>NC_089825.1:135516094-135816094 GCF_035046505.1 Tiliqua scincoides | reverse complement strand
GACCTGTCTTCTTCGACAACCTGTTTTTGGTATCATCTTCTCTGTGGCTACTTCTTGCATCTTGGCCAAAACCGTCACTGTGGTTCTAGCTTTTATGGCCACCAAGCCAGACTCCAGGATGAGGAAATGGGTGGGGAAAAGGTTGGCATTCTCCATTGTTCTTTCCTGCTCCTTTATCCAAGCTGCTATTTGTACAGTGTGGCTGACAGCATTTCCGCCATTCCCAGATTTTGACATGAACTCTGTAATTGGAGAAATTGTCGTGGAATGTGATGAAGGTTCAGTTACAATGTTTTATTGTGTTCTAGGCTATGTAGGTTTCCTGGCCATTATCAGTTTCATTGTAGCTTTCTTAGCCAGGAAGTTACCCGACAGTTTCAATGAGGCCAAGTGCATTGCCTTCAGCTTGTTGGTTTTTTGCAGTGTTTGGTTGTCTTTTGTTCCAACCTACTGGACCACCAAAGGGAAATATACGGTAGCTGTGGAGATCTTCGCCATCTTGGCTTCCAGTGCTGGGTTACTGAGTTGTATGTTTTTCCCCAGATGCTACATTCTGGTTTTCAGGCCTGATCTGAACAAAAGGGAGCTACTAAAAAAGAGAAAATATTGAAGAATGAATGTTTTCCTTTGTAGACTATTCTACAAATCTGTGCACAATATCTCCAAGAGTTTCCTTATCAGTCTGCCCCAAGGTAGTGGATTTCAAGAGTCCATTAAATGGTACACAGTTGCCAACCATGTAGCTTAATGTATACAGCCAAGATGGTATACTGGTTTGGAAGTACTTGGACCTAGAAGACCGAAGGTTCAAATCTCCCATTGAGCCATGAAGCTCCCTGGGTGACCTTGGGCCAGTCTCTCTCTCTCTCTCTCTCTCTCTCTCTCTCCCCCCCCCCTCACCTATCTCACAGGGATGCTGGGTATACAAAAGGAGCAGAGGAACCATGTACACAACCTTGAGCTCCTTGGAAGAATGTGGCAAAAACAAACAAACAAACAAACAAACAAATAAATACAGTACAACCACCACTTCAGTGTTTTTGTTTTTTTTTAAATTGCAAGTTTTTTCAGGGTTGAGAAGAAAAAACTATTCTCTCTTCCCCCCTGATTACCATAGTTCTCTGTCCTTTTGAACAACTACCCTCCACTACATATTTCTTTCCTCCTTATTTTCTTGTAGGCATTTTTGTTCCCACTCTGTCAAAAAGGCCAGGGATATGCTGGAGTCACAGCACTGAGTCTTGACTCAAGTCCTGAGTTTCCCCTCCCCAACTCGAGTTGCCCAAACAGAGGTCATCATGACTCATCCAACAACTCGAGTCCAAACAGAGGTCATCATGACTCATCCAGAACTGGTTTTTGAGTCATGTTGACTCAGATTCGAGTCTTTTCAAGAAACAAATCGAGTTGTAGAAGCAGCGATAAAAAAGCAAGCAAGCCAACAACAACACACACAAAACAGAGTCACAAGCACACACAAAAGCAATTTGTGACTCCAAGCCTTTTCATTTTTAGGGCCAAACCGCAGAGTCACAAGTCAGTGCCCAAATTTTTGACATGCATGTCTCGAGTGCATACAAGTCACAAAAAATGTGTGTTTCTCTGAGTCAGAGTCATCAGAATTGCAGCCATTCCTGAAAAAAGGTCAAATTTTGGTGGCATTTTTTTCCTGAGACATGAGAAGGTCAAATTTTGACATGGCATGACATGAGGTCAAATTTTGGTGGCATTTTTTTCCTGAGACATGAGAAGGGAGAAACATGTTTTCTTTCACATTCTTGCCCTATGATTATTTTCTCTCATGTAATTATTCACCATCACTTCAACTGCTTCCCCCAAGTCCCAGATGAGACCTGGTGATCATTAGTAGAAAAAGGATGATCTGAGTCTGAAGGATGCTGTAAATATACTCTGTCCCCTTTGCAGCTCAAGGCACACACAGAGAGAGAGAGATGATTCCATCAGGCTGATGGCTCTGTATCGTTTGTTCAGTATGGTCCTGGTGACTCCGGGTCACACCAATGTTAACGTGGAGACTGCTGGCTTCTAAATCAAAGTGTTTTGTCTGAGATGGACATTTTGGTGGTGTTGGTCCTCGTGCAGCTCCCCAAGGGGGCGGGCAACATTCCTCTTATTAACTGCAGAATTGGTGCACCTACTCCCATTGTTCATAAGTACCATCAGCCAGGAGACCTCATTGTTGCTGGCATCATATCTCAGATATGTGTCATTTCTGATCAGATAACATTCAGGCGACATCCCTCTGAAGAGCCAGTCCATGAGCTCATGTAAGAAGCTGGATTTTGGCTACTGTTTCATCTGGTTGCCAAATTCTTTGCATCTTTTTGCTTCTTTTTCAAGGGGGCATTCTACCCCTGCCTAAGTCACATGTTGTTATTACCTCTTCCTTCTTTTGATAACAATGTGAGTTGCAATCCAATCCTATGGATGTCTACTCAGAAGTAAGCCCTAACTGAGTTCAATGGGGCTTACACTCAGGTAAGGGCTTCTATACACTGAGATTGAAACCTTGGTGTGGTAATGATTGAGGTTTTACTGCTGGTGTAGTGGTGGTATTACAGAAAGAGCAGTTAATTTGGTTTTACTTCAACAAACATAGGTTCATATTTTTAATATAAATTCACATACTCCAAAGCCTTTTTCTCAGGGTGACCAGATTCAATGGAGGACACAATGACTCTACCTTTAACCATTGTTTAGAAGAGGGAATTTTGGCAGGTGCAGCTTGACATGGAAGGTCTATGCCTGCCAAAATTCCCTCTTCTATACAGTGTTTAAAGGTATAGCCACTCTGTCCTCCATTGGATCTGATCATCCTGCTTATTCTACAGTGTGCACAGAACAACTGGCACTACCTATAGCATCTCAAAAGTAATTTATTTATTTTATTTTTTATTACAATACTCTTCCTTTCGGGAACAAATACCAGTTTTAGATTTTTAGACTTAAAGATTCCCGTCTTTTACACATTTATTTACATATCAACAACATGTCTACCAAATTATAACTCTCATTGGGAAGCATTCTAGCAGTTTCAACACTTCTGTGCTACTCCTTGAACACTTCAATTAGCTATTATTGATAGGTGTGTGTTTTGGACATTTTGCATGTATGTACATGATGGTACCTACCGATCTATATAGTAAGAGTGAGTTCGGATAGTGGAAAGCCTATCAGATGATGGGCAAAAGGGAGCCACCCATATACAAGATGAATGTTTCAACAGATTTAGGGTATTGCCCAGGTATGCAGAAGTACTCACACCTGTAAATTGCAATAAAAAAATCTAAACTAAAAAAAAAGGTAATCTCAACCTACCTCCCCATCCCATAACAGTCTGATGTGGACCAAGCATGTTCATTGATTTCCAGAATTCAAAGAGTATTGACCTGGCAGTTGAAACAAACAGTAACAGAAAGTGGGAAGATGAAACTGACCTGCTTGAGCCTGCTGCTGACCTGCTGATCTGAGAGCTAGTGCATGTCTCTCTTACTAGCTTCAGACACCATTCCTTTGTTGGTGTTTTGAGAATCAGGCTGCAATCCTAACCACACTTTCCTGAGTGTAAGCCCCATTGAACAAAATAGGACTTACTTCTGAGCAGACCTGGTTAGGATGGTGAACTCGGTGTCTTCACTCTTCCCTGGAGTGCAGCCATAGAGTGATCTTTTCTTAACCAATATAGATTGAACTGAACCGTAGCTGACATCATACCCTGAAACTGATCAGCAGTAACACAACCTTTCCTTCTCATTACAGGATGCTGACTCAGAACTACCAACACATCTTGGCCTTAGTATTTGCCATAAAAGAGATCAATGAAAATGCCCAGATCTTGCCCAACGTCAGCCTCGGATTCAGCATATATAATAACTATTTTAGTCCCAGACTGATCTATCATGCCTTACTGGAAATTCTTTCCACATGGGGCAGATTCGTCCCCAACTACAAATGTGATGTCCAGAACAAACTGCTATCATTCATTGGGGGGCCGAACACAGGCATCTATCTCCACATGACAACCATCTTGAGGAATTACAAGATTCCATGGGTAGGTCTGATGCATGGAGACTGGGAATTTAAGAGAAGAGCAAAGGAATCCTTAGTTTGCGGGGCGGGGGGAGGGAGTGGGATGGGAAGGGTGTGGGACTGGCGGAGCTCTGGTCTGCTGGATCCAGAGTCCCACATCAAGCCTCCCAGCCCAACATGGGGCTTCTCAATAGCCTCTAAATAGCCAGCACATTGTGGAGCCTGCTCCCATATGACTGTCCACTTCCCCTGAGGAGCCATTAGCAGCAGCTTGGTGCACTTAAGATGCAGTGGTCACCATTTTAGCGCTGCTGCTCCAGATTGGGCTACCTGCAACTAATCCTACCTAGGTCTTGAATGTAGGCATTTCATTTTGTTCTGGATTTCTCCGCCTTATTGTACATGTATCTACGCACAAAAATAGTACTGTGTTGCACGTATGCCTTTGTTTCTTTCATGTTAATTGAGTGCCAGCCCATTAAGGTGAGCCAAAATGCAACACACAGAAGTCATTGGGTAGCTAGTCATTTGTTCCCCAATGTGCGCAAGTTTATGCTTGCTCCGAAGCCTGATAATTTTCTCCCCATAGTTAGCATTTGTCACTGCAGAGAAATGTTGATCACAAAGTACACCGTATGTTGGCAAGCACAAGTATTATCAGTGTGCTCCTAGGAAGTCCTCACACATTCAGAGATTGCACATCCATGGAGCTGGACCTTTGAATGGACTTCAACGACTCAATGAAAACCCAATTCGATATCTGGATTGGTTCTCCACAAACATTGGAGGACAATCATCTCAATGTTGCAAGTGCATCAATACATGTATAAACACGTGTCCAGTATATTTTATTTCTTTTAGCTTGCCTATGGCTCTGCTCCAGAGACAACAGACCAAAACCAAGCTGCTTTTTCCCACTGGATGTTCCCAAACAGGGCCCATCAGAATAGGGCAATCCTTCAATTACTCCTGCATTTCAGGTGGATGTGGGTAGGCCTAATTTATCTTGATAGTACCAACGGCGCAGAAGAATTGGAACAGAATGTGCTCCCCATGTTTTCCAAGTGGGGCATCTGCTTTGACTTCATCAAAAAAATGTCCAGTGTATTCTCAAGTAACTTCACTGAACTGATGGTGAAGTCCCTTCAAGTAGTACAGATAGCCATGGAAAGCACGGCCAATGCAGTGATCTTTAGTGGTGAATTCCAGACCATAGCCATTTTGAGATATTTGCTCCACCTGTCAGAATTTGAGGGTATACCTGTGAAGTCTAAGGTTTGGATTATGACAGCAGAGGTGGATTTCACATCACTACCCTTTCAACGGGGTTGGGATCTCAGCTCCATCCATGGAGCTATGTCTTTTGCAATGGACTCGAAGGAGGTGCTGGGATTTCAGAGATTTCTTCATATGCGAAATCATATATCAGAAAGAGAAGATGGTTTTGTCAGGGACTTCTGGAAACAAGTATTTAATTGTCTGCCTCCCATCTCCACTGAAGCCGAGAAGGTTGAGAACATCTGCACTGGGGAGGAAAAGTTGGAGACTCTTCCTTTGTCTGTTTTTGAAACGAGCATGACGGGCCACAGTTACAGTGTCTACAATGCTGTTTATGCTGTGGCACATGGATTGCGTGCCATGCGTTCATCCATGTCCAAGCACAGAGCAACAGGGAATACAGGAAAGTGGAAATTGCAGAATTGGCAGCCATGGCAGGTAACCACCTGAGCCAGCCAGGATACCTCACTATGTGTCCAGCTGCCTGATCCTATGGGGCCTTTACAATAGGAGAATATGTGCTCCACTGTTGTAAAGGCTGCAGTGGTGCTGAAAATGGCATTCCACTTTCAAGTGCGTTAGAGCCACCAGTGCAAATAGCCAGAGGCTCCATTCACCTGCCCCCTATGGACCTGCTCTGTGCCAGAACATTCAGGGTGGCTGAAGAGGTGAAACATGAGCAGTTTGTGGGTGGTTTGGGGCTAGGAAAGGGAGGGCAGTTTGGGGTGCAGGGGGGGATTCTATTTATGAATATAGATTGTATATATATAATTACCTATATTGTTCCTATAGTCATTTCTATAGGACCATCCATTACTACCCATTACAATCCATTACACCATCCATTACTATGGATTAAGTAACTTCTGATATTTTTAAAGAGAACCTTAAATTTGTTTGATTTTCTTTTAAGAGAACAATGTTTTCAAAATGAATAATTTTAACAAATTAATCGCGTCTGTTAAAACAATCCTTTGCAATGATTTTATACAGTGGCATAGCTAGAGGGGGTGCAAAGCACTAAGTTTTGCAGGGTATCTTACCACTGTGTGCAAGCAGCCCTTCCGTCTACCCTCCAGAGCCATTCCGGGTGATGGGAGCAAAACAGATACATGCTCAACTTTGCTCCCACTGCTCGGAATGGCTCTGAAGGGGGGAGAGGGCTACACCACTGATTTTATGAAATATATCATTTAATTTTACTTTTAATAGCCATCTATTTATATCTAAAATCCCCCCATTTTTTGCCTGTTTTTTTCACATTTAGCTCCTTCACTTTTGTGCAACATTACCAATTCTTTTATTTATATTTCATTTTCAAGCTCTCCCAGTTTCTGAGAAGTTTGTCATTTAACAACAGTGTTGGGCAAGAAATTTCCTTTGACAACAATGGAGAATTAATAGGTGAATTTGATATTATCAACTGGGTCACATTCTCGAACCAATCCTTTCTTAGAGTCAAAGTGGGAAGAATAGACCCACAGGGTCCCCCAGATAAAGCATTCACCATTCATGAGGATAACATCATGTGGCCCAGCCGCTTTAACCAGGTGAGGTTTGTGGACATATTGCAGATCCTCCAGTTCTTTCCATAACAGTAAAAAAGTGACTCAGGGCACAAGCCTAACCAGGTCTACTCAGAAGGAAGTCCTATTTTGTTCAATGGGGCTTACTCTCAGGAAAGTGTGTTTAGGATTGCAGCCTCAGAGTCCAGACGCTGAAATAGCTCTGACTGTTGAGATGATGGCTGGTGATTGTTGACACCAGGTTGGGTCTGTCACTATTACAGTGGACCCTCCTTATTCACGAATTTCAGCCCATGCCTTAGAGGGCCTCAGAAGGCCTCCTGGTTGCAACCCAAAACCACATCTGGTTCACACCAGCAGCTTCAGTTGAATCTGGGAGGCATTCTAAGGCATGGGGAGGTCACGAGTGACCTCTCTGCACCTCAGAAGACCTCCT
The DNA here is from genome assembly GCF_035046505.1 of Tiliqua scincoides. Classification (NCBI taxonomy): domain Eukaryota; kingdom Metazoa; phylum Chordata; class Lepidosauria; order Squamata; family Scincidae; genus Tiliqua; species Tiliqua scincoides. Next base: position 135,808,804 of record NC_089825.1, on the reverse strand, counting down.
AGATGCAATTAGAAATTGCTTCCATTCACATCTGGGAGGCTTCTGAGGAACCTGGGAGGCCGTGTGACTTCGAGAGGGTCAGAGGTCCTTCAGGTAAGTTTTGCTGTGCCAAGCTGTGCCTCCCACCCCCACAGATTTCATTATTCTCAGATTTCAGTATCCACAAGGAGAATCACCTGCAGATTCTGAGGGCTCACTGCACTAGCTTTCTTACCAGTAGTGGAGGTATCTTTTTCACCAAAGTGCTCCTGCAGATGTCAGGTGAAGGGAGCTGCACTGCTGGTCATAGGTAGCCTGGGTGACTATACTTCATTTCAGTTATTTTCTCTCTCATGCTTCCTCCATGTCATTTTTATGAGCCCAGAGCTGGACCCCCGGTGCTCCCATTGCCTATATCATCCCTGGCGCCTCTGCCCATGTTATGTCCAGCTTTCATTCTGCTGAGCAGAAAGAGGGAATTGTGACACCTGATATTCACAACTCTAGACCTCCATCAATTAAAACTAACCAAACATATTTTCTGAATGATAAAGCATTATCTCCTTTCCTTAATGGACAGGTACGGCCTCTTTCTTTGTGCAATGACTTTTGCGGTCCAGGTACTAGAAAGGCAAAAAAGGAAGGAAGGCCCTTTTGCTGCTATGATTGCCTTCCTTGTCCAGTGGGGAAGATCTCCAACCAAACGGGTAAGTATTGAGTATTTAACATACTGTAGAGCTGCGCATTTCCACTGGTTCATCATGAGCATTTTCAACCTCTACGTCCTATGGCAGGGATGGGCAAACTTTCAACTTTAGGGATCCTGGACCTTTAACAATTGTGTAGAAGAGAACATTTCAGCAGGTGCAACTTGTCAGCTCACAGATGACAAGCTGCACCTGCTGAAATTCTCTCTCCTACACAACTGTTAAAGGTCTAGCATCCCTAAAGTTGAAAGTCTGTCCACCCCTGTTCTATAGATATGACTTGGAAGACTATTTTCATAGGCACATGACTGCTTTCAGATGGGGGTGGATTGATCTTTTCGATTTCAAATTAGCAGCCTCAGTTAAGATGCTGAGGTTTTTCAAACAGATATGTTCTGTGGATATGGCCTAGGAGACCACCCTCATATGCATGTCTTTCTTTTCCAGACACGGACGACTGCTTTCAGTGTTCCGATGATCACTATCCAAACCATGACCAGGATTTATGCCTTCCCAAAAATATCAGCTTCCTGTCTTATGAAGAACCTTTGGGGAGCTGTTTGGCCATTTTTGCTCTTTGGCTTTCTTTTATCACAGCTGCTGTGCTAGTCACCTTCCTGAAGAACCACAACACACCCATTGTCAAAGCCAACAACAGGAGCCTCTCCTACACCCTTCTCAGCTCCCTCCTGCTTTCTTTCCTCTGTGCTCTTCTATTCATTGGCCGTCCTGGGGCTGTGACCTGTTTCCTTCGGCAAACTGTTTTTGGCATCATCTTCTCTGTAGCAGTTTCTTGCATGTTGGCAAAAACCATCACAGTGGTTGTCGCTTTCATGGCCACCAAACCAGGGTCCAGCATGAGGAAATGGGTGGGGACAAGACTGGCCAACTCCATTGTCCTGTCCTGTTCCCTTGTTCAAGTCACTCTTTGTTCTGTGTGGCTGGCAACCTTTTCCCCATTCCCAGATGTTGACATGCACTCAATAAGTGACAAGATCATTGTGGAATGTAACGAAGGTTCCGTCAAGATGTTTTATTGTGTCTTGGGATATATGGGCTTCCTGGCCATTGTCAGCTTTACTGTGGCTTTCCTAGCTAGGAAGTTACCAGATGCTTTCCAAGAAGCAAAATCCATCACTTTCAGCATGCTGGTGTTTTGCAGTGTGTGGCTGTCCTTTGTCCCAACCTACCTGAGTACAAAGGGTAAATACATGGTGGCTGTGGAGATCTTCTCCATCTTGGCCTCCAGTGCTGGGTTACTGAGTTTTATCTATCTCCCCAAGTGTTACATTATTGTGTTGAGGCCTGATCTGAACAGAAGGGAACAGTTAATAAAAAGTAAAAAGAGGGAACATCCTATGCCATAGAATCATTGAGAGTCAGAAGAGAGATCTTGGTGGTCACTTAGTCCTCCCCTCTGCCTACCCCAGGCAGCTACAGCATACCTGACAGGTGGCTGCCCAAACTCTGTTTGGACATCTCCAATGAGAATGAGCCTACAACTGCACAGTTCATACAGCTCCAGAGCTGGACAATTCTTAGCACTAGGAAATCCTTCCTAGTTTCTAGCCTAAATCTGCTTCCCTGTACACCCTATACCCAGAAACACATGCAAAATGGCTGTGCATTGGAGGCCTGCCCAGCTATGTTAGCAGGGGTACTCCTCAGCTGCTTAGGGGGCAGTTCTGTCCAGAGAATGGGGTAACGACAGTGATTACATAACCCTTTTCAGCAACACAATTGAGAAAGCAGTTAACATAGCAAAGTAATGGCAAATAAACATGTTCATTACAGCAGATATGTAGTGATGGGCTTTGCAGTGTAGGGATATGTCTCTACATTAAAATAACAACAACAACAAAAACACACTCTTCTGTCTTTCCCATTTTTCTTGAGCTAAGAGAAGGCTGTTCTCCAATCAAGGATGGCAGATCCCAGACAGTTTTCATCCAACAGAGGCTCCCAAAAATAGATCCCAAATGTAGATCTAATATCTCAGCTGGACCTGCACAGACATAACTTCTTTCAGTGATAGAAATGGCTTATGCAGACCCCGCATACCAGTGGTTCCCAAACTTTTTACTTTGACCTATTGGGCCATTGGCCATGACTCCCCATTAGAGTCCCCGGGGAGCCACGGCTCACAGTTTGGGAACCACTGCTGTATACCACCGTTTCATAGAATGTCAGCTGCTATGACTCTTTAGAAAGATTCACAGTGTTACGTGAAACCATGGCTACGGGATCCATTGATACGGAGGACCCCTGTATATGGTTGCAGCCTAAGATGCTTGCTCTTTTTAAAAACTTTTGTCGGCTTTGTTTTTTTCTATTTAAAAGTTTGAGTTTTGAATGCCATTTTCATTCTGTGCATCACATACGTACAGGCCTGTTTGACTTTTGCTGTTCTACCCAGGGGACATCTGCTGAAGTGAAAAACATGTTTTCTTTTGCAATGTTTCTTTGGCCCTTTTCAGGTGTTTTTACTTCCCTGTAATTATCAAATTATACACCATTACCTCTTCTTCAAATCCCAAAGGAATTCGGATGACCACAAGCAAAATGATGAACTAAGACTGATGCATGCCCTAAATGTACCCTGTTATGTTCACAGCTGTGGCCACAGAAAGCATTACTTCCTTAGCCTGATCATACTGTGTTTAATTCAGGCTTGGAATAAACCTGTTGTGTGTGCCTGTTAGTTGAGCAACTCAGCGATACACACATGTGGGAACTGGTCAATTGGTTTCGGAAAAATCCATTTGGCCCAGGATGAATATATTTGCGCTGTTGGTTCTAGTTCAGCTCCCTGAGGGTGTGTGCAACACTGCCCTTGTTAACTGCAGAAGTGGCAAGCCTGCTCCCATTGTTCATAAGTATTATCAGCCAGGGGACCTCATTGTTGCTGGCATCATCTCTCAAATACTCATCATTTCGGACCAGATAACATTCAGACGACACCCCTCTGAGGAACTAGTTGATGAACTCATGTAAGAATCTGAACGGTTCAACCTAGCCGTGCCTCTCTGTTTAGACAGTCTCTTCAGGCAGGGAGGTCCAATACATTGACTCTTGTCATAGCAGGATGCATTATTGCTTGGCACTGCACTTTCTCTCTCATCAAATAGACATCTTAGCCCACCCATAGCACATGTCACCATCTCCTTCTCCTCTTCTGTTGTCCAAGCACAATAAGAACCATTGCTGTGGTTGTGGCGGGTGTAGTCATTGCAATAGTGGGAGCGTTGTAGAAATAGATTCATATCCGTAACAGAAATACACCTCAAAGCCTTATTCTACCCCAGCCATTTTCAACCACTTGGCTGTGGCACACTGGTGTGCTGCAAATGGTCTGCAGGTGTGCCATAGGAGTTTGGGGAGGGTCATTTATCAGGAGGGCTGTTGGGAAATGTGAGCCCCCCACCAACAGCATGGTGTGTCCTGTCAATTGTCAAAAGACTGATGGCGTGCCTTGACAATTGTAGTACCTAGTCAAAGTGCCATGAGACAAAACAGGTTGAAAAGCACTGTTCTATACTGTAAATAGAAAACGGAATTATCACAGTCGACCATTATATCCCAAAGAAATGTTGATCTCTCTGTGTGTATGTTTGTGCATGGATTTCAATTTTAGGAAAGAATGCAGTTTTTGAGTTCTAAATGGAAAAATAAAATAAAATTAATTTCTTTCATTTAAATTTCAGAAAGATGTTTACCAGATTTTGAATGTCAAACTGAAGTGTCCTATAATTTTGGCACTTGTGTGATATTCCTTTAACACCTTAGGTCCCAACCCTATCCAACTTTCCAGCACCAGGGCAGCTACAATGCAGCCCCAAGGCAAGGGAACAAATGTTCCCTTACCTTGTGGAGGCCTCCATAACTACCCTCCCACAATAGGATGCAGCGCAAACCCCACTGGCACAGCTACACCAGGGTTGGAACGTTGGATAGGATTTGGTCCTTAGTTAGCTACCGTTGATGGACCACTGAACATGTTGCATGTGGGTGTGTACCTACAGCATGCTTGGATGGTTGAGTGCCTATCAGATGGTGAACAAGATGGAGCTGTCCACTTACATGCTGATTGTTTCTACATATTTGGAGGCCTTGCCTAAGTATGCAGAAGTCCATAAAAGTGTAAGGTAAAGGTAAGGAGCAAAACAAACAAGAACTCAGCCTTATACAGACTGAGCATGCTCACTGGCCATCAAGGTCCATGGGAGGTTCAGCTGACAGTTAAATGGCACAGCATCTGAAAGAGGCAGGAAGAGCAAATGGACATGATTGAGCCGATTGAGCACTATGGCAGAAATGATGCAACATTGTGCGGCAGGTCTGTCTTGTTACTTTTGCAGGCAATTCCTGTTCCAGGGTGGTGTTGGGGGACATGAAAAGTCCAGTACATGAATCAGTGTGTCTTCATTCTTCCCTTTAGCACAGTCATAGAGTGCAATTTTCTCAACAAACATGGATAGAAGGACAATGTAGCTTGTTTCTTAGTTTGGTCGATCAGCAGTAATACAACCTTTTCTTCTCATTACAGGATGCTGACTCAGAACTACCAGCACATCTTGGCCCTAGTATTTGCCATAAAAGAGATCAATGAAAATTCCCAGATCTTGCCCAATGTCAGCCTTGGATTCAGCATATATAATAACTATTTTAGTCCCAGACCAACCTATCATGCTTTAGTGGAAGTTCTGTCCGCATGGGGAAGATTAGTCCCCAATTACAAATGTGATGTCCAGCAAAATGTGGTATCTGTCATTGGGGGACCAAACTCTGATGTCTATCTCCACATTGCAAACATCCTAGGTGTTTACAAGATTCCACAGGTAAGTTTAGCCCATGGAGACTGGGAGTTTAAGAAAAAAAAAGAAAAGAATGGTAAACAGTACTGACTTCTTTTGTCCTTTAGAACTGTTTTTTCTGCGTGCAGACAAAGAGAGTGAAAAATAGTGCAGCCACTTGTATTGCATACTGCACAAATGTGAAATCTGTTCTAAGGAGAGAAAAAAACCCTTTAATGTTTCATTTCTCTTTACAAAATAAATAATTTTCAGCATCTTTTTCCCCTCATGTATCACCTTTGATAAGAGAATCAAGAGCATCTCTGTTTTTCTCATTTTTTCTTGAGTCAGGGCATATTTATGGTGTCAACAGACAGCCCAAGCCTATGTCTGTCTACTCAGAAGTAAGTCCCGTTGGAGTCAATGGGACTTACTCTCAGGAAAGTGTGGATAGGATTGGGCTGAGAATTGAGTAGTAAACTTTAGAAGGACCAGACACCCACGGGGACCACTGCGGCTCTCCCCACGGCAAGAGGAATTTTTTCCCCTTGCCTCAGGCCAACCCTCCGGCAGCCCTAAACTTGTGCTGGATAAAGCACAGGCCCACCGGCCTGCCTGTTCCAGCACAAGTTAGGATTGCGCTGCCCAAGTCTTCTGTTGAAAATAAAATAATTGACAAATAATTGATAAGGGGGGGGAATAAAAAAAAAATAGAACAATTTTAAGAAAGTATTTTAGAGAAAAAGTAAGAGACCTTTAAGATATATGATACTTAATATATTTGATGATTATTGATTAAGATTTTGCAGAAGAACAAAGTAATTTGGATTTAAGATTCTGCACTTGCTATATAACTTTCAGTATCTGTTTTCATTATGTCTTTGTTATATGATTAAGGGTGTGTAACTGTGTTCAAGGTTTTGTGGGTTTGTATTTGTTAATTTCAGTTGTCTCAATGGATGGATGGATGGATGGATGGATGGATGGATGGATGGATGGATGGATGGATGGATGGACGGACAGGGGTAAAAAGGAATAAAATCTGCTTTCCAACTACTGTGCCTGCATATTATTTTGTTTCCGTTAGTTCACCTATGGCTCTGCCCCAGAGATAACGAACAAAAACCAAGCGGTTTTTTTCCACTGGATGTTCCCAAATGGGGCCTATTAGCACCGGGCTATCCTCCAGTTACTTCTGCATTTCAGGTGGACATGGGTGGGCATGATTTATCTTGATATTGGCAGTGCAGCAGAGACACTGGAACAGAAGCTGCTCCCTATGTTTACTCTGCGTGGTGTCTGCTTTGACTTCATAGAAAAACTACCAGATATATTTTCCAGCAACTTCACTAAATTGATGGTGGAGGCCCTTCAGATAGTCAATGTCGCCATGGGAAGCACAGCCAATGCGGTGATCTTTCATGGTGAATTCCAGACGATCATCACATTGAGATATTTGCTCCACCTGTCGGAATTTGAGGGTATACCTGTGAAGTCTAAGGTTTGGATTATGACCGCCGAGGTGGATTTTACATCGCTCCCCCTTCAACGAATTTGGGATCTAAGCCACATCCATGGAGCCATGTCTTTTGCAATTGAGTCAAAGGAAGTGCTGAGATTTCAGAGATTTCTTCATATGCGAGACCACCTAGCAGAAAAAGAAGATGGTTTTGTCAAGGACTTCTGGCAACAGGCCTTTAATTGTTTGCTGCCCAAACAATTGTTTGAAGCCAAGGAGACTGAGAACATCTGCACTGGGGAAGAAAGGCTGGAGACTCTTCCCTTGTCTGTTTTTGAAACGAGCATGACTGGCCACAGTTACAGTGTCTATAATGCTGTTTATGCTATAGCTCACAGTTTGCATGTCATGCATTCGTCCAGAGCCATGGCATATAGAGGAAGATGGACGTGGCAGAAATGGCAGCCATGGCAGGTAACCTCCTGAACATTTCAAGGAAGAGGGCGGGTTTAGGGGCGGTGGTGCTGCCAAACTCTAGCCGTTTCCCAAGCGCTAACCCATGTCGTGGAACCATACAGCTCTCAGCCAGCAATTTTGCTAGTGCAGGTCTAAGTACACCTCTCTGCAATTTGGAAGCTTACCCCTAGGCAACAGCGTCACCAGGGTGTGCGTCACCCTGTACAGGAGGACAGTGCGTCACCTATGTTGGACCTACTTCTATGCATTGGATTGGGAAATGCCCTGGGTGGTGGATGTGGTGATGCACAATCGCCCTGCCCCACTAGTTTTTTGGCTATAACTTTGATAGAATAGAGATATTTCAAAACGGATTGTTTCATTGCATACTGTATGAAATTTATGCAATGAGTGATATATAACATGAAGGTATTATTCAAAAATACCAAGATTTTAAAAATTTTGACCAGTAGTGGTGTCACCCTCCTGTGCATGTCACCTGGTGTGGCCTGCCCACCCCAGCAATGCCACTCCCCCGGGTAAGGGAAAAATATTTCCTTAACCAAAGGAGACCTCCAGGATTTCCCTCCCTCAGGATGCAGTGTAAACTGTTTTGGTACAGCTGCATCAGCGGGGAGCAGAAAGCATAGGATTTGGCTGTCATAGCACAATCCTATGCATAAGAACATAAGAACATAAGAACAGCCCCACTGGATCAGGCCATAGGCCCATCTAGTCCAGCTTCCTGTATCTCACAGCGGCCCACCAAATGCCCCAGGGAGCACACCAGATAACAAGAGACCTCATCCTGGTGCCCTCCCCTACATCTGGCATTCTGACTTAACCCATTCCTATAATCAGGAGGTTGCGCATACACATCATGGCTTGTACCCCATAATGGATTTTTCCTCCAGAAACTCGTCCAATCCCCTTTTAAAGGCGTCTAGGCTAGACGCCAGCACCACATCCTGTGGCAAGGAGTTCCACAGACCGACCACGCGCTGAGTAAAGAAATATTTTCTTTTGTCTGTCCTAACCCGCCCAACACTCAATTTTAGTGGATGTCCCCTGGTTCTGGTATTATGTGAGAGTGTAAAGAGCATCTCCCTATCCACTCTGTCCATCCCCTGCATAATTTTGTATGTCTCAATCATGTCCCCCCTCAAGCGTCTCTTTTCTAGGCTGAAGAGGCCCAAACGCCGTAGCCTTTCCTCATAAGGAAGGTGCCCCAGCTCCGTAATCATCTTAGTCGCTCTCTTTTGCACCTTTTCCATTTCCACTATGTCTTTTTTGAGATGCGGCGACCAGAACTGGACACAATACTCCAGGTGTGGCCTTACCATCGATTTGTACAACGGCATTATAATACTAACCGTTTTGTTCTCAATACCCTTCCTAATGATCCCAAGCATAGAATTGGCCTTCTTCACTGCCACCGCACATTGGGTCGACACTTTCATCGACCTGTCCACCACCACCCCAAGATCTCTCTCCTGATCTGTCACAGACAGCTCAGAACCCATCAGCCTATATCTAAAGTTTTGATTTTTTGCCCCAATGTGCATGACTTTACACTTACTGACATTGAAGCGCATCTGCCATTTTGCTGCCCATTCTGCCAGTCTGGAGAGATCCTTCTGGAGCTCCTCACAATCACTTCTGGTCTTTACCACTCGGAAAAGTTTGGTGTCGTCTGCAAACTTAGCCACTTCACTGCTCAACCCTGTCTCCAGGTCATTTATGAAGAGGTTGAAAAGCACCGGTCCCAGGACAGATCCTTGGGGCACACCGCTTTTCACCTCTCTCCATTGTGAAAATTGCCCATTGACACCCACTCTCTGCTTCCTGGCCTCCAACCAGTTCTCAATCCAGGAGAGGACCTGTCCTCTAATTCCCTGACTGTGGAGTTTTTTCAGTAGCCTTTGGTGAGGGACCGTGTCAAACGCCTTCTGAAAGTCCAGATATATAATGTCCACGGGTTCTCCCGCATCCACATGCCTGTTGACCTTTTCAAAGAATTCTATAAGGTTCGTGAGGCAAGACTTACCCTTACAGAAGCCATGCTGACTCTCCCTCAGCAAGGCCTGTTCGTCTATGTGTTTTGAGATCCTATCTTTGATGAGGCATTCCACCATCTTACCCGGTATAGATGTTAGGCTGACCGGCCTATAGTTTCCCGGGTCCCCCCTCTTTCCCTTTTTAAAAATAGGCGTGACATTTGCTATCCTCCAATCTTCTGGCACCGTGGCCGTTTTGAGGGACAAGTTGCATACCTTAGTCAAGAGATCTGCAACTTCATTCTTCAATTCCTTAATAACCCTTGGGTGTATGCCATCAGGGCCCGGTGACTTATTGATCTTTAATTTATCAATGAGGTCTGAAACATCTTCTCTTTTAACCTCTATCTGACTTAACTCCTCGGTTAGGAGGGGCCGTTCGGGCAGCGGTATCTGCCCGAGGTCTTCTGCCGTGAAGACAGATGCAAAGAACTCATTTAATTTCTCTGCCATCTCTAAGTCTCCTTTTATCTCCCCTTTCCCTCCCTCACCATCCAGAGGGCCAACCGCTTCTCTGGCGGGTTTCCTGCTTCTAACATATTTGAAGAAGCTTTTATTATTCCCCTTAATGTTGCTGGCCATGCGTTCCTCATAGTCTCGCTTGGCCTCCCCTATCACCTTCTTACATTTCTTTTGCCACAGTTTATGTTCCTTTTTATTCTCTTCATTAGGGCAAGACTTCCATTTACGGAAGGAAGCTTCCTTGCCTTTCACAGCCTCTCTAACTTGGCTGGTTAGCCATGCGGGCACTCTCCTGGATTTAGTGGAACCCTTCTTTCTTTGCGGTATACAACTCTGCTGGGCCTCTATTACTGTTGTTTTAAGCAGCCTCCATGCACTCTGGAGAGATTGGACTCTTTTTACCCTCCCTTTCAACCTCCTTCTAACCAGCCTCCTCATTTGAGGGAAGTCCGCCCGTCGGAAGTCAAGGGTTTTTGTTAGAGATTTGCCTGGTATTCTTCCCCCAACGTGCACGTCAAAACGGATCGCAGCATGATCACTGTTCCCCAATGGCTCAGTAACGTTTACATCCCTAACCAGGTCCTGCGTACCGCACAAAATTAAATCCAGAGTCACCTGTCCTCTGGTGGGCTCCGTGACTAGCTGATCTAAGCCACAGTCATTTAGCACGTCAAGAAATCCGGTTTCCTTATCGTGACCAGAACACAAATTGACCCAGTCAATATGAGGATAATTGAAGTCCCCCATGATTACAACCCTGTCCTGCCTTGTCACCTCCCTGATCTGTTTCCTCATTTCAAGGTCCCCATCAGATTTCTGGTCTGGAGGACGATAGCACGCCCCCAGTATTACATCGCTGCTCAAGCCTGGTAATTTAACCCACAGAGATTCTACGGTGGAGTCGGACCCACCTTCAATCTCTACTTTGCTGGATTCTATCCCTTCCTTAACATAAAGGGCCACCCCACCTCCAACACGCCCCTGCCTGTCCCTCCTGTAGAGTTTATAGCCCGGGATTGCGGTATCCCACTGATTCTCCGCATTCCACCAGGTTTCCGTTATGCCCACTATGTCAATATTTTCCCTTGTCACCAGACATTCCAGTTCTCCCACCTTTGCTCGTAGACTTCGGGCATTCGCATAAAAGCATTTATACACGGAATGCCCCAGGATGGGCTGCTTATTCACTCCTTTGTCCCCGCATCCTCTCATTGTGCCAAACTGTCTATCACATCCCATCTCCCTACCTTTCCCAATTTCTTCTCCTACCCTGCCTTTGTCTAGTTGTTCTCTAACCTCCCCATCCTCATCCCATAGGGATGAGGAGTCCCGAACCGGATGCCCCTCGGCTCCTGTCGGCCTTCCCCCAGGGATCAGTTTAAAAGCTGCTCTGCCACCTTTTTAATGTTATGCGCCAGCAGTCTGGTTCCATTCTGGTTCAAGTGGAGCCCGTCCCTCTTGTACAGGCCCCGCTTGTCCCAAAACGTTCCCCAGTGCCTAACGAATCTAAACCCCTCCTCCCTACACCACCGTCTCATCCACGCATTGAGACCCCTGATTTACTCCGTTTACTCCGAAGTAAGACCAATTGTGTTCAATTGGGTTTACTCCCAGGAAAGTGTGTATAGGATTGCATCCTTCCTCATGTAATATTAAAAAAGCATTTTTTTAAAAATCCATTGGTTCCCTTCAATGTTATTATCCATCTGATAATAACCATCTGATAATAGGTTAATATCAGACACCTATTGATGTTTAGAGTTCCCACTTGAAATGATAATTTCTCCATTCACAGGGGATGGGTTATTTATTTAGGGCAGACAGGGATTAAAGAGGCACTTTTAGTGAACATTTTTGACAGCAGTGGAAAAGCTTTCACCCCCTATATTAGATAAGTCATTATGGGGGTGATTTTGGGAGGAGGCCAGTGCTGATGTCCCATTTGTTTCCCTGCACACGCCCGATCTTGTCTGATCTTGGAAGCTAAGCAGGGTCAGGCCTGGTTAGTACTTGGATGGGAGACCGCCTCGGAATACCAGGTGCTGTAGGCTTACACAATAGTCTTTCGAGACTGAAGGTTGACAACCATTTGTTTTTATTCTGGGTTGTCTTTGTTGTCTCATCATTCTGATTTGCATCAACACATAAAATGTCACACATATTCAGAACAAGATTGAATCCCCCCAAGAGCAGGGTGACTGGATGTCATAATCCATTACGGGGTACAAGCCATGATGTGTATGCGCAACCTCCTGATTTTAGAAATGGGTTATGTCAGAATGCCAGATGCAAGGGAGGGCACCAGGATGCAGGTCTCTTGTTATCTGGTGTGCTCCTTGGGGCATTTGGTGGGCCGCTGTGAGATACAGGAAGCTGGACTAGATGGGCCTATGGCCTGATCCAGTGGGGCTGTTCTTATGTTCTTATGTTCTTAACCGCAAAAGAAGGCAAGGCGCTCCAAAATGTAGGACGTTCAAGAAAAATGTAGGAAATGACAAAATAAAAACACTTGTTTATTGATTTCATGTGGTTAATTTTAACGCTAGTACTTATTAATAAATTTAAAACTGTATGACATATAATTTATTAATTATACAATGGATATGCACTGCCTGCAGGGGTCCACTCACAAGCAGAAGGAGGGCATTTAAGTTCTTTTCCTGGACATGACGCTAAAAAAGAGAACATGACCTGGAAAAAGAAGACATTTGGTCACCCTACCCGAGAGTATTTCTTTGGTAACCAACACAGAAATATGTGAAAATTAGAGAATCTTGTGCTCAAAAACCATTAGTTTCAGGGCTGAGTAAGAGGATGATTTCACACCCTTTCCATCGAAGAGCCAGATATAGAAGTGTATTCAGAAACCAACTCTTTGTCCTCCTCTTCTGTTCCCCTTCCTACTTTACTGTACTGGTTTGGTCCTTGGCAGGCTATCTGTCTATATCTCTTGTGGGAAGGATTATCACTTGAAAATACATCTGCCCCCTTTTGTGCATCCCTACAATCTTTTTCTTCATATTTGTCTTTAAGCTCCCCAACTTTCTGAGAAGTTACTCGTTTAACAACAGTGTTGGGGAAGAGGTTTCCTTTGACAAAAATGGAGAATTAATCGCTGGATTTGATATTATCAACTGGGTCACGTTCCAAAATCAATCCTTTCTTAGAGTCAAAGTGGGAAGGGTAAACTCACAAGATCCCGTGGACAACACTTTCACCATTCATGAGGGAGCCATCACATGGCCAAGAAGCTTTAACCAGGTGAGGATTGCACACAAATTATGGTTTCTCAGGTTCTTTCCATAACATTAAAAACTGGTTCAATTTTCAGACACTAACAGCCCAATTCTAACCTGCGCTGGAAAAGGCAGGCCAGTTGACCAGCACTGTACCCAGCGCAGGGTAGAAATGTGGCTGCTGTGCAACTCGGAGTAAAGTAATATTTATCCCCTCACCCCATCTCATGCACCAGCCACCCCATGGGGCTACCTGAATCTGCACCAGCAAAATCACTGGCTCAGATCCAAGAAGGCTGTATTACACCAGGTTGACTGAGCGGGGAGTTAGTTTGGTCTAGTTTGCCCAGGCCAATCCTACCGCCCTCCCACCACCCTCCCACCACCCCACATGCTAGCTGCTCTCAGTTGGCACAAACTTATTGGGTCCAGATGGCATGGGGCCTGGATTTGGTCTCAGGGAGCCATGTTCACAACACTGCTAAATAGGTGCAAGAGATTTGTACTGGCCCAAGTGCTTCAGTGGATTGTACCCTTAAGTACCTCTGTTTAGTGGTGGATCCAGCAAATTTATTGCTTAGAGCAGGGGTGTCCAAAGTTTTTGGCAGGAGGGCCACATCAGCTCTCTGACACTGTGTCAGGGGCCGGGGAAGAAAAGAATTAATTTACATTTAAAATTTGAATAAATTTACATGTTTACATAAATGAATATTTTAAAGATGAACTTATATGAATGAATGAAGGTCTTGCAATAGCTCAAGGTCTATAAAAGGCCTTGCACAAAGCAGGGCTGGCCTTTCCTTTGCTGCCGCTACTGCATCACAGACGTGAAACAACAAGCAGTGGAGGGAGCCCTCATCCAACAGCTCATGCGAGAAGTCAAACAGTCGCCCTCACACTGAGAGCAGTTGCGTTGGGCCAGTGCGGGCTCCAACAAATCTCCGGAGGGCCAGAGGCTCATTGGAAACTGGGGATTCCCTGAGGGCTATATTGAGAGGCCTCGAGGGCCACATGTGGCCCCAGGGCCAGGGTTTGGGCACTCTTGGCTTAGAGTCTTTAGTCATAGGACAGATCAGAAACCAAAAAGAAATTGTAAACCACAGAAACATGATCAAAAGTAACCAAAAATGCTGGCACTAACACTGGATGAATAGCCCAATCCTATCCAGGATTGGTCTCTCCTGTGAAGCTCATTACAGCAGCAGAAGTGACTTCTGCTGTCATAAAATGACTGCCAACAGAGTGCAGAGTGCTCCATCAATGGCAATGGTGCATGCCAGATCCTACCTCCTCCCCTTTCTTCTTCTGGGACTTGTGCCAGCTCTGTAGCTGGTACAAGTCTGAGGAGAACCATTGGTAAGCAGGAGGCTTATGGAAGAGTAATTGGAAATAATTCTCCTTATAATTCTCCTCTCCCTTCCCAAGCTTCCCATCCCACACCCCGATACCACATACCTTTTTGGTGTGGCTACACTGGTGATGGGGGCAGGGAGAAGGTTAGGATTGGGCTCTAAGTCTTGATGTGTTAACAAGTATTTGCCCAAGATATTAATCACTTTTGCCTAAAGATTTGCCCAAGATATTAATCACAGCAATGCTGGAGCTTCCAGCAGCCTATTGGACATGAAATGTATTCTAGAAGCAATGCCTCAATTGTTGAAAGCATCTACACTTTCCTTAATTTCCTTAATTCAATACATAGGTCTCTAGTATGTAGTCTGGGACTCACTACAATCTGTGATGTTCCCACTACACTACCGGCGACATAAACAGTTCTAGAGATTCATAGATACAAACTCCCAAAACATATATGCTGGAAAATAATAATAATAATAATAATAATAATAATAATAATAATAATAATAATAATAATAATAATAATAATAATAATCTTGTTTCATTGATGGACAGGAGCGGCCTCTCTCTTTGTGCAATGATTATTGCAGCCCAGGGACTAGAATGGCCAAAAAGGAAGGAAGGCCCGTTTGCTGCTTTGATTGCCTTCGTTGTCCAGAGGGGAAGATTTCCATGCCAGGGGGTAAGAGATGCCATGTATTGAGTTCATTAAATATATTGTCTATGATCAATTTTTAGGCTCCTTTGTGTCTAGGCCAGTGATTTTCAATCCTTTTTATCTCATGGCACACTGACAGGGCACTGAAATTTTCTGGGCACACCATCGGTTTTTTGACAATTGACAAGGCAAACCATGCTGCTGGTGGGGAATTCACATCCCCAATGGTCCTATTAATAAATGGCCCTCCCCCAAACTCCCAAGGCACACCTGCAGATCCTTTGCAGCACACCAATGTGCTGAGGATACCTGTGGGAAATTAGTGGTCAGGCATTCATTTTGCCACATTTATTTTCTGTTATTATTTTGCTGATTAAGGGCCCAATCCTTTCCAAATTTCCAGTGCCAACGCTGCTGTACCAATGGAGTATGCACTGCTTCCTGTGTTGGGGAGGCAGTCACAGAGACCTCCTCAAGGTATGGGAACATTTGTTCCCTTACCTCGGGACTGCATTGTGGCTACACCAGAGCTGGAAAGTTGAATAGGATTGGGCCCTAAGAGGATTCAAGCTATAACAACGAGGACTGTGTGTGTACAATGGTAAATACAGCAGGGCTCTTCAACTATTTCTCATGAGTCCCTGTGCTGAGATCTGCTGGGTCCAGGGTCAGGCGCCTTGTTCCATAGTAGCTCTTGGAGAAAGAGAGATGCTCCACCACTTGTGTTGCCATTCACTCTATGTTCTCCTCCATTCCATGTGCATTAGGCAGCTGTTTTGAAAGGGGTCCAACTTGCCATATATGTGCAGCTTGCTAACAGCATGCTGCCACCCCAGTCATCTCCAACCATTGCCATCATCTCCAATGATCTCTCTGGCAGTGGCAGCGATGCATGTACATGCAAGAATAATGCACATTCAGCCAGGGAGATAAACCACCAAGGTCAATATGTCCCAAAATCATGAGTTGGTATAGACTGGATCAGGGGTGGGCAAACATTCAACTTTAGGGATCCTGGACCTTTAACAAATGTAAAAGAGAACATTTTAGCAGGTGCAACTTGTCAGCTCACAGATGACAAGCTGCACCTGCTGAAATTCTCTCTCCTACACAACTGTTAAAGGTCTAGCATCCCTAAAGTTGAAAGTCTGTCCACCCCTGTCCTATAGATATGACTTGGAAGACTATTTTCATAGGCACATGACTGCTTTCAGATGGGTGTGGATTGATCTTTTCAATTTCAGATTAGCAGCCTCAGTTAAGATGCTGAGGTTTTTCAAACAGATATGTTCTGTGGATATGGCCTAGGAGACCACCCTCATATGCATGTCTTTCTTTTCCAGACACGGACGACTGCTTTCAGTGTTCCGATGATCACTATCCAAACCATGACCAGGATTTATGCCTTCCCAGAAATATCAGCTTCCTGTCTTATGAAGAACCTTTGGGGAGCTGTTTGGCCATTTTTGCTCTTTGGCTTTCTTTTATCACAGCTGCTGTGCTAGTCACCTTCCTGAAGAACCACAACACACCCATTGTCAAAGCCAACAACAGGAGCCTCTCCTACACCCTTCTCAGCTCCCTCCTGCTTTCTTTCCTCTGTGCTCTTCTATTCATTGGCCATCCTGGGGCTGTGACCTGTTTCCTTCGGCAAACTGTTTTTGGCATCATCTTCTCTGTAGCAGTTTCTTGCATGTTGGCAAAAACCATCACAGTGGTTGTCGCTTTCATGGCCACCAAACCAGGGTCCAGCATGAGGAAATGGGTGGGGACAAGACTGGCCAACTCCATTGTCCTGTCCTGTTCCCTTGTTCAAGTCACTCTTTGTTCTGTGTGGCTGGCAACCTTTCCCCCATTCCCAGATGTTGACATGCACTCAATAAGTGACAAGATCATTGTGGAATGTAACGAAGGTTCCGTCAAGATGTTTTATTGTGTCTTGGGATATATGGGCTTCCTGGCCATTGTCAGCTTTACTGTGGCTTTCCTAGCTAGGAAGTTACCAGATGCTTTCCAAGAAGCAAAATCCATCACCTACAGCATGTTGATCTTTTGCAGTGTCTGGGTGTCCTTTGTCCCAACCTACTTGAGTACCAAAGGAAAATACATGGTGGCTGTGGAGATCTTCTCCATCTTGGCCTCCAGTGCTGGGTTATTGAGTTTTATCTATCTCCCCAAGTGTTACATTATTGTGTTGAGGCCTGATCTGAACAGAAGGGAACAGTTAATAAAAAGAAAAATATGAATAACTTTTGCGCTTTCCGATATTTGACTTTAAAACTGTGTGATGTGTGCTTTATGGGTTCTCTTATGCTGCAACCCTATGCACCTGTTCTTGACAGGAAGCTCCACTGAACACAATAGTATTTATTTGTGATAAAACATGCTCAGATTCTACTGTTTGAGAAGCCTTTTCTGAAGAGCTGATTGTTGCATGATGCACGAAGTAACTGGCTTTAAGTAGCAGACTCCATGAGTATATTCAAGGGCAGACAATTGTCAAGTTTTTGTATATTATATTATCATGAAAAAAGTTGGTGCCATTTTCATCGTGTCAAGCAAACATCTTGGAATAACTGCTGTGGCCCTGTGATGTCCATCCCCTGGGTGGAGCCAGGGGGTGGAGCCTCAGTTAGAACTTTGTTGGAAGCGAAAGCCCAGACGGAGTGGCGAGAGACATGAGATGACGCAAAGAGTTGTCTGCAAGCTGTTTAGTTTGGTCAATACTTTTACATTCATTGGAAGGGCTGTTACATCACAGTCACCTTCCCACAAATAAGTCAATAAAGTTCAGTATCACAGATTCAGTTGTGCCGGTCGTCTTTGTTACTGCATAAAGTTAGCACAAGCTATGCCGGAGTTGGTCCTGTTTGGCTCCTCCTATGGTGGTGGCGATGGAGCTCTGGTGCTGTCCTGGACACCCTTGGCTGCGGTGCCTGAGTTGTTCTCCCAAAAGAGCCCAAGTGTTGCTCTGCTGTCTGGGGGTCAGTTGGGATGTCCTCATGGTGTCCCACATTGGTAGGAGTGGAGTGGTTGAGCCTCCAGCCCCCTTGTCTATTTCCTGCTGAGTAAGGTCAGGGACCAGCCCCTGCTTCCCCTTGCCAGTGGGGTGGGTACCCCGTGGGAGACCTTGTGGGGCTGCCTGCCCCAAGTAGCCTTTGGGAGTATGTGGCACTGCCTGGGTCCTGCACTCTCTCTCCCCCCTCCGGCTTCAGCCCAGGGAGGCGCGACCTCCCTCTTGAGCGGCCGGGCTCCTATGAGCTCTGTGCCACTGCGCTCTGGCCCCGCCCCTTCCGGGATTCTCCCGGGCCCAAGATCTCATGAGATCTTGGACCAGCTCAGCATCCGGCTGCCTGCCTCTGCCGCCTTGCTCGGGCGCTTCACTGCCACATAGCTGCTTCCCCAGCTGGCTCCCCACCCTGTGGGTGATCATGCCGCTGCTCTCCCTTGCCCCAGGCCTCCTGGCAGCGGCCTGCTCCAGCTGCCATGCCATTTGCTCAGCCCCTGCCTTCTCCTGCCCATGGGGGCTCAGCATCCGCCCTGCTGCCTGCCGCTCCTTCCGGGGTCCTGCCTGCCACAGGGTCCCCGGGTGACAGGGCCTCTTCATAGAATCAAAGAATCATGAAGTTGGAAGGTGCAGCAGAGCCCATCTAGTCCAAACTCCCTGCAAGTAGCAGGAAATCCTCCTACAGCAGCGGTTTTCAAACTGTGGGTCACGGCCTGCCAGAGGGTCATGACCCAATTTTTGTTGGTTTGTGTGATAGGGTAGATTAGGCTATGTGTGTGTGTGTGTGGGGGGGGAAGCTGCAGCCTAGTCACCATTATAGCCACAATAACTGGAAAAGTGAAACTTCTATTTTAGGTGGTTCTGAAGCAGCAACTGTTACCCTACACATGCCCGATCTCATCTGATCTCGGCAGTTAAGCAGGGTCAGGCCTGGTTAGTACTTGGATGGGAGACTGCCTGGGACTACTGGGTGCTGTAGGCTTATACCACAGTCTTTCGAGACTGAAGGTTGCCAACCATTTGAAGCTAAAACGTTCAATCACTTCAAGCTTCAATCACTATGGGTACAATCCTAACCCCTTATATCAGTATTTTCCAGCACTGGCATAGCAGTGCCAATGGGACATGTGCTGCATCCTGCAGTTGGGTGTCACTCAGGGATGCCGCCTCAAAGTAAGGGAATGTTTGTTCCCTTACCTTGGAGTTGCATTGCCCTTATGTCAGTGCTGGAAAGCACTGACATAAGGGGTTAGGACTGTGCCCTTAGTTTGAGAAATGCTGCTTTAGATCTTTTGTCATTTTTATTTGACACACAGCCCAATCCTATTGGCAGTGTATGCCATGGGAAAAGTGATCGTGAGATCTCTCAGTGTGAGCCATGTGTGGGACTGGGCTGTTAATGTATATAGACATTTTCTCCCCTTGTCATGACCTGAACATGAATTTACTCAGTTTTTGTGTGGTTAGCTGGTCATCCATTACAGCATTACAACACCAGCTCTTTTACAATCCAATACTGAGCTGCCCAGCATGAGGGGCTGCCACAGGGCCTAAAATAGCTGCCGTGGCATCCTAATTGCACTGGGCCAGCAGCTCCTCGGGAGAAGGGGACATTTGTTCCCTTATGCCGGGTCAGGAAAATAACCCCGCAATATGACTTGATTCTGAGGTGGCTCTTTAGCTGGCATAGAATCAAGGAGTCCTGTGTTGGATTCCTTCCCCTTCCCTCAAGATTCCTTCCGGATTGCTTTGTCCAAGTTATGATTACCCTCAATATTTTGGTCAGGAGGGCAATAGCATGTGCTCAGTACTACATTATTTCTTTGAGCCGGGGGGGGGGGGCTGGTATTTCTACCATATTGATTCTGCGAATGAGGCTCCCCCCCAAATTTTCTAGTTTGTTCTTCTGTCACTTTTTCCTGTTGTTGGACTTGCAAACTGTTACGTCTTCTGTTATCCCTGAGGATTTTCAGAGGAGACTTCTTCTCAGATCCTATAAACATGCTTTGTTTTGCAGCGTTGTAGAGAATAAGAACAGCCCCACTGGATCAGGCCATAGGCCCATCTAGTCCAGCTTCCTGTATCTCACAGCGGCCCACCAAATGCCCCAGGGAGCACACCAGATAACAGCTGGAGCACACCAGATAACAAGAGACCTGCATCCTGGTGCCCTCCCTTGCATCTGGCACAGGCCTTTGTAATGATATATCTGGAGAACAATCAGATGCTATAATTATCAGAACTGTGATTATTTCTACTCCATTTCTCAAGGGGGTTCTGGTGGCCAGTGGCCCTACTACAAATCCAGGAAGCTCTTCATGGACTGATTTGTCATTCAGAGCAGGGCTATTGGGGCATGAGGTTCCATCGGGGTGTTTTCCGATACTGTACTTTGTACAGAGTCAGTCCTGGTTCTGAGTCAGTGAAGTGATGGGTCAATCAAATCAGGGACCTGCAAATGAAAAAGTGGGAGCAAAGAATTTGTTTCTAAAATGAAGATTTCATGCAAAATGCTGGCACCCTTGATGTTGCTATTAATGTTGCTGATTGAGGGTGCATGCAACAGTCCTAACATGAAATGTTGTACCACGCAGGAGCCTACTCCCACGGTCCATAAGTATTATCAACCAGGAGACCTCGCCATTGGTGGCATCATCTCACAGATCTACATCCTTTCTGACCCGATAGCATTCAAAAGGCATCCTTCTAAAGAACTGATCCGTGACGAGCTCATGTAAGGAGGTGAATATTTTAGCCATGCTGTGCTAATGATGAGAAAATATCTGATGCAGGCCAGTTCAGAATAGATGTAATCTAATACATTTGAGCTATCGTCATAACATTTTTATATGTCCCCAAAGTAGTTTACGTAGTGGGGGGGGGGGAGAGAGAGAGAGAGAGAATGATCCCCTGTCCTAAGGAGGCTTACAATCTGAATGTAACACATCTGGTGGTTTGACTATTGTTTCAATAAGATGCTTGGCCTACTTTTTTTCCTTGCCAGAAAGGCATCTTATTCTTGTCTGTCACATGTCTTCTTCATTATAGTTGTAGTACCAATAATAATATTATGGTAAGTAACAAATTCACCTTGCATTTTGCAGGCAGAGATGTACGTCCTGCCTACAAAAATCACTGCCATCACCCTTACTTCCAAATCGGAAAGGTTTATGCTATTTTGTGAACGAGCATCAGAACATATACAACCCTAAAAGTATCCCAGCAGCAGTTACGGGCTGTTTATGAGCAGTTATTGGGCTGGGGAACCTCCCTTACAAAGAAAGTTTACAGCATTTGGGCCTCTTCAATCTAGAAAAAAGGTGCCTGAGAGGGGACATGATGGAGACATACAAAATTATGCTGGGGGTGGATAGAGGGATGATCTTTTCCCTCTCACACAATGTCAGAACCAGGAAACATCCATTAAAAGTGAGTATCTGAAGAGTTAGAACAGAAAAAAAGGAAAAAAATATTTCTTTATCCAGCATGTGGTTAGTCTGTGGAACCTCTAGCCACAGGATGTGGCGATGGCATATGGCCTCAAAACCTTTAAAAGACATTGCCTTTAAAAGGGGGGTTGGACATTTTTTTAGAGAATATCTCCATCATAGGTTACAAGTCATGATGGTTATGTGCACCTCCGGATTTTAGAAGTTGGCTACCTCAGAATGACAGATGGAAGGGAGGGCCCCAGGATGCAGATCTCTTGTTGTCTTGTGTGCTCCCCGAGGCATCAGGTGGACCACTTTGAGACAGGAAGTTGAACTAGATGGGCCTTGGGCCTGATCCAGCAGGGCTCTTCTTATGTTCTTATGCTTGCTCTTTATTGGACCAGACATTTATATTCAGGAAAAATAAGTTCTGTTTTGAACGTAAAATATATAATTTCACTCCATGAGTACAAAAATTAAGTTTTTTGAGGGGAGGGGGACCCTTGCAGTTGTGATACACAACTGTGAGTTGAGTGTCACACTTTTTTTTTAAGGTGATGTAGGGCTCTACATCTGCAACCAGCTTCGAAAGCAACGCCTGCGTGCAAAGGTTGTTTGGGGTTTAAAAGGACCGGTGATGCATGTGGTATTGTTTTGATGGGAAATGGCATATTGAATATTCCACTGAAGGTTGCAACTGTCATTTCCCATGCAAATGCACCCAGTTACAGCACATCAATCTTCTGGCAGGATGGTGACCCAGGTCTACCAGCACGTCTTGGCCTTGGCATTTGCCGTAAAGGAGATCAACGAAAACCCACAGATCTTACCAAACCTCACTTTGGGCTTCAGCATACTTGATAACCATTTCAGTCCCAGGTTGACCTATCATGTCTCAATGGAACTTCTCTCCACACGGGACAGGTTCTACCCTAATTACAGATGTGATGCCAAGAATAATTTGATCACAGTCATTGGGGGGCCTAACTCTGACATCTGCCTCCACATGGCAGACATTCTAAGCAACTACAAGATTCCACAGGTAAGTTGCATGTACAGAGTCTGGATGCTTAAAAAAGCAATTCTGCCTTTTCTTACTTTTTAGATGTGTGACGGGAGACAAAAAATAGTGTTTATTGTACAAAGGCAAGCTCCAGACACATCAAATCCTGATGAAGAAAAAAGTCTTTATATAGGTTTGCAACCGGATTTTGGCAAAAGTTTAAATAGTTTCTTGTCCAATCCTATGACTGATTTACGGCAGTGGAACCTCCATTCCACTGTTGTAAAAGGCCCAGTGACAGCATGAAGACTGCCACTACCAGGCTTGTAACCTGTGTTGGAGTTTTCCTCCAGAAATTTGTCCAATCCCCTTTTAAAGGCCTCCAGGCCAGATGTCATCACCACATCCTGTGGCAAGGAATTCCACAGACTAGCCACATGCTGAGTAATGAAATATTTTCTTTTGTCTGTTCTATCTCTCCCAACACCCAATTTTAGAGGATGAGCCCTGGGTTTGTGTGAGAGGGAAAAGAGCATCCCTCTATCCAATCTATCCATCTGCTGTATTTTTCAATTCTGAATATTTTTGGTGGGATCTCAGACACTTTGGAGATAACTGGACAAAGAGGCATTTTTTTTTCATGTGATGCTCATATGGGTGCAGGGAAGTAGAGAGGGGTACAGAGGGAATCTGCACACAACATTCATATATATATGAATTCATTCACACAACATGAATACATGGTTCAGAAATATTCAGTGAAAATGAAAACTGAAATCCAGATTGGCTCTCAGGTGACATTGGGAGGCAAGTAGTAAAACTTGGCAAGTGTAGCACTGGAGATACAAATCTCTCCTGAAATTTGTATTCTTGCAGAAACACTGCTTAACCTGCCCCTTTTAAACTATTCTTTCCCAGTTTATCTACAGCTCTCCTGCAGAAACAATCAACAAAACTGAAGCTGCTTTCTTCCACTGGATGTTCCCAAATGAGGCACGTCAGTATAAGGGAATGCTCCAGCTACTGTTACATTTCAGGTGGACATGGATTGGGGTGATTTATGTCAATGGTGACAGTGCAGAGACATTGGTACAGAACACACTTCCCATCTTTTCACAGAGTGGAATCTGTTTGGCTTTCCTAGAAACGTTCCCAGATGAAGTTTTCTCCAGTGGTGTCAATGATGTGGTGGCAAAATTCCCCAAAATACTACATACTGCCATGGCAAGCACAGCCAATGCAGTTATCTTTCATGGTGGATTTCTGGGCATGATGAATTTGAGAACTTTGCTCTATATTTCAGAATTTGAGGGTATATCAGTGAAGCCTAAAGTTTGGATTATGACAGCAGGGGCAGATTTCACGTCATTTCCTTTCCAAAGAAGTTGGGACATAGACTTCATCCATGGTGCTTTATCCATTGCAACTCATTCGAAAGAGGTGCTAGGATTCCGGAAATTTCTGCAGATGAGAATTCATGAACCAGAAAAAGAAGATGGTTTTCTCAAAGTTTTCATGCAACAAGCATTTGGTTGCTCATTCCCCAGCTCTGTCATAGATAAGCAACTTGCAGACCATTGCACTGGGATGGAGCAACTGCAGTCTCTTCCCAAATCTGTTTTTGAAATGGGCATGACTAGTCACAGCTACAGTGTCTATAATGCTGTCTCTGTTGTGGCACTTGCTTTGCATGCCATGCTTTTGTTTCAATCCAAGCAAAGAGCAAGGACAGGTGGAGGTGGATGGGCATTTTGGAATCAGCCACAGCCTTGGCAGGTAACCTCCTGAGCAAACTTTATTCCAGCCATTCTTAAACTGCGGGTGGTGACCCACCAGCGGGTCATAACCCGGTTTTGTGGTGGGACATGGGCCAGCACTACCGAGAAGCCACAAGGCATTCATAGGCACAATGCAACCAATGAAGTGGTTCACTCACTGGTGCAAGCCAGGTCCCACAAGGCATTCTGCATTGCAATATGGCCAATGAAGAAGCCACAAGGCATTCATGGGGCAATCAATGAAGTGGGTCACAAACTGGTGCAAGCCGGGACCCACATGGCATTCTCGGTCACAAGGCACAATGCACTCTGCGGTGTAGTGTGCAAAGTGGGTCACAGCAGTAAAAAGATTGAGAAGCATTGCCATATACTTGCAATGTATATTGCAGAAGCATTGTATACCTGCAAGTGCAACAACTGATGTGTAGATTGTCATCTCTTAATGCTGTATATTGGATAATGTCGGTTTTAAAGCTAGTTCACTGGTTCTCCTGCTTGCATTAATTTCATAGGCATTAGATTATTTTCGTAATTCCAGATGCCTATAACTAATTGTAACCCAACATTTAATTAAAAATGTGTCATACGTGGATAAAAGTATTTAAAGGCTGTTTGTGTCCCTCCATCCCCCAGAAGACATCACATTGGATCAGGGACTTTGGTCTGTACATTTTTTAGGCTTTCCTTATTTTCAGCAAAGCTGTTCACAAAACTCAATTGAACTTCAGGATGAGCCAGAGGACGTTAGTTTATGCTAGGGGTGGCCACAACGCTGATCAGGAGGCACATGCAGCTATTTGACATATAATGTGCAACTCACAGAAATATGTTGATGGAGAGCCCAATCCTGAGCTCAGTGCGTCGGCTTCTGGCCAGTGAGCACTGTTGCAAATGTGCCGTAAGGCACGTCTGTGAGGCTTACCGCTGGGCTACTGCCTGCGCTAGCACAGCGCTGCCTGGTGTTGGGATAGTGCTGGGCGGAAGCCCGGCCTCTGCTGCTTGCTGGTCTCACAGACTGCTGAGCCATGCCATGGTATGCGGGGGCGGGGAGGGAGGCGAGGAAGAGATGTGCCAGGGAGGGGGAGGAGGGTGTAGGGCAAAGAGAGGGTGGGGAGAAGTTGTGATGGGGAGGTGGGGACAGGGTGGGCGGGAGGCATGCCAGGGGGAGGGAGCAGGGAGGTAGGGAGGCAGGTCTGGTGGAGCTCAGCGCCACGGGTTTCCTATCCGTTCATGTAGGGCTCTGCACCCTACATGAACACCTTTAGCTTACCGCCAACTTTTTGGTTGGTGGTAAAGTGAGTAGCCGCATTGAGAGGCTGCTTCCCTTACCTGGGAGGAGGTTACAAAAGTCCCCTTCTCCTGAGACGCCGCCCACGGCAGCCCAAGGCGTGCAGGATGCGGCGGCGGCCGTTTTTGGTGCCGTCGAAGTCGCACGCCCCGGGCACCTCAGGATTGGGCTGTGAGCTCCTTTTCGCATCCCTATTAATATAAAAGGTAAATAAGAAGTTTTTAAGCTTTAGGGTTATTTACCAGATATAAAAAGAGAGTCCACTGGATTAAAGCTAAGTTTAAAGTCCATAGTGAGAAAATATATTTAAGAAATCAAATACTTCTTCTATATTGTGGCTCTCAAACATCTGATGTTTATCATATGTGGGTCTTACTTTAAGCAAGTCTGGCCACCTTGATATATGCCAAACTGGAAAGCTGAGTCCTCCACCATTTACCATTGGATTACTATAAATGAGTCAAATTTTCTCCTTTCTGCTGCTTTAAAAATAGTTGTAATTATTTTTTGAGGTTTTTATGGGCTTTATTACTGTCCTGGATAATAATGGTCTGCATAAAGCTGTTCAACCAACCCTTGAAGCCATAGATCTTCTGTGCAAGATCATCCAAAGCTCTATGTCTCCTTCTTTTTGTCCAGCCTTATGACTTTTCCCCCTTTCAGCTTCCTCATTTTGTGAGAGGCGTCTCGTTTAACAACAGTGCAGGGGAAAGTGTTGCTTTTAACCACAACGGGGAAGTAATAGATGGATTCAATATTATCAACTGGGTCACATTCCCAAATCGGTCCCTCCTTAGAGTCAAAGTTGGAACAATAGACCCAGAAGGTGCTCCAGACCAACTGATCACCATATATGATGATGCTATAGAATGGTCCAGCGGGTTTAACCAGGTGGGTTTCGTGGTTCAACATGAGGACATATATTTGCCCAGCGTTCAAAATGAGTTTCAGTGTCCAGACACTCAATTAGATTTTCCTTTGTTCTCTCTATTTGCTGAGTCCCGTTCAAATCATAATTTCTATCACCAAATATTAATTTGTATTCATTTATATTATTTTGCTCTTAAAGTCTTCAGAAGTATGTCTGTCTTCACAGGACAATAAAGGTCAGTCTAGTAAGTTTCATTGCTGTTTCCCTTGACGAGGAGAGCTCTTTTGCATCAGCTTCCCTGGTAGCCCCAGATCCAAGATTTTTGTTTCTGGTGTTCTTGTTGCACCTGCTGCTGCTACTATTGGCAGCAACACAGGGTTCACCTATTAGGCCAGTGGTTGTTGGAGGGGATTACAGATTTTCTAATACTCTGTGTCTTCTTATTGCCCCTTCCACTTTTTTAAGTCCCTCCCCCAACTACCCTCACTGGTTGTGTCCTTGCTTAACCAAATTGGAAGGGAATGGAACATAGCAAGTGTTACCCAGAATCGAAGCACTTCATTGATACTAAAGTGATATATATATATATATATATATATATATATATATATATATATATATATATATATATATATATATATATATATATGAGATAAATCCTTCTTCTCTTTCATTGGTTTCACAGACTTGCCCCCTCTCTATGTGTAATGAGAATTGCCGTTTAGGTTATAGGAAATCAAATGTGGAAGGGAAACCATTTTGCTGCTATGATTGCCTCCGTTGTCCAGCTGGGAAAATTTCAAACCAGAAGGGTAAGAGCTCACACACATATCAAATATTTGTAAATACTATATCATCATTTTTTACACTAAGCATTTTCAACATTTTGGGGGATCTGTTTGAGAGCCAGGGTGGTGTAGTGGTTTGCAAAGTGGACTTAGACTTGGAAGATCCCGGTTCGAATCCCCCCTAAGCCATGAAACTTCCTGGGTGACCTTGGGCCAGTAACTTTCTCTCAGCCTCACCTACCTCACAGGGCTGTTGTGAGGGCAAAAGGAGGGGAGCAGCTGTGTAGACCGCCCTGAGCTCTTTGGAGGAAGGGCGGTATAAAAATGTGAAAAATAAATATTTCCTGTTTTGGAGGGCTCACTCAAGTGTCAGAAATAACCATCCCAGGGCCAAATCCTATCCAACTTTGCAGCCCTGGTATAGCCATGCCAATGGGTGTACATTGCATCCTGTGGTGGGCAGGTACTTATGGAGGCCTCAACAAGATAGGGAATGTTTGTTTCCTTGCCTCAGGGCTGCATTGCAGCTGCACTGGTTCTGGAAAGTTAGATAGGATTGGGCTCCCAATTAGTTAAAATATTTACCCTTTGTTAGGCAGTGAGGGATTTTGCAGAGATGGTGGGGGCTCTGTTCTTGCTTACTCTTGAACATGATTGCCTTGGTACATTCTAGGATCAGAAACAGTGCTCACCCAGGTGCCTTCTGGGAAAGTGGTGCTGTCACAATTGATACCGCTCCCTTTCAAATGGGTAGCATTTCAAGTTCAAGGAAGGATAGAGGCTGTCGCCACCACCTTTGCCAACCTCCCAAACCTGCTGATGTTCTTGGGCTGTGCCATGAAAATAATGGACCTCCCTACTATGTTCACTGGACTTTTCAGAGACAATACAGGCAAACTGGATAAGCCCTGCCATGTTTGATGTTCAAATGTGAGTCAGCCTTTAGATCTCAAAATGGGCAGAAACATATAGGGTCAGTCCTCGGCATCTGTGGGGGTTCAGTTCTTGGAATCCCCATAGGTGCCAAAAAAAAAACAAAAAAACACTGTGGATAAAGAAATCTACAATCCAACCTGTTTCTGAATGGGGGGGGGGGAGTTTGCACATGGTGCCCCCGTGCCCCAGAATGCTTTCTGGCGGCTTTTTGCAGGCTGATTTTCATGAAAACAAGAAGTGCCTGCCAGAAGACTCGGTGGATCATCCAGCCATGGGTCTCTCAACCCACAGTGCGTCAAATTAGTGGGTTCCAAATGCACGGATAACGAGGACCCACTGTACTTCCATAGGGATTAAAAGTTTTCCATAGTTCTCTAGGCATTGGTGGCTGCAGGTGAAGGGACTATTAGCACAGATATGTGTTGAACATTATAGTGTGTACTAGTGTGCTTTGTCATAATGGCCTTTGATTATAGAAACAGTTACTACAGAAGGTTTCCAAAAATATCCTATTTGGAGATGCACGTTCTCTTTTCCAGACATGGATGACTGTTTCCAGTGTTCAGACGATCATTATCCAAATGAAGATCAGGATTTATGTGTCCCCAAAATTATAACTTTCTTGTCCTACGAAGAACCTTTGGGAACCGGTTTGGCCATTTTTGCCATTTTCTTTTCCTTCATCACAGTTTTGGTGCTGGGAAACTTCATGAAGTATCACAACACACCCATTGTCAAAGCCAATAACCGGAGTCTCTCCTACACGCTCCTCATCTGTCTCCTGCTCTCCTTCCTTTGTGCTTTGCTGCTCATTGGCCGTCCTGAGAAACTGATGTGTCTCTTTCAAAAAACTGCTTTTGGCATCATCTTCTCAGTAGCTGTTTCTTGTGTGTTGGCCAAGACCATCACTGTGGTTTTAGCTTTCATGGCCACCAAGCCAGGTTCCAATATGAGGCAATGGGTAAGGAAACCTCTGACCAGTTTGATTGTCATTCCCTGCTCTTCTGCCCAAGTCACCATTTGTACTTTGTGGCTGGCAATCTTCCCACCATTTCCAGATCTTGACGTGCACTCCTTGAAGGAAGAAATTGTATTGAGATGCAACGATGGTTCAACTACCATGTTTTACTGTGTCTTCGGCTTTATGGGTTTCCTGGCTGTAGTCAGCTTCTTTGTGGCTTTCCTAGCCAGGAAGTTACCAGACAGCTTTAACGAAGCCAAATTTATCACCTTCAGCATGTTGATCTTTTGCAGTGTTTGGTTGTCTTTCCTGCCGACCCACCTGAGCGCCCAGGGAAAGTGGGTGGTAGCCGTGGAGATCTTCTCTATCTTGGTCTCCAGTGCTGGGTTACTGAGTTTTATATATTTCCCCAAATGCTACATCATTGTACTCAGACCTGAGTTGAATACAAGGGAGCAGCTGATACTTAGAACAAAATAAAAATGTTCTGTCTTGTGTTGTGTGGTGTGATCCAGAGTTGTACGTGCACATAGATGGTTCTGAGAGTTTCCCTTGTGCCTCCATAGACAATAAGGAAAGGAGGAACACAAACAATGAGTTTAAATGGGGCCACATCATGCAGAAACTGCAGTGCACTCCATCTTCACCTGCTAACCCACCCACCCAACCACAATGTGAATTTCTAACATGTGAAAGATAGTTAGGATCAAAACATTTTCCCATCAACTTAGCAGGATGATCCCGCACTACATAAAATAGCCCTGCTGGGTCAGACCAAAGACCAAGCTAACCAGGATCAGCATCCTCTTTCCCAAAGTGGCCCACCAGCTGCCACTGAGAAGCCCACAAGCTGGAGTAAAGGTTCACCTCTCTCCTGCAACAGGTATTCAGAGGCATCCTGACTCTGAAACTGAAGGCAGTAGGTAGTCATCATGCTACTGATGGACCTGTCCTTCATGATGGACCAATTCTCACTGGCATAGCTGGGGGGGCAAGGGTTGCAAATGCCCCAGGCGGCACAGGGGAGGGGGCTACCATGTTCTGCCCTCCACTCCCCCCCCCCCCGCTGCACCCTGTATGGAGGCCTGTACCGAGGCCTCTGTATGGCCGGGGGAGGCCATCCGTAGTATTCCATGACGTGCTAAAGGCCTTCTGAGGCCTCTGGAAGGACCAGTGAAGCCCTCCCAGCCCCTCAGAAACCTTCTGAAGGTCTAAAATCTCACTTCTGGTTTTCTCCTCAAAACCGGAAGTGGGGTTTTAGGCTTTTCAGAGGCCTCAGAAGGCCCTCAAATGAACCTCCAGATGAAATGGTGGGGAGCGTGACATTCGGGGGGGGCGGCATTCAGCGCACCTCACCCCGGGCGGCACAGGGGCCAGGTTCACAAGTGAATCACCTTTCAAAGCCTTGGTTTATGTTGCAACAGGGAGCATTGGGTCACGACCCACAAATGTTTTGTGACCCTTAGTTTGGAAATGCTGCTCTAGAGTCTCATGCTTTGTCATTTTTATTTCATATATGGCCCAACCCTATTGGCAACGTACAGCACTGGAAAAAGTGATTGTGAGATCTGTCAGTGTGAGTCCTGTATAGGACTGGGCTATTAATGCATCTAGACTTTCTCTCCTTGTCATGACCTGAACATGAATTTACAGAGCTTTTTATGTGGGTCATTCATTACTACAACACCAGCTCCATTAGATGCTGTCCTGATTGCTTTGCCAAGTTAAGATTACCCTCAACATTTTGGCCAGGAGGGCAATAGCATGTGCTCAATACTACTTTATTTTTTTGGAGGGGGTGTTTTTTCCACCATATTGATTCTGCAGATGAGTCGCCCCCCCCACAATTTTCTAGTTTGTTCCTCTGTCACTTTTTTCCTGTTGGTCATGCAAACAGTCAAGTCTTCTGTTATCCCTGAGGATTTTCAGAGGAGACTTCTTCTCAGATCTTATAAACATGCTTTGTTTTGCAGCGTTGTAGAAAATGCTGCACAGGCCTTTGTAATGATATATCTGGAGAACAATCAGATGCTATAATTATCAGAACTGTGATTATTTCTACTCCAGATCTCAAGGGGGTTCTGGTGGCCGGTGGCCCTACTACAAATCCAGGAAGCTCTTAATGACTGATATGTCATTCAGAGCAGGGCTATTGGGACATGAGGTTCCATCGAGGTGTTGTCTGATACTGTACTTTGTACTGTATCTTTTATCCCAATAAAGGTCTTACTGAACTGAACTGTACTGCATCCTGAACAGATTCAGTCCTGGCTCTGAATCAGTAAAGTGACAGGTCAATCAAACCAGACGTGCAACTCGGGGACATGAAACTGAAAAAAGTGGGAGCAAAGAATTTGTTTCCAAAATGTCACGCGAAATGCTGGGACCTATGATGCTGCTATTAATGTTGCTGATTGAGGGTGCATGCAACAGTCCTGACATGAAATGTTGTACAGCCCAGGAGCCTACTCCCACGGTCCATAAGTATTATCTACCAGGAGATCTCACCATTGGGGGCATCATCTCACAGATCTACATCCTTTCTGACCTGATAACATTCAAAAGGCATCCTTCTAAAGAACTGGTCCGGGATGAACTCATGTAAGGAGTTGAATATTTTAGCCATGCTGTGTTAATGAAGAGATCATGTCTGAGGCAGGCCAGTTCAGTATAGATGCAATCTTATATATTTGATCTGTCATCATGACATTTCTATATGACCCCAAAGCGGTTTGCATAGTGGGTGGGTGGGGGGAAGAGAGGGAGAGAGAGAGAGAACGATCCCTTGTCCCAACGAGGCTTACAATCTGAACATTTATGTAACACAACTGACATATCCTGTGGTTTGACTATCGTTTTGATAAGCTGCTATGCCTGATTCTTTCTCTTTCTAGAAATGAATCTTATTCTTATGTGCTTCGCATGTCTTCTTCATTATAGTAGCAGTACCAGTATCTGAAATACTATTGTGGTTATGGTAACAAATTCCCCTTGAATTTTGCGGGCAGAGATGTACGTCCTGCCTAGAAATACCACCATCGCCACCGTTATTTCCAAATCAAAAAGGTTTATGTTACTTTGTGCACAGGCATCAGAACTTATCAGACACCACCCCAAATGCATCCCAGCAGCAGTTATGGGCTGCTTATGAGCAATTACTGGGTTAGGGCACCTCCCTTACGAGGAAAGGCTGTAGCGTTTGGGCCTCTTCAGTCTAAAAAGCACCTGAGGAAGGATATGATTGAGACATACAAAATTATGCAGGGGATTGATAAAGTGGATAGGGGGATGTTCTTTTCCCTCTCACACAACACCAGAACCAGGGACATCTGCTAAAGCTGAATGTTGGAAGAGGACTGGGAAAAGAAAATGTTTCTTTACCCAGAATGTAGTTAGTCTGTGGAACTCCTTGCACAAGATGTGGTGATGGAATCTAGCCTGGGTGCCTTTAAAAGTGGATTGGAGAGATTTCTGGAGGAAAAGTCCATCACAAGTTACAAGCCATGATGGGTATATGCAACCTCTGGATTTTAGAAGTTGGCTACCTCAGAATGACAGGTGCAAAGGAGGGCACCAGGATGCAGGTCTCTTGTTGTCTTGTGCCCCTTAGTCATCTAGTGGGTCACAGTGAGATACAGGAAACTGGTCTAAATGGGTCTTTGGCCAGATCCAGTGTTGCCCTTCTTTTGTTCTTTTGCTTGCTCTTTATTGGACTGGAGCTTTATATTCAGGAGATATAAGTCTTGTTTTGGACTTAAAAAATATAACTCGGCTCCAAGTGTACAAAATTAAGTTATTGGGGGGGGGGTAACCTTTTCAGCTGTGATACACAACTGTTAATTGAGTGTCACACATTTTGGGGAAGGTGATGCAGGGCAAGTGCAATCAGCTTCCAAAGCAATGCCTGTGTGCAAAGTTTGTTTGGGGATTAAAAGGGCTGGTGACGCATGCAATGTTGTTTAGACGGGAAATGATCAGAAAATATTATGTTGAATATTGAACAGAAAATGTAAACATTGTGTTCCAAAGCAAATGTACCATGTCACATCATGTCAATCTTCTGACAGCATGGTGACTCAGGTCTATCAGCACGTCTTGGCCTTGGCATTTGCCGTAAAGGAGATCAATGAAAACCCACAGATCTTACCAAACCTCACTTTGGGCTTCAGCATACTTGATAACCATTTTAGTTCCAGGTTGACCTATCATGCCTCAATGGAACTTCTCTCCACACGGGACAGGTTCTACCCTAACTACAAATGTGATGTCAAGAACAATCTGATCGCAGTCATTGGGGGACCGAACTCTGAGATCTGTCCACACATGGCAGCCATCCTAAGAAACTACAAGATTCCACAAGTAAGTTGCAGGCAAGGAGTCTGGATGCTTAAAAAAAAACAACAATCCTGCCTTTTCTTACTTTTTAGGTGTGTGCCAGAGACAAAAAATAGTGTTTATTGTACAAAGGCAAGCTCCAGACACATCAAATTCTGATGGTGAAAATTGTCCTGATGTAAGTTTGCAATTAGATTTTGGCAAAAAAAAGGATGAATAGTTTCTTGCAGCCCAATCCTATGGCTGATTTATGACAGTGGAACCTCCATTCCACCTTTGGAAATGGCCCAGTGAGAGCATGAAGATTGCACCATTGTTAGATACAAATGGCCCAATGTCACCACGATTAAAAAAGAAAAAAGAAAAGATGGTCTGTATTTAGTAGATATTTATCACACTTTTCTATAGGACCATATCCAAAGTTGCTAACAAAATGATTAAGATGCTTAATGATTCAGGATTCTTTTGGTGGGATATCAGAGACACTTTGGAGATAACTGGACAAAGAGGCACTTTTCTCATGTGCTACTCATATGGGTGCAGGGAAGTGTGGAGGGACCCAGAGAGAGGCTGCACACCACATTATTCATAAGTAAATGGAAGGGGGACAGGACAAACTCAATCATTTTCCCATCCACCCTCGCTGTTCATTCATGGATAGGTGCAAGCATGTGCAAAAGTGGCATTTCAGGACAGAATTCAAGCAGAGTAGTGGTACATGTTGCCTGTGATCCTACTACAGATGTCTCACCCATGTGTTGACCCATGACTTTGAAGCTCCTTCACATTCACCAAAACCAAGAAGACTATGAATCCACATAGGTCAGAAATATTCAGTGAATTTGAAAACTGAAATCCAGATTGGATCTCGGGTGACACTGGGAGGCGAGAGTTAAAATTTGGCAAGTGTAGCACTGCAGGTACAAAACACTCCTGAAATTTGTATTATTGCAGAAACAACTCTTCCCCAGCCCTTTTTCAACCTTTCTTTTCCAGTTTATCTACAACTCTGCTCCAGAGACAAACAACAAAATTGAAGCTGGGTTCTTCCACTGGATGTTCCCAAATGGGGCAGCTCAATATAAAGGAATTCTCCAACTATTGTTACATTTCAGGTGGACGTGGATTGGAGTGATTTATGTCAAGGTTGACAGCGCAGAGGTGATCATAGAGAACACACTTCCCATCCTTTCACAGAGCGGAATCTGCTTGGCGTTCATAGAAACGTTACCAGATGAAGTTTTCTCCAATGGTGTCAATGATGTGGTGGCAAAGTCTGTTAAAATACTACGTACTGCCATGGCAAGCACAGCCAATGCAGTTATCTTTCATGGTGGGTTTCAGGGCATGATGAATTTGAGAAATTTGCTCCATATTTCAGAATTTGAGGGTATATCAGTGAAGCCTAAAGTCTGGATCATGACAGCAGAAGTAGATTTCACATCAGTTCCTTTCCAAAGAAGTTGGGACATGGACTTCATCCATGGTGCTTTATCCATTGCAGCTCATTCGAAAGAGGTGCTAGGATTCCGGAAATTTCTGCGGATGAGAATTCATGAATCTGAGAAAGAAGATGGTTTTCTCAAAGTTTTCATGCAACAAGCATTTGGTTGCTCGTTCCCCAGCTCTGTCATAGATAAGCAACTTGCAGGCCATTGCACTGGGATGGAGCAACTGGAGTCTCTTCCCAAATCTGTTTTTGAAATGGGCATGACCAGTCACAGCTACAGCATCTATAATGCTGTCTCTGTTGTGGCACTTGCTTTGCATGCCATGCATTTGTTCCAATCCAAGCAAAGAGCAAGGACAGGTGGAGGTAGATGGGCACTCTGGAATCAGCAGCAGCCTTGGCAGGTAACCTCCTGAGCATACTTTATTCCAGCAGTTCTTAAATGGCGGGTGGCGACCCACCAGTGGGTCTTAACCCAGTTTTGTGGTGGGACATGGACCAGCACTACCGAAAAGCCACAAGGCATTCACAGGCACAATGCAACCAATGAAGTTTGTCTCTTGCTGGTGGAAGCTAGGACCCACAAGGCATTCTGCATTGCAATATGGCCAATGAAGTGGGTCACATGTGGTGCTACCCAGAAGCCACAATACATTCTGGGGTTCAACGTGCCTGCTCCTGCCCACAGAGTGGGTCACAGCAGTAAAAAGATTGCTGTATTCTGTATAACGGGTCTCTGAACCCCGACCCGGGGGCCAGATGCGACCTGCGAAGTGCCTCAATCTGACCCACAGTCAGCCTCTGATCCCCTGATAGCCTGTGTTGACCAAACACAACCAGAGTTGTGCTTGTGAGGTTGGGGAATGATGGTCCATTGACGTGTGCATGCTTTATTTCTTGGGCTGTGTTCGTGCTTGGAGAAATCCTGGACATCTGAACTCATTCATTCATTCATTCAATTCAGTCATTCATCTAAGTTCCATCTCTAATGTATTTATTTAAATCTTATATTTAATTTTTTTTCAGCCCTCAACACTGTGCCAGATATTTGATGCGGCCCTTTGGCCAAAAAATTTAGAGACCCCTACTGTATAAGAAGCATTGCCATATTCTGTATAACTGCAAGTGCAGCAACAGATATGTAGACTCTCATCTCTACCAAAGGCAGAATGCTCGGATCTAAATTCTAGATGTTTGATCATGTTTGTTTTAAACCTAGTTCCCTGGTTCTCCTCCTTGCACTAATTTCATAGTGCAACAGCTTGTTTTTTCTAATCCCAGATGACTACAA
Organism: Tiliqua scincoides; assembly: GCF_035046505.1. NCBI lineage: Eukaryota > Metazoa > Chordata > Lepidosauria > Squamata > Scincidae > Tiliqua > Tiliqua scincoides. The sequence goes on along the minus strand of NC_089825.1, from coordinate 135,772,502 downwards.
CTCATTGTTATCCACCATTTAATTTAAAATGTGTCCTATCTGTGTACGAGTGTCTAAGAATGCTGGTCCCCCCACCCTCTCCCATATTGTATCAGGGATTTTGGTCTGTATCTTTTTGAGGATTTCCTCATTTTCAACCAGACTGTTCCCAAAGCTCAACTGAACTTCAGGGTGAGCCAGAGGACATTAGCGTAGCCCAGAGCCAAACCCAGGCCAAACCACTGCCTGGGAGCCATATGAACTTTTCAGTCTTTAGAATTATTTACCAGGTATAAAAGGAGAGCCCAATGCATTAAAGCTGAGTTTAGTGTTCATGGAAATTTAATATATTTAAGAATTCAAATGCTTCTTACTTATTACGGCTCTCAAACATTATCATATGTGGGTCTTACTTTAACCAAGTTTGGTCGCCCCTGGTATACGCCAAAGGCTGAGTCCTCTGCCATTTACCATCTTATTACTATAAATGAGTCAAATTTTATTCCTTCTGCTCCTTTCTCTCTCAGTTGGAGCTTCACTGGATGTGTGTGTGTGTCCTTTCCCTTGTGTGATTGTTATAATGTCAGCTACTGTTATTGTTTTTGTGTGTGTGCGTGACCTGGATAATAGTGGTCTGCATAAAGCTGTTCAGCCGACCCTAGAAGACATAGATTGTCTGTGCAAGATCATCCAAAGCTCTATGTCTCCTTCTTTTTGTCCAGCCTTATGACTTTTCCCCTTTTTAGCTTCCTCATTTTGTGAGAGGCGTCTCCTTTAACAACAGTGCAGGGGAAAGTGTTGCTTTTGACCACAATGGGGAATTAATAGATGGATTCAATATTATCAACTGGGTTACATTCCCAAATCAGTCCCTTCTAAGAGTCAAAGTTGGAATGATAGACACAGAGGCTCCTCCAGACAAACTGATCACCATATATGATGATGCTATAGAATGGTCCAGCGGGTTTAACCAGGTGGGTTTTGTGTTTCAACATGAATATAAATATTTCCCCAGTGTTCAAAAGGAGGTTTAGTGTTCAGACACTGAAACTAGCTTTTTCTTCCTTCTCTCAGTTTGCTGACTCCCATACAAATCATAATTTCTATCATCAAATATTAATTTGTATTCATTTATATTGTTTTGGTCTTTAAGTCATTGAAAGTATGTCTGTCTTCACATGGCAACACATTGCAATCTGGGGCTAGCAGGGAAGGGAAATTAGGTCTGGGGTGAACAGGGAAGCTGATACAAAAGAGTTCTCATCACCAAGGGAATCAGAACTTACTAGTTTCATTGCTGTTTCCCTTGGTGAGGAGAGCTCTATTGCATCAGCTTCCCTGCTTGCCCCAGACCTAAAAGTTTTGTTTCAGGTGTTCTTGTTTATCCAGCTTCTGCTGCTGTTGGCAGCAAGGCAGGGTTCACCTGTTAGATCAGGGGTTGTTGAGGGGATTACAGATTTTCTAATACTTTGTGTCCTCTTTCTGCCCCTTCCCCTTTTTTATCAGTCCTTTCTCCCACCACCCTCACTGATTGTGTCCAAGCTCAGTACAACTGAGGGGGAATGGAATATATCAAGCGGTACCCAGAATCTGAGCCTCTCACAAATACCTATATATTTCTGAGATAAATCTTTCTTCTTTTTCATTGATGAATAGACTTGCCCCCTCTCTATGTGTAATGAGAATTGCCGTTCAGGTTATAGGAAATCAAATGTGGAAGGGAAACCATTTTGCTGCTATGATTGCCTCCGTTGTCCAGCTGGGAAAATTTCAAACCAGAAGGGTAAGAGCTCACACACATATCAAATATTTGTAAATACTATATCATTTTTTACACTAAGCATTTTCAACATTTTGGGGAAACTATTTGAGAGCCAGGATGGTGTAGTGGTTTGCGAAGTGGACTTAGACTTGGAAGATCCTGGTTTGAAGATCCGTTCAGGTTATAGGAAGACAAAGGTGGAAGAGAAACCATTTTGCTGCTATGATTGCCTCCCTTGTCCAGCTGGGAAAATTTCAAACCAGAAGGGTAAGAGCCTTCTGAATGTATCAAATATTTGTAGAATATTCAAATATTTAACCAGAATGTATCGAATATTTGTAAACACTGTGCCACTTTTTACATTAAGGGTTTTCACCATTTGGGGAAGGGAGGTCTATTTCAAGTTTTGGAGGGCTCATCTAAGTATCAGAAATAGCCTTCCCAATTAATTAAAATGTTTTCCCTTATTTAGGCAGACAGGGATTTACCAGAGATGGTGGGGGCTCTGTTCTTACTTACCCTGGAACATGATTGCTTTGGTGCATTTTGGAATCGGAAACAGTGCTCACCCAGGCACCTTCTGGAGAAGTGGTGCTGTCACAGTCATTGCCACCCCCTTTCAAACAGCACTTCAAGTTCATGAAAGGATAGAGGCCACCACGAACTTTGCTAAGCTCTCCCACCTGAGAAATTGCTGGTTTTCTTGGGCTGTACCATGATAAACCTCCCTATGTTTACTAGATTTTCTAGAGACAATGCAGGCAAACTGGATAAGCCCTATTATATTTGAGTTTCAAATATGAGCTAGCCTTTCAGTCTCAAGGTGAATAGACGCATATTTCCGTATAGCTTAAATGTTTTCTAGAGTTAACTATGGAACATACAGCCTAATCCCAACACACACTGGAATGGGGAGGCCAGATGACCTGCCCTGTATCCAATGCAGGGTTGGGGACAGTTGTGGCTCAGCCCAGGGCAAAGGCAATTCCATCCCCTTACCCTAGGTAAGCCCCAGCAACCCCAATGGGGCTATTCGGAACTGTGCAATCTCAAGAGGTGTCCCAGATCTGAGCAGCCTGGAGCAGCTCTGGGCTACCCGGGACCAGAGTTAGGATCTGACACAAGTGGTCCCAGCCCCCACTCACCTGTGGCCCATTTACAGGCCTGCCCACCACCCTCCCTCGCCCTAACCTGAAACTCCTCCTTCCAGCCCTCCCCCCACCGCCCCAGCCCCCTGCGTCAGCCTGACTTGGCCAGCGCGGGCTTACTATTTGCACAAGCCCACAGGGCTTAGGTCACGCTGCCTCTTTGCTTGGTGGCACAAATGGGCCATACAGCATGTTTGCAACACCTGTGGGCCAGCACAAAGGTCTTGTTCCAGCCATCTCCGCTTCGGGACTGCAGCCATAGTTCACTATAAGGTTGGTGGCTATTGGTGTTGGTATCTATAGGGGCTAGTAACACAGATATGTGTAGAACACAACAGTTCTGCTTTGTCATACTGGCCTATGATTACTGAAATGGTCACTACAGAAGGTTTCCAAAAATATCCTATTTGGAGATGCACGTTCTCTTTTCCAGACATGGATGACTGTTTCCAGTGCCCAGAAGATCATTATCCAAATGAAGATCAGGATTTATGTGTCCCCAAAATTATAACTTTCTTGTCCTACGAGGAACCCTTGGGAACCAATTTGGCCATATTTGCCATTTCCTTTTCCTTCGTCACAGTTTTGGTGCTGGGAAATTTCATGAAGTATCACAACACGCCCATTGTCAAAGCAAACAACCGAAGTCTCTCCTACACGCTCCTCATCTGTCTCCTGCTCTCCTTCCTTTGTGCTTTGCTGCTCATTGGCCGTCCTGAGAAACTGATGTGTCTCTTTCAAAAAACTGCTTTTGGCATCATCTTCTCAGTAGCTGTTTCTTGTGTGTTGGCCAAGACCATCACTGTGGTTTTAGCTTTCATGGCCACCAAGCCAGGGTCCAATATGAGGAACTGGGTAAGGAAACCACTGGCCAGTTTGATTGTCATTCCCTGCTCTTTTGTCCAAGTCACCATTTGTACTTTGTGGCTGGCAATCTTCCCACCATTTCCAGATCTTGACGTGCGCTCCTTGAAGGAAGAAATTGTATTGAGATGCAACGATGGTTCAACTACCATGTTTTACTGCGTCTTCGGCTTTATGGGTTTCCTGGCTGTAGTCAGCTTCTTTGTGGCTTTCCTAGCCAGGAAGTTACCAGACAGCTTTAATGAAGCCAAATTTATCACCTTCAGCATGTTGATCTTTTGCAGTGTTTGGTTGTCTTTCCTGCCGACCCACCTGAGCGCCCAGGGAAAGTGGGTGGTGGCCGTGGAAATCTTCTCTATCTTGGTCTCCAGTGCTGGGTTACTGAGTTTTATATATTTCCCCAAATGCTACATCATTGTACTCAGACCTGAGTTGAATACAAGGGAGCAGCTGATACTTAAAACAAAATAAAAATGCTCTATCTTGTGCTGTGTGGTGTGATCCAGAGGTGTGTGCATGCATGGTGATGATTTTGAGTTTCCCTTCTGTCTCCACAATCAATAAGGAAAGGAGGAACACAAACAATGAGTTTAAATGGGGTCACATTTCTATGAATGACAACATATAGAAACTGCAGTGTGCTCCATCTTCACAGACTAATCTACCCTCTGGAAGCTGGGTTTTAGGTCTTCCAGAAGCCTCAGAAGGTCTTCAGAGGAATCCCCAGTTGCAATGGTGGTAGGGGTGACATTCTGGGTGTGGTGGCATTCTGTGAACCTGGACCCAGGCAGCACAGAGGCCAGGTTTGCAAATGAGTTACCTTTCAAAGTCATCCAAGCTAAATCCCTACCTCCATCACTACATCCCTACACTTGTGGCAATGAACTTCACAAATTATGTGTTGTGTACGAGAAAGAAAAAAAAAAGTAGAAAAAAAAATATATCCACTGTTATTTGTGCTAAATCTTCCACTAGTTAAGTTCACTGGATGACCTTCGCTCCCAGCATTCTCTTCCCTGGCAACTTTAAAAGAAGTGGCAATGGCACTCGAAATCAGAAGAGGAGGTAAGCCCTCCTCATCCTCCTGTCATGCACTCCTTGGGCATGTGAAAAGAGGATGTGGCTGGAAGCACAGACATCACTAAGGGGGAGCAGGTGAGAGGGCACAGCCTTTGTCTGAGGCCCAGAGTTCAAAAGGCATCATGACTTGGCTGGCCTTGGGCTTGAATCTAAGACCCTTTAGTTTAAGATAGTTGGTTAAGAATCTAAGACCCTCTTTAAGATAGTTGGTCAAGGTGTGAGCCCAGAGATGAGTCCCAGGCTTCCTTTGCACCCAATTCCCTGTAACAATCCATGAAGGAGTCTAAAAAACAAAGTCACTTCTTCTTCCACATAATTCACGGAGGGGAGAACCTCGCAGTCTTGCCACAAATGAACGCAATGCCTTTACAGTCCATCAAGGGGCTCACTCCTTCCTTATAATTACTGCTCCAGGGTATAGTGAATCTCAACCCCAGTTGAGATCATGAACTTGGGTTAGAACCCTTGCTTTCTTTCCCTCTACTTCCAGGGTTTCCCTCCCCTTCTCTCACTCTACCTAGTAGCCTGCAGCTCCCCTCCTAGCTCCTTGGCAGTGGCATCACTAGGGTTTGCACCGCCCAGTGAGGGTGGCCAATGTGTCACCCCCATGATGGACCTCCTCCCTTGCAGCAGGTGGGGCAATGACACAGGGCTGCGGCCGTCGTGCCATTGTCCACCCCACTGGTTTTTTTGCCTATAATGTTTGATAGAATAGAGCTATTTCAACATGGTGTGCTTCATTGCATTCTGCATGAAATTACACATCATATATAACTTGATGGTAATATTCAAAAATAACAAGTTTTTAAAACTTTTGGCCATTTTTTGGCCAGCCTTCTTTGGTCTTGTGGTCACCTACTTACAGCCCAATCCTAAGCTGACCGGTGCCCAGAGGAGCAGCTCCACCAAAATGGCTACAGCTGCATCCTATGGGTGCCACAGCAGCTGCCGGAAGGGTGCATTTGTCCCCTTGCATGGGTAAGGGCGTAGTTCCCTCAATGGGTCTCCTCCAGTCTGTGCCAGTTCTTCTTGCCTGTTTCTTTTTCAAAGGCCGCTTCTTAATAGTTCCCTTTTCTTGCTATGGTTTATTTCAAGCTTATGTTTCTCTTGCTGCCCCAGTGAGGATGGCCAGAGAAGACCTGAGATGGAAACAACACGTTTTCTTGTGTTTCAAAGAACCTATAGCTCGGAGTCAGTGATTATCTCCCTCTCTAATTATCAAATTAACCATGTCAGCTTCTTCTTCAAGTCCCTGTGCAGTTCCAGTGCCCTCTGGCAACACTATGAAACAAAACTAAAGGCTGTTATGAGTATCCATTCAGAGCTGGGATAAGGACAGACAGCTCTGTATCAGACTGGCTACCTCTGCAGTGGCTTCAACTGTGTATATCTGCTGAGACAATGGCGGAGCTTCTCAGGTACACAAAAAAGACAATGTTGAAGCAAGAGAATTGGAGGGTACAAAGAAAACTTTCCTGCAAGCGAATACTATTGGTGGTGTTAGTGCTGTTGATATCAGAAGGGGAGTGCAAGCTTCCTACTGGGAAATGTCCCATCAGCGCCCCACTTTCCACTCCTCACAAATATTATCAGTCAGGACATTTCACCACTGCTGGAATTATGTCTCAGATCTACATCTCTTCAGAAATGATAACCTTCAAGAAACATCCCTCCCAGGAAATCGTTGATGAACCTTTGTATGGAGAACTTTCCTTAACAATATAATTCATCTGCCCAGATCACTTTTTCAGTCTGTTAAATACTTTCAGCCTGAGAATTCTTTTTAAACAATCCTTGATGCTCAGGGCTAGCCTTTGGAGCTGCAGGGCCCAATTAGAAACAGGTTTGCAGGGCCCAATGGGAAAACCTTTTTGAGGGGCCTCAGCTTTGCAGCCTAGGTCTGTGGAATCTCAGGGCACAATCCTAACCAGGTCTACTCAGAAGTAAGTCCTATTTTGTTCAATGGGGCTTACTCTCAGGAAAGTGTGGCTAGGATTGCAGCCTTAAGATCTAAATGAAATGTATTTTAGACTTTATATCTCTATGGTAGAAGAGAAACAAAATGTGTCCTTAAAAATGCATGGGACTTAATGGAGCAAATGCATCTAAGCCTAATTGAATCTAAAACTGCATATGAGACTGGAGTAGATTACCCTACTGGGGGCCCTAAAACACAGGGCCCAATCTGGAGAAATTGGTCCAATTGTCTTCAAGCTGGCTCTGTTGATGTTGATATTGAAAGAGGACTATATAAATTAATCAATTTCTAGCATGTTTTATATAATATCCACGTCATATTTTCTTATTTGTCAGATTTATGACCTGTATATTGTAATCTATTGTTGTATCTGTTATTGTTGCAGTGGAAGACAGTTATCATAAGAGATAATGACCTTTTATTCTTCTACAAAATTGAGCCATGTCCTTTCACTGCTTCCCTAACATATAGATGCAAGACAAGTTTTGGATCAGAATTCATAATTGAGAATCTAGGCAAATAAAATATTAAGTGTACACAACATTAAAAACCATACATTAGCAGATAATAATAATGCCTCCTTACAACTGAGCCAACACAATACGTCTAATATTTGATAAGCGCATATTAAACATATTCATTTTGATTGAAATCCAGTAAATATCAATGTTTCCAAGCAGATGCACTCTGTGTTAACTCTCACTGCAGTGTCATGACCCAGAACTATCAGCACATCCTTGCCTTGACATTTGATGTAAAGGAGATCAATGAAGACTCTTGGATCTTACCCAACATCTCCCTGGGCTTTGACATTTATAACAGTCATTTCAGTGCAAGCTGGACTTATCTGGCCTCAATGAAACTTCTTTCCACAAGGGACAGTTTCATTCCTAACTATAAGTGTGACATCCACAACCATCCAGTAGCAGTCATTGGGGGACCCAACGCCAACCTATGTTTTTACATGGCAACTATCTTGAACATCTACAAGATTCCACAGGTAAGATGTTAATTAGATGTTCATGATAGAACAAGAGCATCAGGGATGGGGGCTATAGCTCAGTAGCAGATAATATACTTGGTATGCAGAAGTTCAGTTTCTGCCCTATCCAGGTAAGGCTGAGAAGGTCTCTTGCCTTAAATATTGAAGAGTGACTGTCAGTCACTAAGGACAATAGGAGTTTGATGGGTCAATGGCCTGCCTTGGTACAATGATTCTGGTACAAGAATTTAGCTACTTCTTCACACTTCTAAAGATGTCCACATGTATTCCTCAGACAGAAAGAGGCTTGACTGAAATAATGAGGCCATTCTTGCATGCTACTGAAATGTCAAACCTTGATAAAGGGGGGGGGGAGAGAATAATAGCCCAATCCTGACCTGTGCTGGAATAGGAAGGCCAACTGGCCTGTACCATATCCAGCACAGGTTAGGAGGTGGTTGCTGTGCAACTCAGAGTAAGGGGATTTATTTCCTTTTACCTGGTGTCATGCAGCAGCTACCCCTATGGGGCTATTCTGATCCGCACTAACAGAATTGCTGGCACAGATTCAAAAAGTCTGGTGTAGTGCCAGGCTGCTTGGGAGGGGAGTTAGGATCTGGTCTAAGTGCCAGAGGCTGGTCCCACCCCCCTCCTGGGTTTGGTCTGCCCCACCGGTCGACCCTCCCCCACCCTTCCACCACCCCCTGCACCAGCCGCCCTCAGCTTACCTTTGTTGGGTGCCATGCAGGTTGGATTCAGCCTCTGGGGGCTGGCACACGTCCTTGCACTGGTCCAGCGGACTCAACAGGAGGACTTGCGCTGGCCCAATGGATGGTGAGGATTGCACTCAAACAGCCCAATCTTAAGCATGTCTACTCAGAAGTAAGTCCCATTAGCGTCAATGGGGCTCACTCCCATGTAAGTGTGGATCAGATTGCAGCCTAAACCTTATAGTTAATTCAGATTTGTGAAACAAAATAATTGATTTGGATTCCAATCTTCATGTGCATAAGGACTGATAGAAACAGAGAGCACCTGAGTCAAGGCTAATTAAAGGAAAGAGCAACGCACATTGGTAAACATGGACTCTACCCAACCACATGCATTTTAGTTTGGGATTACAGCGTCTTTTCTCTGTTTTCTTTAGCTCACATTTGGCTTTGCTCCAGCAACAAACAGCCATACCCAAGACACATTCTTTCACTGGATGTTACCACATGGGCTCCATCAGTATGTGGGCATTCTAGAATTACTGCTATATTTTAAGTGGACATGGATTGGAGTGATGTATGTGGATGATGACCTTGGTGAGAACTTCATACAGAATGTGCTTCCCTTGTCTTCCCAGAGGGGAATCTGCTTTGACTTTATAGAGAGTTTCCCACAACTAACTTTTTCCAGTGGCATCAATGAAATGATGGTGGAGGGTATCGAAACATTCAGTACTGTCACGGGAAGCACTGCTAACGCATTGGTTTATTCCCTCCTTTACTTATCCAAGGAGTCTCTCTCTCTCTCTCTCTCTCTCTCTCTCTCTCTCTCTCTCTCCTTTCAAATTAATTTTTGGTCTGCTTGTTGGAGACCCAAGATCAGCATCAAACCTCCTATATCAAACAACTTCCATGACGACTCCAGGAACTCGTGTGAGGGCTTGACGTATTGATCAAGAGTTTGTTCCATGAGAGAGGCCAGTTCCTCCACCACAGGTGGGATAAGTGTGCTCATGAAGGAGTGCGCTCATGACTTGTTCGAAGCTCACTCCTTATTCATAGCCCTTGCTTCAGGCTGTAGGGAGCCATCCCTAGTCGCAGCCTTTTTGCCAATGCCTGAACCACACCGCACTTTCTAGTTGCAGCGCAGGGGTGTTCCCAGAGGGGGGGGCACAGTGCTATGTTTTTCAGACCTTCGTCAACACTCCTTGTAAGCACTCCCTCCCCCTTGCCACGACAGGCATTCTGGGAGATGAGAGCAAGGTGAAGGAGATGCCACTGAGTAGCTCTCGCTGCCTGGAATGGGTCTGAAGGCAAGCGGGAGGGGCCGCTTACACGGCGCATTGACTCACCTGCAAAACTTAGTGCCGTGCCTCCCCTCTGGGAATGCTATTGTTGCAGCCTTTTTACTAACGCCTGAGCCATCTCAAACTTTATCCTTTCTCTCCTACTAACACTCCCTATTTTCTATCACCCTCCTTTCTTTTTGGCACCACAGAACCTCCCTGTCTCTCTCTTAGGTTACTCTAGGATGATTTCAAAGTTAAATTTGGCTGCACGACACTCATGTTTTCTTCTGTGGTTCAGCTGCACCTGATACCCTAGAACAACAACAAAAAGACAGTAGGGAAATGGAGGCATACTGTGCAATTATCTCTAGTTGCTATTATTTAGTTTCTTCTTGCCAAAGTGGATTTTTTTAATGCTTATATAAAAAGTCCCAAATACTGGTCAAAGCAGGGTTTGGGGACTGTAAGCAACCACGGCTGCATCCAACAGTTTTTTGATAACTTTGCATTTAAACATAGAGGGTAGTTGTCGGATGGATCAAAATAGGAGGTGCACAAAAGGAATCAGTGTCAAGGGGAGAAGAATTTGCCTTCTGGATGACAGCTTTCTCCTTCTCACTGCAACTCATGTTGTTGTTGCTCCTGCCTCAAGCCGGGAGCAAGATGAATCCTTCTACATGTACCACAAGTGATCAGCTCCAGCTGCAATATCAGTACTATCAGCCAGGGGACCTTGTGATTGGTGGAATCACCTCCCAGCTCTTATCGGTTGCAGATGCTGTGTCCTTTAAGGAACACCCCAAAACAAAGTTGGTTCAAGAAGCTATGTAAGAAAATTATACAAAACGTCTTTGACTGTTCTGTAATAACTGTACATGGATGAGATAAATAATGCAAGCTTTGGGACAATCAGCCTTTTTTTATCCTATAGCTGTCCAGTGGGTGTCTGTTAGCATTCAAAGCTAGTTTAAAGGAAGGAGGGAGAATTAATTGAAGCAAAGGGGCAGATTTAACATATCCCTATTTATTCAGGGTGTTCTACTTATCTTTGGTTAGTTAAAGGTTAAAGTGGCTGCTCCACTTTGTCACTTTAATTTCTTAATGGATACCTGTGATGTGACACTTGCTGCCTTCACAATAGACAAGTGTGCTAAGAAGAAAGTGAAGGAGATAATTTCCACCTTACGCATCATGTGTCTCTTGCTTTAGCGCCATACCAAAGAACTATCAGCATGTCCTATCTTTGGTGTTTGCTGTGAAGGAGATCAATGAGAACCCCAAGATCTTACCAAATGTCACTTTGGGATTCCACATCTATGACAGCCATTTCGATGCACGGATGACTTATCGGAACACCCTGAACCTTCTCTTTAGTCAGAATAGGACTGTTCTCAACTACAATTGTGATGGTCAGAGGATTCCAGTAGCTGTCATTGGGGGCCTGGATTCTGAGATCTCTCTCTACATGGACACTATTTTAGGCATCTACAAGATTCCTCAGGTAAGACACACTATGCACCAAATGTCCCTGTCTACCAGGGATGAGTTCTATTTTCAGGCACCTCTATTTGAGAAAATAGCAACCCTGTTTTCTACTTATTTTGCCTATGGGGGAACTACTGTGTGGGCACTCCTAGGTACTCAGTCCTTCAGATATCAACTTGATGGTCTAGTCAGTGGGACAATATTGGCTGTTGATTTACTTTTAGAAAATATTAAATTGAGCCAGTACTCTGTTCTGTCCACAGCAGCTGTGGTGTTTCATCATTGATGCTGGGAAAGAGACCCACCACCTATGGTCAATCTCCAATGTTGGTATCATATAGATTTCTTTCCTTCATTTTTCTGCCTTAAAAATGAGTTTTGCTTGCTTCAGGTAGTACCATAACCAAGTAGCTGCTCTAGAATTATTTTCCAAAAATGGGACAACAGTCAGTATGGCTCCTTTGTCCCAGACAGTAGATCTGTGTACATCCTGAAATAGTGAGACTGAGCCCAATTCTAACCCCCACCATATTATGCTATGTAGTCGCACTGCCAGAATATGAAGCAGCAAAGGAGAGGTAGCAGGAGTTTTGGGATGTAGTGAGTCACTTATCTGGTGTACATTGTGATGTGGGCAGGACCTGGGTATGTAGAGCTTAGACGTCACCTAACAGTGAAATCCCCCATTGAGTGATGCATTTTAGAAGGCTGCATTGGGCTGGGGCATTTTTGAGAACAATTCAGGTTGGAAAATCATGTCAGCTTACCCTGCACATGCCTGATCTTGTCTGATCTTAGAAGCTAAGTAGGGTTAGGCCTGGTTAGTACTTGGATGGGAGACCACCTGGGAATACTGAGTGCTGTAGGCTTATACCATAGTTGTTTGAGACTGAAGATTGCCAACCAATACCTGCACAAGGGTAGCTTAGGAAGACTTTGCCTCCACACCAATTGTTAGTTACAGTTGTGACTTTGATGTTTACCAAGAAAGATGTGGCCAATGTAAAAACAGTTCTTATAAAAAACAAAACAAAACAGAAAAGATTAGAAAAAAAGATTGTATTCATTAATACTTTTTTATATATTAAATAAATAAAAGGATATACTTCCAAGTTTTTTATACTTGAATTTCACCTTTTAGAACAAGAAATGTGCATGAATTTTACATCAGCCAACACATTGGAATAATTATGAATGTGGAAATTGAATGCAAATATTAACACTGAGGTTCAAGTGATGAACCTCATTCCTAGTGAGAGTTTAAAATGGGCAAAATCCCATTATGAATCCATTCAGGGTTCTATGGGATACAAAAGTGATTATAACTGTGTGATTATTTAAAACTGAATGTCCACCCAAGTCATAACAGTTCACTTGTTCTTGCTTAGGTCACCTGTTGTCCATTTGCTCCAATAGAAAATGAGATAACTCAGCTCTCTTCCTTATATCGCATGGTCCCCAATGAAGAATATCAGCACACCGGCATTGTGAAGCTTCTTCTGCACTTCCAGTGGAAGTGGGTTGGGATCATTGTGCAGAGAGATGAGAAAGGAGAAACGTTTGGGGAGAACTTGGCACACATTCTTTCTCAGAGCGGCATCTGTACAGCCTTCACTGTAAGAATACCCATCCAGGGCAACATATTTGACATTTTAAATCTGTTGGAACCCTTCCACAATTTGACAATTTTTCTTAGTGAATCAAGTGTCAATATCTGTGTGGTACGTGGCGACACTCATACCATGTTAGATGTGCAGTTGGTCCTGAACCTCCTTGAATCAGATACTATGAAGCCGATTAGCAAGGTGTGGGTGATGACAGCTCACTGGGATTTCTCAACTGCGACATTTCAGAGAGCTCTGGATGTACAAGTGTTCCATGGGGCCCTGTCCTTTGCAAGTCCATCCAGCGAAGTCCGGGGGTTCACAAATTTCCTTCAGATCTTGAATCCCCTTTCTGATCTAGATGGTTTTATCAAGGATTTCTGGGAACAGGCATTCAACTGTTTATTTCCAGGCACTGATGTGCATCAAGAGAGCAAGGACATTTGCACTGGTGAAGAGAAGCCAGAGAGTCTTCCTGGCCCTTTCTTTGAAATGAGCATGACTGGACAAAGCTACAGTATCTACAATGCTGTCTATGCAGTAGCACATGCTCTACATTCCATGGGTTTCTCAAAAGTCAACCACAGAGCAATGGCAGGTGGAGACCTTCTGCAGCTGCCCACATCTAAGCATTTGCAGGTGACCTTTTTCATTGAAATGATGTCCTCAGTGACAAATTCAGGAGTCTGGTATATTGTCTCTGAATATAACATGGAAAGCACCCATAGGATTGGGTTATGAAGTTCTTTATACTGTCTCTGCTGAATTCATTGCAAGTTTATTTCATTGGATATCTCTAATTCCCTTAGGGATCCTTTTGGGGAGAAAAGTGGGGAACCAAATGAATAAAAAGATAAACTCTAGTGTTCTGAAACAGGTTAAGAAAGTATCTTTGCTTTCCCAACATCATTCATAATTTTTTTAACCACTCACATGCCTCCCTTTTAATCAACATCATTATTTTCCCCCAAATAGAAAGTCAAAAAGCATTTTAGTAATCCTGGAAGTACAGAACTTCTGCAAAATCTACCTCTTCCCTCTCCCTCTAGCTACACCCTTTTCTGAGGAGCATCTCTTTTAACAATACTGCAGGGGACCAGGTGTCTTTTGACGAGAAGGGGGAACTGGCAGCTGGATTTGATATTGTCAACTGGATTACTTTCCTAAACAAATCCTTCACAAAAGTCAAAGTAGGAAGGATGGATCCCCATTCACCACCAGGCAGAAAGTTCTTCATTGATGAGACCATCATCACTTGGTACAGCAGTTTCAACCAGGTAGGAGCAGATGATGGCAGAGATTTCCAGACATTCAAGGACTTGCAGGGGTGGGGTGGAGGGGATGGCAGCAATGTCCAAAAACCAGAAGTGGGTCACAGTTGTGATTGGCAGCAGTTCTGAGGTACAAGGAGGCGCACAGAAGAAGCTGCTTCCTCCCCACACCATCTGGAGGGCCATAGCGACTTTAACTTTTAAAAGTTAAAAAAGACATTTTACCCCTCAGGCGGAGTGATTGCAGGAGCTCTGTCACAGCCATGGGAATGTCACCACTCCCTGTAAGTGGTGACACACCCCCGTCCCCACCTACTGTGCCACAGCTCAGCGGTCTGGGAGACCACTGAGCCGTGGAAGCTGGGCGACCAGCCGGTGCTGGGGTAGCACCGGCGGGAGTCCAGCGGTGAGGCTGGAAAACATGCCTTACGGAACATTTGCGACAGCGTTCGGTGGCATGGAGCCATGCCGCCGAGCACAGGATTGGGCTGTGTGTCTTCTGTTATGGCAATGCTGATTCGATGGTTCATGGATGTGTTTAAGGATGAGTGACTCCTGCCTTCTTGTTTTAGAGTGATCTTAATTTTTCTGCACAGCTGAGATAATTTTCATTGGGAAATTGGGGTCATTATTGAGAACCCTGGGATTCACAGGTAGACCATTTCCCGCCAGAAAAAGGGTAGAGGGGTTTAATCAGAAAATTGTCGTCAGGAAGCATAGAGACAACAATTTGTCCATCATTAACTTATCAGTATGTTCCTGGCCACAAAATGTAGGGTTTTTAACTGACTTAGGGCGCAATCCTAACCCCTTACGTCAGTGGTTTCCAGCACTGACATAAGGGCAATGCAGCTCTGAGGTCAGGGAACAAACATTCCCTTACTTTGAGGAGGCCTCCGTGAGTGACACCCAACAGCAAGATGCAGCCCATGTCCCACCGCTATGCCGGCGCTGGAAAGTACTGACATAAGGGGTTAGGATTGTGCCCTCACTTTAACAGGCCTGAGACAGTGTTGACCAGGATCCTATTCCCTCTTCTTTGTGCAGTGCCTCCCATTTTCCCTCCTCAAACTTACACAAGTTCTTGATGAGGCTGCATGACATAGTGTGTATGTGTGTGTGTTGGGGGGGGGGAGGACTGGGCTGTGTAAAATATTCTTAGTCTTACTTCAGTTCAGCAGCCTGTTCATTACAAAGTTAAGAGAATAAAAGGGGAGGCCTTCTTTTCCTTAGGTTGTGCCCCTCGCTGTGTGCAATGACTACTGCCACCCTGGTTTCAGAAAACAGAAGAAGGAGGGGGAACCTTTTTGTTGCTACACTTGTGTCCTGTGTCCAGAGGGGAAAATTTCACCCCAGAAGGGTAGGCATCATCATACATATTGTGAATTTACATGCATGATATCAACATTGATAATATATTTTGTCCCCGAGGTTTTGTTCCCAGGGATAAGCCTTCAAGACCCAGCCAGGTCTACTCAGATGGGCACCAGCAAAATCACTGGCACAAATTCCTGTGTTGGGGATCAGATCCAGGAAGGGGGCTTGGCTTCGGCAGATACAGCTGCAACTGTGTGGAACCAGCCCCATTCCTGGACCTGATCTATCCCCATTGCCTCCACATCCCACCCTGTCCCACCTCCCTGTTGGTCAGCCTTGTGTAATTATCTAAGCAGCTGGATATAGTACAGATGTGTTGATACTATTGTACAGATATTTCTTATGTGTGTACCTCAAAACATATTATTTTGAAGAACTAAAAACAGTTTTTATTTTTATTTTTTTAAGATATGAATGACTGTGGTAATTGCCCAGAAGATCAGTACCCAAACAAGGAGAGAAATCAATGTCTCCCCAAGAAGATAAACTTCCTCTCATTCAATGAACCTTTGGGCATCAGCTGGGCTGTTTTGGCTCTGTCCCTCTCTCTCACCACAGCTTTGGTTCTGGGAATCTTCATCAAGCACCGGAACACTCCCATCGTCAAAGCCAATAACCGGAACCTCACCTACTGCCTGCTTGTCTCCCTCTTCCTCTGCTTCCTCTGCTCCCTGCTGTTCATTAGCCATCCTTCCATCTTGAACTGTCAGTTACGACAAACTGCTTTTGGTATCATTTTCTCAGTGGCTGTTTCTTCTGTCTTGGCGAAGACCATCATGGTGGTTCTGGCCTTCATGGCCACCAAGCCAGACTCCACGCTGAGGAGATGGGTGGGGAACAGATTTGCAAACTCCATTGTCCTCTGCTGTTCATGCATTCAAGCAGGGATTTCCATGGTGTGGCTGTGCACTGATCGCCCATTCCCAGATTTTGACATGCACTCTCTGCCTCAAGAAATTGTTGTGGAATGCAATGAAGGATCAAGCAATATGTTTTACTATGTTCTGGGATACCTGGGAATTCTGGCCCTTGTCAGCTTCATTGTGGCTTTCTTTGCTCGGAAGTTGCCCAACTCTTTTAATGAAGCCAAGTTCATCACTTTTAGCATGTTGGCTTTTTGCAGTGTGTGGCTGTCTTTTGTGCCAGCTTATCTAAGCACTAAAGGGAAATACATGGTGGCTGTGGAGATCTTCTCCATCTTGGCCTCCAGTGCTGGCCTGCTGGCTTGCATCTTTTCCCCCAAAGTGTATATAATCATCCTAAGGCCTGAACTGAACTGTAAGGAGCAGCTGATAAGGCGCAATAAGTAGAAGTAGGTGAAAATGATTTTATTTTTTTCACAAATTTGGGTGTTTTCCAAAGTTAGGAGTGCAGAAAGCACTGTTTTTATTCTGAGTACATTTTTAAATAAATAATTATAATTATAATAAATGAAGCTCACTTTAAAAGTGCACTAGGTAGGTGATATAGGTGATATAGGTGATATGGTGTCAGCAGATGCAGCCACAAGCATGTAGAGAATGGTTTAAGTTATTCACAGATTTTGTAGATTTTGGATTTTTGCTTCAGTTTTTACAAAAATGAGAAGTGCAGAAAGTGGTGTTATGTCTTTTTATTTCTTTATCACAAGAAGCCTGCCTCTAGTGATAAATAAAAATGCTGCTTTCCAGTCCGAACATTGTAAATCCTCTTGACTTGGTTTTCTTCACCATTCAATGTATTTAGCATTGCAGTGAAAGTGAGTGCAATTGTGAGCTTCTGAGACAATGACCAGGAATGTTTTACTCAGAAGAAACATCATTATGGAATTTCTTACTCTCTCAACTAGCAACACTTTTTGTTCTGACCCGTGGTTCAATTATTCAGTGTGGATCTGAAATTTAGTCCCACCAAAACACAGTGGAGCTGCTTTTAGCCCAGGTGGAGCAAAGATATCACCCAGTACTTGACCCTACTTCTCTTTGTTGGCTATTTTCTAGGTAAACTCTGCTAAGATTTTTTTTACACAGAGAACTTGAAATATTCTTAGTCAACATTATGTGGCACTCATGCATTAATATGCACTTTGCCAGTCAAACATCCCTCTGACATGGGGGGGGGGGTTTTCTAGTTAGCACCACTGAGGCAATGATACCCATCTCCTTAATTCAGCCTCAGGGTTTCCATTCCATCGCTAACATGGGGCAAGGTTGCCATGGGAGCTGAGACACTGCAATGCTCCATGTATTCTAGTTGAGCTGCAGCAGGGATTGACTCCCTCGTCAAATGGTTACAGCATGGAATACAGATGAAGTCTTCATCTTGATTCAAATCTTGGTTTTCCATCACCACTCAATCTAGTTTTCTCTCTACTTCTTCCCCAGTTCCTTCTTTACGAGAAGGGTTGGGTCATAAGAACATAAGAACAGTTCCACTGGATCAGGTCATAGGACCATCTAGTCCAGCTTCCTGTATCTCACAGCCCACCAAATGCCCCAAGTCATGATCTTGAGTGTCACCCAAAGTAATGGAGTAGTATGGTTGACTGAGAAGGAAGGTGGGATAAGAGAATAAGAATGCATGACAGGGGAGGAGATGGAGAGATGACATTATGAATGGGGGCGAGGCAAATTAGAGAATGAACAAGGGTCAGATTGGAACGAGATTCTGATGTTCTTAAGAAGTCCCCATCGCATCTAACACCACTGACAGGAAAAATGTGCATTTCATCTATGGGGCTGCGCAACTACAGGTATTCCTGTTTCTGATTATTTATTTTTCAATGATGCGCTGTTTCAACATATTTCAATTATACTCAGAACTCATTCATTCATTCATCACATGCACCACTCTTTCAACCTCTCTGCTGTTCTAAAGGCTAAAATTGCCCTCCCCATGTTGATTTACATATGACATGGTGATTTAAACTGTTTTGGGGTGTGTGTGTGTGTGTGTGTGTGTGTGTGTGTGTGTGTGTGTGTGTGTGTGTGTGAGAGAGAGAGAGAGAGAGAGAGAGAGAGAGAGAGAGAGAGAACGAACATTAGCACTGGATCTATTTCCATTTCCAAAGGTGTTACTGAGAGTCCATTTGTAGAAATCTTTGTGTGACAGCAGGAATTTGCAAGATAAAAAAATGCATTTGCAATTTGTTAGCTAAAAAATGCAATAGAAACAACATTTGTAAACTAAAAAAAAACTGAGTTCCACTTTTTGACTATTTCCACTTTTCACCATTGCTCCAGTCCCTAACCTGTCAAATGAGTGGGGGATGCCTGTATTTTAAGTTCTCCTGAGATGTGTTATAAGCAGAGTATTGGCTAATTCTGGAATAAACGACTTATGAAACTTTCAGATCAGTCAATTATATATGCAAATACATTCGTCTAGTTTCCAACGCATGATCAAGACACATTAGAAAACCAACAGCAGACAGGCCAATACAAAGAAGGACTCTGCAATTCACTGCTGTATCAAAAGGAAGCCAAGTCTCTTCAGTTTCTCAGTTGAGTTCTCAAGTAATTGCAAAAAAAAAAAAAAAAAAAATGGGGAGGGGGAGGAATGGTTATCATGGCAGAGTTTGGAATGGAGCTAAAAGCAAATGGCAGACCCCATCAATCTGGGGAATGCCCAGGAGAGGAACCCACTGAGGCCCTCAGAGTATACAGGGATTTTCAGTCATTTCTGGAGGGTCTTGGCATTTGATCATTGATGTACGTGGTACTTAATAGAGAAGCAGATGAAGAGAAGGGGGGAGAACTTTGCATTGAGATGTTGGCAGCACATCAGTACAGAACAGGAAAGTTAGAGATATCAGATATGGGGGGAAAGAACTCGAGATTAATTTGTGCAGACTTCAGTCCTCATACTTAGGCCTAGTATCAGATGAAGAATACAGGCTGAGCTCCAAGGACCTTCAGAAATGATAAGATACTCACACTACCCCCTTCCTTAATGAGTTTAAAAAATGAGTGCAGATGGCTGTATCTGCACTGTAAAGATGATAGAATTGTGCCCTGCCTTGGTTGCATCACACTCGTGTTTTCTTTTGCGATTCAGCTGCACCTGATGCCCTAGAACAAAAAAGCAGTAGGCAGATGGAGGCAAACGCTATAATCATCTTGAGTTACTATTATTTAGTTCCTTCTTGCCAAAATGGATTATTAAATGGATTATCAACCCTGTTTTGACTATCATGGGGGTATTTTATAGAAGCATTTAAAAAATACCCCCATGATGGTCAAAACATGGTTGAGGTACTGTCTGACACACTGAGGCCCCCAGGTCTGCCTCCAACTATTATTTGGTATCTTTGCATTTGAACATAGAGGATAGTTGTGAGATCAGATCAACATGTTCTTGAGGGATCAAAGTGGTATATTGTAACTAGGCTGCTGCTGGATGAATCGAGACAGGAAGATCAGGAGAGTCTGAATTAAGGGCAGGAGGTTTTGCCTTCTCCATGTCAGCTATCTCCTTCTCACTGCAACTCATGTTGTTGCTGCTCCTGCCTCAAACTAGGAGCAAGATGAGTCCTTCTATGTGTACCACAAGTGATCAGCTCCAGCTGCAGTATCAGTACTATCAACCAGGGGATCTTGAGATTGGTGAAATCACTTCCCAGCTCTTCTCCGTTGCGGACACTGTGACCTTCAAAGAACACCCCAAAACAAAGTTGGTTCAAGAAGTTGTGTAAGAAAATTGCATTAAACATCCTTGACTATTCCATAATAACTATACGTAGATGAGGAGAGTAATGCAAGCTTTGGGATAATCAGCCTTTTTTATCCTATAGCTGTTCAGTGGGTCTCTGTTAATATGAGAAGCTAGTTTAAAGGAAGGAGGGAGAATCAACTGAAGCAAAGGGACAGAGTTAATATATCCCTATTTATTCAGGGTGTTCTTCTTTTGAAAGTCAAAGGAAAAACAAGGTGGGAAAAATCCCATGCAAGCTTACACAGAAGTATGTCTTACAGTGCCCAGTTAGGCTTACTCCAATGGATGTGTTTATAGAACTGCAGCCCTATTCTCTTATTTAAAGATCCAGTTAATGTCCTATAGGTTAAAATGGCTACTTCACTTTGTCACTTTAATTTCTTAATGGATACCTGTGATGTGACACTTGCTGCCTTCACAATAGACAAGTGTGCTAAGAAGAAAGTGAAACAGAAAATTTCCACCTTACGCATCATGTGTCTCTCGCTTTAGCACCATACCAAAGAACTACCAGCATGTCCTGTCTATGATGTTTGCTGTGAGGGAGATAAATGAGAACCCCAAGATCTTACCCAATGTCAGCTTGGGATTCCACATCTACGACAGCCATTTTGATGCACGGATGACTTATCGGAACACCGTGAACCTTCTCTTTAGTCAGAGTAGGACTGTTCTCAACTACAATTGTGATGGTCAGAAGATTCCAGTAGCTGTCATTGGGGGCCTGGATTCTGAGATCTCTCTGTACATGGACACCATTTTAGGCATTTACAAGATTCCTCAGGTAAGACACACTATGCACCAAATGTCCCTGTCTACCAGGGATGAGTTCTATTTTCAGGCACCTCTATTTGAGAAAATAGCAACCCTGTTTTCTACTTATTTTGCCTATGGGGGAACTACTGTGTGGGCACTCCTAGGTACTCAGTCCTTCAGATATCAACTTGATGGTCTAGTCAGTGGGACAATATTGGCTGTTGATTTACTTTTAGAAAATATTAAATTGAGCCAGTACTCTGTTCTGTCCACAGCAGCTGTGGTGTTTCATCATTGATGCTGGGAAAGAGACCCACCACCTATGGTCAATCTCCAATGTTGGTATCATATAGATTTCTTTCCTTCATTTTTCTGCCTTAAAAATGAGTTTTGCTTGCTTCAGGTAGTACCATAACCAAGTAGCTGCTCTAGAATTATTTTCCAAAAATGGGACAACAGTCAGTATGGCTCCTTTGTCCCAGACAGTAGATCTGTGTACATCCTGAAATAGTGAGACTGAGCCTAATTCTAACCCCCACCATATTATGCGATGTAGTCACACTGCCAGAATATGGTCTCCATTCTGCGGGGTGGACAATGAGACAGCCTGGAGAAGTAAGTACAATATATATATTCCTTTTTTACTATTTTGCTGATGTAAATCTGAGGAATGGAAGGGGGCATGTCAGGCTAGGAAAATAGGGATAGGATCCTGGCGTGCACTGATGAAGCCAAGATCCAGCCTGTGGCAAGATCCCAAAACTCTACAACTTCTGGCTAGTGGCAAGCTTTACCTAGCTTTTCAGAGTCCCCATGAGCTGCTGCTTCTGAGCAGAACAGATGATGGAGAGGTGGGTGGATTCAGGTCTGAAACAGCAAAGGACAGGTAGCAGGAGTTTGTGGATGTACTGAGTCACTTGTCTGGTGTACATTGTGATGTGGGCAGGACCTGGATATGTAGAGCCTAACAGTGAAACCCCCCATTGAGTGATGCATTTTAGTAGCCTGTGTTGGGCTGGGGCATTTTTGAGAACAACTCAGGTTGGAAAATCACGTCAGCTTACCTGCAAAAGGGTAGCGACTTTGCCTCCACACCAATTGTTAGTTACAGTTGTGACTTTGATGTTTATCAAGAAAGATGTAAAAACAATTCTTATTTAAAAAGAAAAGATTAGAAAAAAAGAGATTGTATTCATTAATTCTTTTTTTATATATTAAATAAATAAAAAGGATATACTTCGAAGGTATTTATACTTGAATTTCACCTTTTAGAACAAGAAATGTGCATGAATTTTACATCAGCCAACACATTGGAATAAATATGAATGTGGAAAATGAATGCAAATACGAGTAACACTGAGGTTCAAGTGATGAACCTCATTCCTAGTGAGAGTTTAAAATGGGCAAAATCCCATTATGAATTCATTCAAGGTTGTTTGGGATACGAAAGTGATTATAAATGTGTGATTATTTAAAACTGAATGTCCACCCAAGTCATAACAGTTCACTTGTTCTTGCTTAGGTCACCTATTGTTCATTTGCTCCAATAGAACATGAGATAACTCAGCTCTCTTCCTTATACCGCATGGTCCCCAATGAAGAGTATCAGTACACCGGCATTGTGAAGCTTCTTCTGCACTTCCAGTGGAAGTGGGTTGGGATCATTGTGCAGAGAGATGAGAAAGGAGAAAAGTTTGGGGAGACCTTGGCACACATGCTTTCTCAGAGCAGCATCTGTACAGCCTTCACTGTAAGAACACCCATCCAGGGCAACTTATTTGACATTTTTAATCTGTTGGAACCCTATCACAATTTGACCATTTTTCTCAGTGAATCAAGTGTCAATATCTGTGTGGTACGTGGTGACACCCATACCATGTTAGATGTGCAGTTGGTCCTGAACCTCCTTGAATCAGATACTATGAAGCCGATTAGCAAGGTGTGGGTGACGACAGCTCACTGGGATTTCTCAATTGCGACATTTCAGAGAGCTCTGGATGTACATGTGTTCCATGGGGCCCTGTCCTTTGCAAGTCCATCCAGCGAAGTCCGGGGGTTCACAAATTTCCTTCAGATCTTGAATCCCCTTTCTGATCTAGATGGTTTTATCAAGGATTTCTGGGAACAGGCATTCAACTGTTTATTTCCAGGCACTGATGTGCATCAAGAGAGCAAGGACATTTGCACTGGTGAAGAGAAGCCGGAGAGTCTTCCTGGCCCTTTCTTTGAAATGAGCATGACTGGACAAAGCTACAGTATCTACAATGCTCTCTATGCAGTAGCATATGCTCTACATTCCATGGGTTTCTCAAAAGTCAACCACAGAGCAATGGCAGTTGGAGACCTTCTGCAGCTGCCCACATCTAAGCATTTGCAGGTGACCTATTTCATTGAAATGATGTCCTCAGTGTCAAGTGCAGGAGTCTGGTATATTGTCTCTGAATATAACATGGAAAGCACCCATAGGATTGGGTTATGAAGTTCTTTATTTTGTCTCTGCTGAATTCATTGCAAGTTTATTTCATTGGATATCTCTAATTCCCTTAGGGATCCTTTTGGGGAGAAAAGTGGGGTACCAAATGAATAAAAAGATAAACTCTAGTGCTCTGAAACAGGTTAAGAAAGTATCTTTGCTTTCCCAGCAGCATTCATAATTTTCTAAACCACTCACATGCCTCCCTTTTAATCAAATTCATTATTTTCCCCCAAATACAAAGTCAAAAAACATTTTAGTAATCCTGGAAGAACAGGACTTCTGCAAAATCTACCTCTTCCCTCTCCCTCTAGCTACACCCTTTTCTGAGGAGCATCTCTTTTAACAATACTGCAGGGGACCAGGTGTCTTTTGACGAGAAGGGGGAACTGGCAGCTGGATTTGATATTGTCAACTGGATTACTTTCCCAAACAAATCCTTCACAAAAGTCAAAGTAGGAAGGATGGATCCCCATTCACCACCAGGTAGAGAGTTCTTCATTGATGAGACCATCATCACTTGGTACAGCAGTTTCAACCAGGTAGGAGCAGATGATGGCAGAGATTTCCAGATCTTCAAGGACTTACAGGGGTGGGGTGGAGGGGATGGCAGCAATGTCCAAAAACCAGAAGTGGGTCACAGTCGTGATTGGCAGCAGTTCTGAGGTACAAGGAGGCCCACAGAAGGAGCCGCTTCCTCCCCACCCCGTGCCAGCGGTGAGGCTGGCAAACATGCCTTACAGGATATTTGTGACAGTGTTCAGTGGTACAGAGCCGTGCCGCCAAGCACAGGATTGGGCTGTGTGTCTTCTTTTGTGGCAATGCTGATTCCATGGTTCATGGAAATGTTTAAAGATGGGTGACTCCTGCCCTTCTTGTTTAAAGTGATTTTAATTTTTCTGCACAGTTGAGATAATTTTAATTGGGAAATGGGGGTCATTATTGAGAATCCTGAGAAGCACGGGTAGACCACGTCCAGCCAGAAAAAGGGTAGATGGGTTTAATCAGAAAATTGTCGTCAGGAAGCATAGAGACAACAATTTGTCCATCATTAACTTATCAGTATGTTCCTGGCCACAAAATGTAGGGTTTTTAACTGACTTAGGGCGCAATCCTAACCCCTTACGTCAGTGCTTTCCAGCACTGACATAAGGGCAATGCAGCTCTGACGTCAGGGAACAAACATTCCCTTACTTTGAGGAGGCCTCCGTGAGTGACACCCAACAGCAAGATGCAGCCCATGTCCCACCGCTATGCCGGCGCTGGAAAGTACTGACATAAGGGGTTAGGATTGTGCCCTCACTTTAACAGGCCTGAGACAGTGTTGACCAGGATCCTATTCCCTCTTCTTTGTGCAGTGCCTCCCATTTTCCCTCCTCAAACTTACACAAGTTCTTGATGAGGCTGCATGACATAGTGTGTATGTGTGTGTGTTGGGGGGGGAGGACTGGGCTGTGTAAAATATTCTTAGTCTTACTTCAGTTCAGCAGCCTGTTCATTACAAAGTTAAGAGAATAAAAGGGGAGGCCTTCTTTTCCTTAGGTTGTGCCCCTCGCTGTGTGCAATGACTACTGCCACCCTGGTTTCAGAAAACAGAAGAAGGAGGGGGAACCTTTTTGTTGCTACACTTGTGTCCTGTGTCCAGAGGGGAAAATTTCACCCCAGAAGGGTAGGCATCATCATACATATTGTGAATTTACATGCATGATATCAACATTGATAATATATTTTGTCCCCGAGGTTTTGTTCCCAGGGATAAGCCTTCAAGACCCAGCCAGGTCTACTCAGATGGGCACCAGCAAAATCACTGGCACAAATTCCTGTGTTGGGGATCAGATCCAGGAAGGGGGCTTGGCTTCGGCAGATACAGCTGCAACTGTGTGGAACCAGCCCCATTCCTGGACCTGATCTATCCCCATTGCCTCCACATCCCACCCTGTCCCACCTCCCTGTTGGTCAGCCTTGTGTAATTATCTAAGCAGCTGGATATAGTACAGATGTGTTGATACTATTGTACAGATATTTCTTATGTGTGTACCTCAAAACATATTATTTTGAAGAACTAAAAACAGTTTTTATTTTTATTTTTTTAAGATATGAATGACTGTGGTAATTGCCCAGAAGATCAGTACCCAAACAAGGAGAGAAATCAATGTCTCCCCAAGAAGATAAACTTCCTCTCATTCAATGAACCTTTGGGCATCAGCTGGGCTGTTTTGGCTCTGTCCCTCTCTCTCACCACAGCTTTGGTTCTGGGAATCTTCATCAAGCACCGGAACACTCCCATCGTCAAAGCCAATAACCGGAACCTCACCTACTGCCTGCTTGTCTCCCTCTTCCTCTGCTTCCTCTGCTCCCTGCTGTTCATTAGCCATCCTTCCATCTTGAACTGTCAGTTACGACAAACTGCTTTTGGTATCATTTTCTCAGTGGCTGTTTCTTCCGTCTTGGCGAAGACCATCACGGTGGTTCTGGCCTTCATGGCCACCAAGCCAGACTCCACGCTGAGGAGATGGGTGGGGAACAGATTTGCAAACTCCATTGTCCTCTGCTGTTCATGCATTCAAGCAGGGATTTCCATGGTGTGGCTGTGCACTGATCGCCCATTCCCAGATTTTGACATGCACTCTCTGCCTCAAGAAATTGTTGTGGAATGCAATGAAGGATCAAGCAATATGTTTTACTATGTTCTGGGATACCTGGGAATTCTGGCCCTTGTCAGCTTCATTGTGGCTTTCTTTGCTCGGAAGTTGCCCAACTCTTTTAATGAAGCCAAGTTCATCACTTTTAGCATGTTGGCTTTTTGCAGTGTGTGGCTGTCTTTTGTGCCAGCTTATCTAAGCACTAAAGGGAAATACATGGTGGCTGTGGAGATCTTCTCCATCTTGGCCTCCAGTGCTGGCCTGCTGGCTTGCATCTTTTCCCCCAAAGTGTATATAATCATCCTAAGGCCTGAACTGAACTGTAAGGAGCAGCTGATAAGGCGCAATAAGTAGAAGTAGGTGAAAATGATTTTATTTTTTTCACAAATTTGGGTGTTTTCCAAAGTTAGGAGTGCAGAAAGCACTGTTTTTATTCTGAGTACATTTTTAAATAAATAATTATAATTATAATAAATGAAGCTCACTTTAAAAGTGCACTAGGTAGGTGATATAGGTGATATAGGTGATATGGTGTCAGCAGATGCAGCCACAAGCATGTAGAGAATGGTTTAAGTTATTCACAGATTTTGTAGATTTTGGATTTTTGCTTCAGTTTTTACAAAAATGAGAAGTGCAGAAAGTGGTGTTATGTCTTTTTATTTCTTTATCACAAGAAGCCTGCCTCTAGTGATAAATAAAAATGCTGCTTTCCAGTCCGAACATTGTAAATCCTCTTGACTTGGTTTTCTTCACCATTCAATGTATTTAGCATTGCAGTGAAAGTGAGTGCAATTGTGAGCTTCTGAGACAATGACCAGGAATGTTTTACTCAGAAGAAACATCATTATGGAATTTCTTACTCTCTCAACTAGCAACCCTTTTTGTTCTGACCCATGGTTCAATTATTCAGTCTGGATCGGAAATTTAGTCCCACCAAAACACAGTGGAGCTGCTTTTAGCCCAGGTGGAGCAATGAAATCACCCAGTAGTTGACCCTGCTTCTCTTTGTTGGCTGTTTTCTAGGTAAACTCTCCCTTGCTGACATTTTTTTTTACGCCGAGAACTTGAAATATTCTTAATCAACATTATGTGGCACTTATGCATTAATATGCACTTTGCCTGTCAAACATCCCTCTGACATGGGGGGAAGTCTCTAGTTAGCACCACTGAGGCAATGATACCCATCTCCTTAATTCAGCCTTAGGATTTCCATTCCATCGCTAAAAGTGGGCAAGGTTGCCATGGGAGCTGAGACACTGCAATGCTCCATGTATTCTAGTTGACCTTCAGCAGGGATTGACTCCCTCGCCAAATGGTTATGGCATGGAATACAGATGAGTCTTAAACTTGATTCAAATCTTGGTTTTGCCATCACCACTCAATCTAGTTTTCTCTCTACTTCTTCCCCAGTTCCTTCTTTACTAGAAGGATTGGGTCATAAGAACATAAGAACAGCTCCACTGGATCAGGCCATAGAACCATCTAGTCCTTCTAGTATCTCACAGCCCACCAAATGCCCCAGGTCATGATCTTGAGTGGCACCCAAAGTAAGGGAGTAGTAGGGTTGAGTGAGAAGGAAGGTGGGATAAGAGAATAAGAAAGCATGACAGGCGAGGAGATGGAGAGATGATGTTATGAATGGGGGCGAGGCAAATTAGAGAATGAGCAAGGGTCAGAGTGGAAAGAGATTCTGATGTTCTTAAGAAGTCCCCATCGCATCTAACACAACTGACAGGAGAAATGTGCATTTCATCTATGGGGCTGTGCAACTACAGGTATTCCCATTTCTGATTATTTTTCAATGATGTGCTCTTTCAACATATTTCAATTATACCCAGAACTCATTCATTCATCACATGCACCACTCTTTCAACCTCCCAGCTGTTCTAAAGACTAAAATTGCCCTCCCCATGTTGATTTACATATGACATGGTGATTTAAACTGTTTTGGTGTGTGTGTGTGTGTGTGTGTGTGTGTGTGTGTGTGTGTGTGAGAGAGAGAGAGAGAGAGAGAGAGAGAGAGAGAGAGAACTTTAGCGCTGGATCTACTTCCATTTCCAAAGGTGTTACTGAGAGTTCATTTGCAGAAATCTTTGTGTGACAGCAGGAATTTGCAAGATAAAAAAAATGCATTTGCAATTTGCTAGCTAAAAAATGCATTGGAAGCAACATTTGTAAACTAAAAAAAAACTGAGTTCCACTTTTTGACTATTTCCACTTTTCACCATTGCTCCAGTCCCTAACCTGTCAAATGAGTGGGGGATGCCTGTATTTTAAGTTCTCCTGAGATGTGTTATAAGCAGAGTATTGGCTAATTCTGGAATAAACGACTTATGAAACTTTCAGATCAGTCAATTATATATGCAAATACATTCGTCTAGTTTCCAACGCATGATCAAGACACATTAGAAAACCAACAGCAGACAGGCCAATACAAAGAAGGACTCTGCAATTCACTGCTGTATCAAAAGGAAGCCAAGTCTCTTCAGTTTCTCAGTTGAGTTCTCAAGTAATTGCAAAAAAAAAAAAAAATGGGGAGGGGGAGGAATGGTTATCATGGCAGAGTTTGGAATGGAGCTAAAAGCAAATGGCAGACCCCATCAATCTGGGGAATGCCCAGGAGAGGAACCCACTGAGGCCCTCAGAGTATACAGGGATTTTCAGTCATTTCTGGAGGGTCTTGGCATTTGATCATTGATGTACGTGGTGCTTAATAAAGAAGCAGATGAAGAGAAGGGGGGAGAACTTTGCATTGAGATGTTGGCAGCACATCAGTACAGAACCGGAAAGTTAGAGATATCAGATATGGGGGGAAAGAACTCGAGATTAATTTGTGCAGACTTCAGTCCTCATACTTAGGCCTAGTATCAGATGAAGAATACAGGCTGAGCTCCAAGGACCTTCAGAAATGATAAGATACTCACACTACCCCCTTCCTTAATGAGTTTAAAAAATGAGTGCAGATGGCTGTATCTGCACTGTAAAGATGATAGAATTGTGCCCTGCCTTGGTTGCATCACACTCCTGTTTTCTTTTGCGATTCAGCTGCACCTGATGCCCTAGAACAAAAAAGCAATAGGCAGATAGAGGCAAACGCTATAATCATCTTGAGTTACTATTATTTAGTTCCTTCTTGCCAAAATGGATTATTAAATGGATTATCAACCCTGTTTTGACTATCATGGGGGTATTTTATAGAAGCATTTAAAAAATACCCCCATGATGGTCAAAACATGGTTGAGGTACTGTCTGACACACTGAGGCCCCCAGGTCTGCCTCCAACTATTATTTGGTATCTTTGCATTTGAACATAGAGGATAGTTGTGAGATCAGATCAACATGTTCTTGAAGGATCAAAGTGGTATATTGTAACTAGGCTGCTGCTGGATGAATCGAGACAGGAAGATCAGGAGAGTCTGAATTAAGGGCAGGAGGTTTTGCCTTCTCCATGTCAGCTATCTCCTTCTCACTGCAACTCATGTTGTTGCTGCTCCTGCCTCAAACTAGGAGCAAGATGAGTCCTTCTATGTGTACCACAAGTGATCAGCTCCAGCTGCAGTATCAGTACTATCAACCAGGGGATCTTGAGATTGGTGAAATCACTTCCCAGCTCTTCTCCGTTGCGGACACTGTGACCTTCAAAGAACACCCCAAAACAAAGTTGGTTCAAGAAGTTGTGTAAGAAAATTGCATTAAACATCCTTGACTATTCCATAATAACTATACGTAGATGAGGAGAGTAATGCAAGCTTTGGGATAATCAGCCTTTTTTATCCTATAGCTGTTCAGTGGGTCTCTGTTAATATGAGAAGCTAGTTTGAAGGAAGGAGGGAGAATCAACTGAAGCAAAGGGACAGAGTTAATATATCCCTATTTATTCAGGGTGTTCTTCTTTTGAAAGTCAAAGGAAAAACAAGGTGGGAAAAATCCCATGCAAGCTTACACAGAAGTATGTCTTACAGTGCCCAGTTAGGCTTACTCCAATGGATGTGTTTATAGAACTGCAGCCCTATTCTCTTATTTAAAGATCCAGTTAATGTCCTATAGGTTAAAATGGCTACTTCACTTTGTCACTTTAATTTCTTAATGGATACCTGTGATGTGACACTTGCTGCCTTCACAATAGACAAGTGTGCTAAGAAGAAAGTGAAACAGAAAATTTCCACCTTACGCATCATGTGTCTCTCGCTTTAGCACCATACCAAAGAACTACCAGCATGTCCTGTCTATGATGTTTGCTGTGAGGGAGATAAATGAGAACCCCAAGATCTTACCCAATGTCAGCTTGGGATTCCACATCTACGACAGCCATTTTGATGCACGGATGACTTATCGGAACACCGTGAACCTTCTCTTTAGTCAGAGTAGGACTGTTCTCAACTACAATTGTGATGGTCAGAAGATTCCAGTAGCTGTCATTGGGGGCCTGGATTCTGAGATCTCTCTCTACATGGACACCATTTTAGGCATTTACAAGATTCCTCAGGTAAGACACACTATGCACCAAATGTCCCTGTCTACCAGGGATGAGTTCTATTTTCAGGCACCTCTATTTGAGAAAATAGCAACCCTGTTTTCTACTTATTTTGCCTATGGGGGAACTACTGTGTGGGCACTCCTAGGTACTCAGTCCTTCAGATATCAACTTGATGGTCTAGTCAGTGGGACAATATTGGCTGTTGATTTACTTTTAGAAAATATTAAATTGAGCCAGTACTCTGTTCTGTCCACAGCAGCTGTGGTGTTTCATCATTGATGCTGGGAAAGAGACCCACCACCTATGGTCAATCTCCAATGTTGGTATCATATAGATTTCTTTCCTTCATTTTTCTGCCTTAAAAATGAGTTTTGCTTGCTTCAGGTAGTACCATAACCAAGTAGCTGCTCTAGAATTATTTTCCAAAAATGGGACAACAGTCAGTATGGTTCCTTTGTCCCAGACAGTAGATCTGTGTACATCCTGAAATAGTGAGACTGAGCCTAATTCTAACCCCCACCATATTATGCGATGTAGTCACACTGCCAGAATATGGTCTCCATTCTGTGGGGTGGACAATGAGACAGCCTGGAGAAGTAAGTACAATATATATATTTCTTTTTTACTATTTTGCTGATGTAAATCTGAGGAATGGAAGGGGGCATGTCAGGCTAGGAAAATAGGGATAGGATCCTGGCGTGCACTGATGAAGCCAAGATCCAGCCTGTGGCAAGATCCCAAAACTCTACAACTTCTGGCTAGTGGCAAGCTTTACCTAGCTTTTCAGAGTCCCCATGAGCTGCTGCTTCTGAGCAGAACAGATGATGGAGAGGTGGGTGGATTCAGGTCTGAAACAGCAAAGGACAGGTAGCAGGAGTTTGTGGATGTACTGAGTCACTTCTCTGGTGTACATTGTGATGTGGGCAGGACCTGGATATGTAGAGCCTAACAGTGAAACCCCCCATTGAGTGATGCATTTTAGTAGCCTGTGTTGGGCTGGGGCATTTTTGAGAACAACTCAGGTTGGAAAATCACCTCAGCTTACCTGCAAAAGGGTAGCGACTTTGCAGCAACTGTTACCCTGCACATGCCCGATCTCGTCTGAGCTTGGAAGCTAAGCAGGGTCAGGCCCGGTTAGTGCTTGGATGGGAGACCGCCTGGGAATACCGGGTGCTGTAGGCTTATACCATAGTCTTTCGAGACTGAAGGTTGCCAACCAATTGTTAGTTACAGTTGTGACTTTGATGTTTATCAAGAAAGATGTGGCCAATGTAAAAACAGTTCTTATTTAAAAAGAAAAGATTAGAAAAAAAAAGATTGTATTCATTAATTCTTTTTTTATATATTAAATAAATAAAAAGGATATACTTCGAAGGTATTTATACTTGAATTTCACCTTTTAGAACAAGAAATGTGCATGAATTTTACATCAGCCAACACATTGGAATAAATATGAATGTGGAAAATGAATGCAAATACGAGTAACACTGAGGTTCAAGTGATGAACCTCATTCCTAGTGAGAGTTTAAAATGGGCAAAATCCCATTATGAATTCATTCAAGGTTGTTTGGGATACGAAAGTGATTATAAATGTGTGATTATTTAAAACTGAATGTCCACCCAAGTCATAACAGTTCACTTGTTCTTGCTTAGGTCACCTATTGTTCATTTGCTCCAATAGAACATGAGATAACTCAGCTCTCTTCCTTATACCGCATGGTCCCCAATGAAGAGTATCAGTACACCGGCATTGTGAAGCTTCTTCTGCACTTCCAGTGGAAGTGGGTTGGGATCATTGTGCAGAGAGATGAGAAAGGAGAAAAGTTTGGGGAGACCTTGGCACACATGCTTTCTCAGAGCAGCATCTGTACAGCCTTCACTGTAAGAACACCCATCCAGGGCAACTTATTTGACATTTTTAATCTGTTGGAACCCTATCACAATTTGACCATTTTTCTCAGTGAATCAAGTGTCAATATCTGTGTGGTACGTGGTGACACCCATACCATGTTAGATGTGCAGTTGGTCCTGAACCTCCTTGAATCAGATACTATGAAGCCGATTAGCAAGGTGTGGGTGACGACAGCTCACTGGGATTTCTCAATTGCGACATTTCAGAGAGCTCTGGATGTACATGTGTTCCATGGGGCCCTGTCCTTTGCAAGTCCATCCAGCGAAGTCCGGGGGTTCACAAATTTCCTTCAGATCTTGAATCCCCTTTCTGATCTAGATGGTTTTATCAAGGATTTCTGGGAACAGGCATTCAACTGTTTATTTCCAGGCACTGATGTGCATCAAGAGAGCAAGGACATTTGCACTGGTGAAGAGAAGCCGGAGAGTCTTCCTGGCCCTTTCTTTGAAATGAGCATGACTGGACAAAGCTACAGTATCTACAATGCTCTCTATGCAGTAGCATATGCTCTACATTCCATGGGTTTCTCAAAAGTCAACCACAGAGCAATGGCAGTTGGAGACCTTCTGCAGCTGCCCACATCTAAGCATTTGCAGGTGACCTATTTCATTGAAATGATGTCCTCAGTGTCAAGTGCAGGAGTCTGGTATATTGTCTCTGAATATAACATGGAAAGCACCCATAGGATTGGGTTATGAAGTTCTTTATTTTGTCTCTGCTGAATTCATTGCAAGTTTATTTCATTGGATATCTCTAATTCCCTTAGGGATCCTTTTGGGGAGAAAAGTGGGGTACCAAATGAATAAAAAGATAAACTCTAGTGCTCTGAAACAGGTTAAGAAAGTATCTTTGCTTTCCCAACAGCATTCATAATTTTCTAAACCACTCACATGCCTCCCTTTTAATCAAATTCATTATTTTCCCCCAAATACAAAGTCAAAAAACATTTTAGTAATCCTGGAAGAACAGGACTTCTGCAAAATCTACCTCTTCCCTCTCCCTCTAGCTACACCCTTTTCTGAGGAGCATCTCTTTTAACAATACTGCAGGGGACCAGGTGTCTTTTGACGAGAAGGGGGAACTGGCAGCTGGATTTGATATTGTCAACTGGATTACTTTCCCAAACAAATCCTTCACAAAAGTCAAAGTAGGAAGGATGGATCCCCATTCACCACCAGGTAGAGAGTTCTTCATTGATGAGACCATCATCACTTGGTACAGCAGTTTCAACCAGGTAGGAGCAGATGATGGCAGAGATTTCCAGATCTTCAAGGACTTACAGGGGTGGGGTGGAGGGGATGGCAGCAATGTCCAAAAACCAGAAGTGGGTCACAGTCGTGATTGGCAGCAGTTCTGAGGTACAAGGAGGCCCACAGAAGGAGCCGCTTCCTCCCCACCCCGTGCCAGCGGTGAGGCTGGCAAACATGCCTTACAGGATATTTGTGACAGTGTTCAGTGGTACAGAGCCGTGCCGCCAAGCACAGGATTGGGCTGTGTGTCTTCTTTTGTGGCAATGCTGATTCCATGGTTCATGGAAATGTTTAAAGATGGGTGACTCCTGCCCTTCTTGTTTAAAGTGATTTTAATTTTTCTGCACAGTTGAGATAATTTTAATTGGGAAATGGGGGTCATTATTGAGAATCCTGAGAAGCACGGGTAGACCACGTCCAGCCAGAAAAAGGGTAGATGGGTTTAATCAGAAAATTGTCGTCAGGAAGCATAGAGACAACAATTTGTCCATCATTAACTTATCAGTATGTTCCTGGCCACAAAATGTAGGGTTTTTAACCGACTTAGGGCGCAATCCTAACCCCTTACGTCAGTGCTTTCCAGCACTGACATAAGGGCAATGCAGCTCTGAGGTCAGGGAACAAACATTCCCTTACTTTGAGGAGGCCTCCGTGAGTGACACCCAACAGCAAGATGCAGCCCATGTCCCACCGCTATGCCGGCGCTGGAAAGTACTGACATAAGGGGTTAGGATTGTGCCCTCACTTTAACAGGCCTGAGACAGTGTTGACCAGGATCCTATTCCCTCTTCTTTGTGCAGTGCCTCCCATTTTCCCTCCTCAAACTTACACAAGTTCTTGATGAGGCTGCATGACATAGTGTGTATGTGTGTGTGTTGGGGGGGGAGGACTGGGCTGTGTAAAATATTCTTGGTCTTACTTCGGTTCAGCAGCCTGTTCATTACAAAGTTAAGAGAATAAAAGGGGAGGCCTTCTTTTCCTTAGGTTGTGCCCCTCGCTGTGTGCAATGACTACTGCCACCCTGGTTTCAGAAAACAGAAGAAGGAGGGGGAACCTTTTTGTTGCTACACTTGTGTCCTGTGTCCAGAGGGGAAAATTTCACCCCAGAAGGGTAGGCATCATCATACATATTGTGAATTTACATGCATGATATCAACATTGATAATATATTTTGTCCCCGAGGTTTTGATCCCAGGGATAAGCCTTCAAGACCCAGCCAGGTCTACTCAGATGGGCACCAGCAAAATCACTGGCACAAATTCCTGTGTTGGGGATCAGATCCAGGAAGGGGGCTTGGCTTCGGCAGATACAACCACAACTATGCGGAACCAGCCCCATGCCTGGACCTGATCTATCCCCATTGCCTCCCCATTCCACCCATCCCACCCTGTCCCACCTCCCCCATGCCTTATCTTGATTAGTGGGAGTTTTTGTGTCTACTGGTGTGTGTGTGAGGGGGAGGGTCACCCTCCTCCTCTCCAGTGCTCCAGTGACATGAAACTCCACTTGCTGCCAGAATGTATTTTATGACTGTTGTAAGGCAGTTGACACTTGCAGTTCTACAATTAGAATGGGGCTGACAGCCTCATAAATTTGGGAACTTCGCAACTTTCCCTTCTTCTCATACAGCTTAATGTAAGCCATATGTTGGTCAGCCTTGTGTAATTATCCAAGCAGTTGGATATAGTACAGATGTGTTGATACTATTGTACAGATATTTCTTATGTGTGTACCTCAAAACATATTATTTTGAAGAACTAAAAACAGTTTTTATTTTTATTTTTTTAAGATATGAATGACTGTGGTAACTGCCCAAAAGATCAATACGCAAAAAAGGAGAGAAATCAATGTCTCCCCAAGAAGCTAAACTTCCTCTCATTCAATGAACCTTTGGGCATCAGCTGGGCTGTTTTGGCTCTGTCCCTCTCTCTCACCACAGTTTTGGTTCTGGGAATCTTCATCAAGCACCGGAACACTCCCATCGTCAAAGCCAATAACCGGAACCTCACCTACTGCCTGCTTGTCTCCCTCTTCCTCTGCTTCCTCTGCTCCCTGCTGTTCATTGGCCGTTCAACCATCCTGACCTGTCAGCTACGACAAACTGCTTTTGGTATCATTTTCTCAGTGGCTGTTTCTTCCGTCTTGGCCAAGACCATCACTGTGGTTCTGGCTTTCATGGCCACCAAGCCAGACTCCACGCTGAGGAGATGGGTGGGGAACAGATTTGCAAACTCCATCGTTCTCTGCTGTTCATGCATTCAAGTAGGGATTTCCATGGTGTGGCTATGCGCATATCCCCCATTCCCCCATGTGGACATGCACTCTCTGCCTCAAGAAATTGTTGTGGAATGCAATGAAGGATCAAGCAATATGTTTTACTATGTTCTGGGATACCTGGGAATTCTGGCCCTTGTCAGCTTCATTGTGGCTTTCTTTGCTCGGAAGTTGCCCAACTCTTTTAATGAAGCCAAGTTCATCACTTTTAGCATGTTGGTTTTTTGCAGTGTGTGGCTGTCTTTTGTGCCAGCTTATCTAAGCACTAAAGGGAAATACATGGTGGCCGTGGAGATCTTCTCCATCTTGGCCTCCAGTGCTGGCCTGCTAGCTTGCATCTTTTCCCCCAAAGTGTATATAATCATCCTAAGGCCTGAACTGAACTGTAAGGAGCAGTTGATAAGGCGCAATAAGTAGAAGTAGGTTAAAATGATTTTATTTTTTCACAAATTTGGGTGTTTTCCAAAGTTAGGAGTGCAGAAAGCACTGTTTTTATTCTGAGTACATTTTTTAAATAAATAATTATAATTATAATCAATGAAGTTCACTTTAAAAGTGCACTAGGTAGGTGATATAGGTGATATGGTGTCAGCAGATGCAGCCACAAGCATGTAGAGAATGGTTTAAGTTATTCACAGATTTTGTAGATTTTGGGTTTTTGCTTCAGTTTTTACAAAAATGAGAAGTGCAGAAAGTGGTGTTATGTCTTTTTATTTCGTTATCACAAAAATCCTGCCTCTAGTGATAAATAAAATGCTGCTTTGCAGTCAGAACATTGTTTAATAAACAGTAAATTCTCTTGACTTGGTTTTCTTCACTATTCAATGTATTTAGCATTACCCCAACACCCGCAATAAAGACACCAGACTTTGGCTTGGATGAAAATGGGTCACTTTATTGAACTTCAACTGCAGCAGGGCGATAACACTGAACATCAATCGTGCAGGGCCATATGGGGGAAACAGTCCTAGCCGTCTGCCTCCCCCTGCATTCTCATTGGGCGTACTACCTGGCTCAAGGCCCCAGCCATCAGTTGCCAGCTTAGGTCTGTCGTCACCACCCCCCAAAGGGGGCAAGGCAGCTGGACTTCAGGCTAGTCGGCCGAGCCGCACCATCCTGTCAGTCCAGGCAAGGGGTTTGCCTGCCTTCCTCCTGGAGCCGGTCAGGCATCATGGGAGCGGTTCAGACTTACCCATCACCCTGCTGCCTTGGATAGACACCGAGCCACGTACCTGCCTACCCAGCCCCGC
Source organism: Tiliqua scincoides (assembly GCF_035046505.1). NCBI lineage: Eukaryota > Metazoa > Chordata > Lepidosauria > Squamata > Scincidae > Tiliqua > Tiliqua scincoides. Next base: position 135,735,247 of record NC_089825.1, on the reverse strand, counting down.
ACGTACCCTGCCCACACTGGGAGTGACCAACCCAGATTAACCTAGTAACCGCACCACCCTTTGCCAGTCTGAGGTAGGCGAAAAAACAGCCATCCAAGGTCCAGTCAGGATGACTGCAAAAAATTCCTACCCGGCCCCCGAAAGCGACCAGCTAATCCCAGACTGGTTAATAGGGCGGGCAGGCGGGGTTGCCAGCCAGGAGCAAACTGAGCCCAGCCAGAGCGCACGCTCCGAGCTGGCGCTCAAGTCCCGCCTCCACAACAGCATCATCCAATTGCGGCTCAAGCCTCAGCCCTGGAGCACGGCGGGGAGGGGGCAATTGGCTGCTAGCGCCTGAATGGCACTAACAGCTGTTGTAGTGAAAGTGAGTGCAATTGTGAGCTTCTGAGACAATGACCAGGAATGTTTTACTCAGAAGAAACATCATTATGGAATTTCTTACTCTCTCAACTAGCAACCCTTTTTGTTCTGACCCGTGGTTCAATTATTCAGTGTGGATCTGAAATTTAGTCCCACCAAAACACAGTGGAGCTGCTTTTAGCCCAGGTGGAGCAAAGATATCACCCAGTACTTGACCCTACTTCTCTTTGTTGGCTATTTTCTAGGTAAACTCTGCTAAGATTTTTTTTTACACAGAGAACTTGAAATATTCTTAGTCAACATTATGTGGCACTCATGCATTAATATGCACTTTGCCAGTCAAACATCCCTCTGACATGGGGGGGGGGGGGTTTTCTAGTTAGCACCACTGAGGCAATGATACCCATCTCCTTAATTCAGCCTCAGGGTTTCCATTCCATCGCTAACATGGGGCAAGGTTGCCATGGGAGCTGAGACACTGCAATGCTCCATGTATTCTAGTTGAGCTGCAGCAGGGATTGACTCCCTCGTCAAATGGTTACAGCATGGAATACAGATGAAGTCTTCATCTTGATTCAAATCTTGGTTTTCCATCACCACTCAATCTAGTTTTCTCTCTACTTCTTCCCCAGTTCCTTCTTTACGAGAAGGGTTGGGTCATAAGAACATAAGAACAGTTCCACTGGATCAGGTCATAGGACCATCTAGTCCAGCTTCCTGTATCTCACAGCCCACCAAATGCCCCAAGTCATGATCTTGAGTGTCACCCAAAGTAATGGAGTAGTATGGTTGACTGAGAAGGAAGGTGGGATAAGAGAATAAGAATGCATGACAGGGGAGGAGATGGAGAGATGACATTATGAATGGGGGCGAGGCAAATTAGAGAATGAACAAGGGTCAGATTGGAACGAGATTCTGATGTTCTTAAGAAGTCCCCATCGCATCTAACACCACTGACAGGAAAAATGTGCATTTCATCTATGGGGCTGCGCAACTACAGGTATTCCTGTTTCTGATTATTTATTTTTCAATGACGCGCTGTTTCAACATATTTCAATTATACTCAGAACTCATTCATTCATCACATGCACCACTCTTTCAACCTCTCTGCTGTTCTAAAGGCTAAAATTGCCCTCCCCATGTTGATTTACATATGACATGGTGATTTAAACTGTTTTGGGGTGTGTGTGTGTGTGTGTGTGTGTGTGTGTGTGTGTGTGTGTGTGTGTGTGTGTGTGAGAGAGAGAGAGAGAGAGAGAGAGAGAGAGAGAGAACGAACATTAGCACTGGATCTATTTCCATTTCCAAAGGTGTTACTGAGAGTCCATTTGTAGAAATCTTTGTGTGACAGCAGGAATTTGCAAGATAAAAAAATGCATTTGCAATTTGTTAGCTAAAAAATGCAATAGAAACAACATTTGTAAACTAAAAAAAACTGGGTTCCACTTTTCTTTTCGACTATTTCCACTTTTCACCATTGCTCCAGTTCCTAACCTGTCAAATGAGTGGGGGATGCCTGTAACTGTATTTTAAGTTCTCCTGAGATGTGTTATAAGCAGAGTATTGGCTAATTCTGGAATAAACGACTTATGAAACTTTCGGATCAGTCAATTATATATGCAAATACATTCGTCTAGTTTCCAACGCATGATGAAGACACATTAAAAAAACCAGCAGCAGACAGGCCAATACAAAGAAGGACTCTGCAATTCACTACTGTATCAAAAGGAAGCCAAGTCTCTTCAGTTTCTCAGTTGAGTTCTCAAGTAATTGCAAAAAAAAAATAAAAAATGGAGGGGGAGGAATGGTTATCATGGCAGAGTTTTGAATGGAGCTAAAAGCAAATGGCAGACCCCATCAATCTGGGGAATGGCCAGGAGAGGAACCCACTGAGGCCCTCAGAGTATACAGGGATTTCAGTCATTTCTGGAGGGTCTGGGCATTTGATCATTGATGTACGTGGTACTTAATAGAGAAGCAGATGAAGAGAAGGGGGGAGAACTTTGCATTGAGATGTTGGCAGCACATCAGTACAGAACAGGAAAGTTAGAGATATCAGATATGGGGGGGGGAAGATTGATTTGTACAAACTTCAGTCCTCATACTTGGTCCTAGTATCAGATGAAGAATACAGGCTGAGGTCCAAGGACCTTCAGAAATGGTAAGATACTCACACTACCCCCTTCCTTAATGAGTTTAAAAAATGAGTGCAGATGGCTGTATCTGCACTGTAAAGATGATAGAATTGTGCCCTGCCTTGGTTGCATCACACTCGTGTTTTCTTTTGCGATTCAGCTGCACCTGATGCCCTAGAACAAAAAAGCAGTAGGCAGATGGAGGCAAACTCTATAATCATCTTGAGTTACTATTATTTAGTTGCTTCTTGCCAAAATGGATTATTAAATGGATTATCAACCCTGTTTTGACCATCATGGGGGTATTTTATAGAAGCATTTAAAAAATACCCCCATGATGGTCAAAACATGGTTGAGGCACTGTCTGACGCACTGAGGCCCCAGGTCTGCCTCCAACTATTATTTGGTATCTTTGCATTTGAACATAGAGGATAGTTGTGAGATCAGATCAACATGTTCTTGAGGGATCAAAGTGGTATATTGTAACTAGGCTGCTGCTGGATGGATCAAGACAGGAAGATCAGGAGAGTCTGAGTTAAGGGCAGGAGGTTTTGCCTTCTCCATGTCAGCTATCTCCTTCTCACTGCAACTCATGTTGTTGCTGCTCCTGCCTCAAACTAGGAGCAAGATGAGTCCTTCTACGTGTACCACAAGTGATCAGCTCCAGCTGCAATATCAGTACTATCAGCCAGGGGACCTTGTGATTGGTGGAATCACCTCCCAGCTCTTCTCCGTTGTGGATGCCGTGTCCTTCAAAGAACACCCCAAAACAAAGTTGGTTCAAGAAGCTGTGTAAGAAAATTATATAAAACATCTTTAACTGTTCTGTAATAACTGTACATAGATGAGATAAATAATGCAAGCTTTGGGACAATCAGCCTTTTTTATCCTATAGCTGTCCAGTGGGTGTCTGTTAGCATTCGAAGCTAGTTTAAAGGAAGGAGGGAGAATTAATTGAAGCAAAGGGGCAGATTTAACATATCCCTATTTATTCAGTGTGTTCTACTTATCTTTGGTTAGTTAAAGGTTAAAGTGGCTGCTCCACTTTGTCACTTTAATTTCTTAATGGATACCTGTGATGTGACACTTGCTGCCTTCACAATAGACAAGTGTGCTAAGAAGAAAGTGAAACAGAAAATTTCCACCTTACGCATCATGTGTCTCTTGCTTTAGCGCCATACCAAAGAACTATCAGCATGTCCTATCTTTGGTGTTTGCTGTGAAGGAGATCAATGAGAACCCCAAGATCTTACCAAATGTCACCTTTGGATTCCACATCTATGACAGCCATTTTGATGCACGGATGACTTATCGGAACACCCTGAACCTTCTCTTTAGTCAGAGTAGGACTGTTGTCAACTACAGTTGTGATGGTCGGAGAATTCCAGTAGCTGTCATTGGGGGCCTGGATTCTGAGATCTCTCTGTACATGGACATGATCTTAAGCATCTACAAGATTCCTCAGGTAGGTAAGCTATGCTCCAAATGGTCCTGTCTACCAGAGACCATCCTCGTTTTCATACACCTCTATTTAAGGAAGCAGCAGCCCTGCTTTCTCCTTACTTTGCCTATGGGGAGCTTTTGTGGGTTAAATCCTCGGACCTTCAGATAGCAACCTGAAGGGCTATTGGAACATAAACAATACCAGTTGTTGTCTTATTTTTAGAAAATATAAAACTAGTCAATATTCTGTTCTTTCCATAGCAGCAATTTGGTCTCACTATTGATTCTGGGCAAGTCACCCACCACCTTATATTTTAGAACAATGAACGTATATGAACTAGTCAACACATAGGAATAGAAGTGAATGTGGATATTGAATGCAATTATTAACACGGAGGTTCTAGTCCTCATTTCTGGTGATAGGTTAAAATGGTTGAAATCCCATTATGAATCCCTTTAACGATGTTTGGGATACAAAAGTGATTGTATCTCTGTCATTAACTGAAAGCCCACCCAATTCATAACAGTTCACTTGTTCTTGCTTAGGTTACTTATTGCTCATTTGCTCCAATAGAAAATGAGATAACTCAGCTCTCTTCCTTATACCGCATGGTCCCCAATGAAGAATATCAGTACACAGGCATTGTGAAGCTTCTTCTGCATTTCCAGTGGAAGTGGGTTGGGATCATTGTGCAGAGAGATGAGAAAGGAGAAAAGTTTGGGGAGACCTTGGCACACATGTTTTCTCAGAGGGGGATCTGTACAGCCTTCACTGAACGAACACCCACCCAAGGCAACATGTTTGAGCTTGTTAATTTATTAGACACTTTTCTGAATTTGACCATTTTTCTTAGTGAATCAAGTGTCAATATCTGTGTGGTACGTGCCGACACCCATACCATGTTAGGTGTGCAATTGGTCCTGAACCTATTTGAATCAGGTACTATGAAGCCTATTCACAAAGTGTGGGTGATGACAGCCCATTGGGATTTCTCAACTGCAACATTTCACAGAGGTCTGGATGTACAAATGTTCCATGGGGCCCTGTCCTTTGCAAGTAAAACCAGTGAAGTTCAAGGGTTCACAAGTTTTCTTCATACCTTGAATCCCCATTCTGATGTAGATGGTTTTATCAAGGATTTCTGGGAGCAAGCATTCAACTGTTCATTCCCAGGCACTGATGAACATCAGGAGAACAAGGAAGCCTGCAATGGAGAGGAGAAGCTAGAGAACCTTCCTCATCCTTTTTTTGAAATGAGTGTGACTGGCCAAAGCTACAGTATCTACAATGCTGTCTATGCAGTAGCACATGCTCTACATTCCATGGGTTCCTCAACAGCCAATCACAGAGCAATGGCAGGTGGAGACCGTCTGCAACCTCCCAGGATGCCGCATTTGCAGGTAACCAATTTCATTGAAAGGATGACCTCAGCAAATGATCCAGGGGTCTGATAATATTGGCTATGAAAACTGCTTTAGACATTTTTTAAAATCCCACATAATCATTCTAAAATAATAACTTTACTGTTCATAGTACATAGCCTTTGATAGCTTTGTCCCCCTAGAATTCAGCTATTTGTCTTTAATCATTATTCTTAAATAATATTAATATTAAGAAAATTGCGAGAATTGGTGGATTTTTTAAAGTGGTGAGAAGAGGAAGACCTTCCTAGTTTAGGAAGACCTAAACTAGCTTTGCCTGGATAAAGTGACATGGTTGCCCATTGACAGATATTCTCATAGGTGCCCTAGTACTAAACTACATTACTTGGTGGAGGATTTCAGGAAACATTACCATTGTGCACCCTAGTTAACATAATTACATATTGTTGCACCAAATTTATTGATGGCCCAGTCCCATACTCTGCTGGTCTGTGGGGCACAGCAGCACTTATGTTGCCTCTTTGGCTTCTACTGCCATCTTTGGGCCAGCCAGGGACCATGGCACGACGGAGAGGTAAATAAATGCAATTCTTACCTGTTCCATTGTGCAATGTTCCTCAGTGGGTCTACTCAGATCAGCTCAGGTTCTTTGGCTGGTGCACGTTCAAGTGGACCCAAGAGGCTGCAGCAAGGCCAGGTGTGGGGCACAGTTTATTGGCAGTGCAGTTCCTGCTGGTAACCACTCCCTGACCACCTTAAGATGGCAGTCCTGATCCCCACCATGATCTTCCCTCTGCACTGAACCTCTCCTCCCTGCCCACAGCTTCTTTTGCTAACTTACCTTCTCTGGTGAGGGTTGAGTGTTCTATTGAAGCACATGAACTGTTGCCAGTCTTTCAAACTGGCAGTCTGGCTGTGCAGATTATCATTGCAGAAGCATCACCAATGGAATGGGTGTTCCCCTGATGGAACACTCATTCGATCAGTAGAGGGTACACATAGGATTGGGCTGTAATGTGAAGAACATAAGAGCCCTGCTGGATCAGGCCAAAGGCCCATCTAGTCCAGCTTCCTGTATCTCACAGTGGTCCACCAAATGCCCCAGGGAGCACACAAGACAAAAGACACAACCTGTGTCCTGGTGCCCTCCTCTGCATCTGGCAATGAGAGGCAGCCTGCCTCTAAAACCAAGAGCTTCCACATACCTACTATGACTTGTAACCCGTGATTGACTTTTCCTCTGGAAATTTGTCTAATTCCCTCTTAAATGCATCTAGGCAAGATGCCATCACTACGTGCTGTGGCAAGGAGTTCCACAGACAAATTACACACTGGGTAAAGAAATATTTTCTTTTGCAGTAATTTATTTCATCCCTGCTGAGTTTACTGCTAATCAATTTCTCTGAATATATCTAAATTATATCTAAACATATCTAATTTCATGGAATAGATCGGTTTTATGGATCTGTAAGCCAGTTTGGGTGCCCTGCAAGGAGTGAAGAGGGGTACAAAATGACTGGCAGTTCAATCCTAGCCACACCTTCCTGGGAGTAAGCCCCATTTACTCTAATTGGACTTACTTCTGCATAGAAGTGCATGGGATTGGGCGCTAAAGCTGCAATCCTATACACACTTTTCTGGGAGTAGTCCCCATTGAATGCAATGGAACTTACTTCTGAGTAGACATGAATAGACTTCTACCATAACTAAGTAAACCCCAGTGCTGCGAAAGAGGACTACAGCAATCATAATTTTCTAAGTCACTCACAGCACCCCTTTTAAGCAACTTCATTTTTTCTAATACAAAGTCAGAACATTTTAGTTTACAGGTTAGTCAGGATCCTGCTGGAAATACTCTAGGAGAATTTCCTTCTACAAGCAGGAGGTTGAATTATATGACCTTGTGGGTCCCTTCCAATGATTCCATGACTCTAGTCCTCTACATCACTTCTGCATAATCTACCTTCTCCAGGTTGCTCTAGCTACACCCTTTTCTGAGGAGCATCTCTTTTAACAACACTGCGGGGGATGAGGTGTCTTTTGACGAGAAGGGTGAACTGGCAGCTGGATTTGATATTGTCAACTGGATTACTTTCCCAAACAAATCTTTCACAAAAGTCAAAGTAGGAAGGATGGATCCCCATTCACCACCAGGCAGAGAGTTCTTCATTGATGAGACCCTCATCACTTGGTACAGCAGTTTTAATCAGGTAAGAAAAGATTACAGTTTCTGGGAGTGTGGAGTCTTCTGTTCATGGAAGTGTTTAGGGATGGGCAATTACTGAGAAGAAGAGGTAGACCAAGTCCATCCAGAAAAGGGTAGATGGTTTTAATCAGAAAACTGTTGTCAGGAAGGGTAGAGACAATAATTTGCCCATCTTTTAACTTATCAATATGTTCCTGATCACAAAATGTACGGCTTTTTAGCCAAATTATATGCTCAGTCAGTGTGAACCATTCTTTGTCCAGTCCCTTCCATTTTCTCTTTTCAGACTTACCCCAACGTCTTTGGTGTGGTTGTATTCAATAATGTGTTGGGGGATAGGACTGGATTGTTTACAATACTCTTGCCCTTACGTCTGTTCAGCAGCCTGTTAATTATAAAGTAAAGAGAATAAAGCAGGATACCTCCCTTAGGTTGTGCCCCTTGCTGTGTGCAATAACTACTGCCACCCTGGTTTCAGAAGACAAAAGAAGGAGGGGGAACCCTTTTGTTGCTACGATTGTGTCCTGTGTCCAGAAGGGAAAGTTTCACCCCAAAGTGGTAGGCATCATCATACATATTGTGAACATAATATCATCACATTGTTCATTGTTCCCTTACCAAGGATAAGTCATCAAGACCCGGTCAAGCCTACTTGGATCTCTACCAGCATAATCACTGATGCAAATCTGCCTGAGCCCGGATTGGGGACTGGGTCCAGGAAGGAGGCTTGGATGCAGTGGATGCAACTACTACCAAACCAGCCCCATTCCTGATCCCAATCCATCCCCATCACTTCCCCATTCTGCTCACCCCACCTGTCTCACTTCCCCTACTGTCCCACTGTCACACCTCTCTCCTCGATTGGTGGGACTTCCCATGTCTGCTGTCATGTGGGGGACATCTCCAGCTCCCCCATCGGTGTTCCAGCAGCTTATAATTCCACATGCTGTTGAAATGTATTTTATGACAGCAGCAGGGCAGTTAACACTGGTGGAACACTAGTTCTACCAGTGGGCAGCCCATTACTATTGGGCTGACAACCTCATAAATTCTGGGTTGTGGCAACTTCCCTTTCTTTTCATACAATGAATGGCAGACCATAGGTTGGACATTCTTGTGTCAATATTCAAGCACAGATAGGATCTCTAGTACAGATAATTCTGTGTGTGCACTTCAAAATATGTCTTTGAAGAACTAAAAACAGTTGTGTGTTGTTGTTTTTTAAAGATATGGATGACTGTTTCAACTGCCCAGAAGATCAGTACCCTAACAAGGAGAGAAATCAATGTCTTTCCAAGAAGCTACACTTCCTTTCTTATGATGAATTTTTGGCTAACAGTTGGGTTATTTTGGCTGTTTCCCTCTCTCTAACCACAGCCTTTGTTCTGGGAATCTTCATCAAGTACCAGAACACTCCCATCGTCAAAGCCAATAACCGGAACCTCACCTACTGCCTGCTTGTCTCCCTCTTCCTCTGCTCCCTGCTGTTCATTGGCCATCCTACCATCCAGACCTGTCAGTTACGGCAAACTGCTTTTGGTATCATTTTCTCAATGGCTGTTTCTTCCATCTTGGCCAAGACCATCACTGTGGTTCTGGCTTTCATGGCCACCAAGCCAGACTCCATGCTAAGGAGATGGGTGGGGAACAGATTTGCAAACTCCATCGTTCTCTGCTGTTCATGCATTCAAGCAAGGATTTCCATGGTGTGGCTATGCACAGATCCTCCATTCCCCGATGTGGACATGCACTCTCTGCCTCAAGAAATTGTTGTGGAATGCAATGAAGGATCAAGCAATATGTTTTACTATATTCTGGGATACCAGGGAATTCTGGCTCTCATCAGCTTCGTTGTGGCTTTCTTTGCTCGGAAGTTGCCCGACTCCTTTAATGAGGCCAAGTTCATCACTTTCAGCATGCTGGTCTTTTGCAGTGTGTGGCTGTCTTTTGTGCCAGCTTATCTAAGCACCAAAGGGAAATACATGGTGGCTGTGGAGATCTTCTCCATCTTGGCCTCCAGTGCTGGCTTGCTGGTTTGCATCTTTTCCCCCAAAGTATATATAATCATCTTAAGACCTGAACTGAACTGTAAGGAGCAGCTGATAAGGGGCAATAAGTAAAAAATGCGGCTTTCCAGTTCTAATATCTTTTATTAAAAATAGTACATCCTCTTGACTTAGTTTTCATTTCCATTCAACGTATTTAGTATTGTAGTGAAAGTGATTGCAATTGTGTGCTGCTGAGACAATGACCATGTATGCTTTATTCAGAAGACACAACACAGGGAATGTCTTTCCCTCTCAACAACTGTCACATGTTCCAGTCAATTACTGACTCTGGATCTCAGGTTTAATCCGTCCAAAGCACAGTGGAGCTGCTTTTATCCCAAGTAGAGCAATGATATCACTCAGTACTTGACCCTACTTCTTTTTGTTGTCTATTTTCTAGGCCAACTCTAGTTTGCTGAGGCTTTTTTTTTTTTTTTTTAACACAAAAGAACCTGAAATATTCTTAACCAATATTAGGTGACACTCATGCAGTATTATGCATCTTGCCAGTCTGACATCCCTCTGATATGGGGGAACGGGGCTGACTCAAGCTAGCACCGCTGAGGCAATGAGACCCATCTCCTTCATTCTACCTCAGGGGTTCTACTCCATTCTGAACATGGAGCAAGGTTGCCTGTGTTTGAAATAAGAGTAGCATTGAATGCAGGAGTAGCATTCCATGGGTAGGAGTGTTCTAAGAAGCAGTTAACAACCCATCAATCAGCTGTGACACTTAACTGTGACTATTTAACTGTCTTTACCTGACCTTACATAAGAACATAAGAACAGCCCCCTGCATCAGGCCATAGACCCATCTAGTCCAGTTTCCTGTATCCCACAGCGGCCCACCAAATGCCCCAGGAGAGATGGACACGCTTTGTTGACTTCTTCTAGTCGTATGTACTCTGAACCAAGAGAGATAAATAACGTAGGCCAGAGGTGTCAAACTTGTTTAATACAGAGGGCCAAAGTTAGCATTCTGGCTGAGGGCCGGAAGTGAAATCATTAGGCAAAAAGTGACATCATTGTCGACGACGACCAGAAATAAGCACTTTTGATCTTGTATAGAAACTCATTAGCTACAAATGACAGAAGAGAAAATGTGCAAATCTTGCCCATAATTTCAAGATACGAGAGAGCCCAATTATCAGGCTAGGAGAGCCAATTATAACAGGGACCAGATAAATTGCTTCCAGGGGCTGCATTTGGCCATCAGTCTTATGTTGAACATCCCTGAACTAGGCTATATTTAGGCATGCAAAGCTAGACCTCTGGTCCTAAACCCTCATGCTATATAAATAAGTATTTGAGAACTGAAAGTAAACTATTTGTTTGATCTCTTACCTCACTCTCAGATTTTGTTCCTTATGCGCATCATTTAGGGCCCAGTCCTATCAACTTCCCAGAACTGATGCAGCCACAATGCAGCCCCAAGATAAGGAAACAAATGTTATTTTGAGGAGGCTTCTGTTTCTGCCTCCCCACTGCAGGATACAGCACATGCCTCATTGGCATGGCTGCATCAGTGTTGGAAAGTTGGATAGGATTGGGTCCTTAATCTTAATAGCAAGCAGCCTGGTGATAGGAAGTCATTTTGATTACAAGAGGAGCTTCCCTTCTCTCTATGTTATTCTGCTTATCAACCACGCCAATCACCTGGACAACTGGGACACACAATGCTCTACCCAATCTAATTGAGCATCAATAGCTACTGACTCCCTTCATAGATGGCAACATGGAATGCAAATGAAGGTTCAAACCTTGTTCTCTTGTTGTTGGCAACCTTCAGTCTCGAAAGACTCTGGTATCACGCTCTGAATGGTGGTTCTGGAACAGCGTCTAGTGTGACTGAAAAGGCCGATTCGGGAGTGACAATCCCTTCCACACCGGGAGCAAGTGCAGTCTGTCCCTGGCCTGTCTCCCTGGCTATGGGCCTTCCTTCTTTGCCTCTTTGCCTCAGACTGTTGGCCAAGTGTCTCTTGAAACCATTGTTCTCTACCACCATTGTTCAATCATTGTTGAACCATTGTTCAAACTTGTTCTCTACCACCATGCAATCCAGCTTCATGTCTACTTGTTTACCTTCTTCACCAGAAGGATAGGGATGTGGTCCAGAGTGGTACCCAAAGTAAGGGTGCAAGGGGTGAGAAGTAAGGTGGAGTCAGAGATTAAGAGAACATGGAGGGAGAAGAGGAAAGATGTTCAAAGTTTGACAATACGAATGGATGGATAGCAAGTTCTAGAATGAGCAAGGGGCAGAGTGGAAAGGGGTCTTAATGTTCTTAAGTAATTCCCATTGTGTCCAAGACACTGTTAGCAGGAAAAATGTGTACTTCACCTATGTGGATGTGCAACTAACTGTTTAGGGCCTCAATCCAATTTAGGAATTCAGAGTTATAAGATTATTTTGAAAGAGATTTGTATGCATGTATAACTCTTCATTTATATTTATAATATCTCTTTATTTTGAAAGAGATATGTATGCATATATAACAACCTAATAATAATAAATAATAATAATAACTTTATTTTTACCCCACCTTTCTCCCTGAAGGGACTCAAGGTGGCTTACAACAGGTTAAAACAGATTAAAAAACATAATTTAAAAACAGATAAAAGCATATTAACACATCATAAAAACAGTAGTCAGATAAAAAGTAGTCAGGTAGAAAGAGCATAGAGCAGCAAATCATAAAAGAATCAGGCCTGTAACCAAGTATTTAAAAATATTAAAAGATGTTGAAGATGTTAAAAAGGCCGAGAACTCAGAAGGCTTGTTTAAACAGAAGGGTCTTCAGGCCTCGCCGAAAAGTCTCAAGAGAGGGAGCCATTCTCAAGTCAAGGGGAAGGGAATTCCATAACGTTGGTGCCACTACTGAGAAGGTCCTATTTCTTGCCACCGCCCCACGTACCTCCCTAGGCAGTGGCATTTGTAAAAAGGCCTTCTCTGGTGACCTAAGAGGACGAGCCAGATTGTACAGGAGTAGGCGATCTCTAAGATACCCTGGCCCAGAGCAGTATAGGGCTTTAAAGGTCAAAACCAGCACCTTCAAGGCCCGGAAACGAATGGGCAGCCAATGCAGCCGCTGGAGAAGCGGTTAAAGTCTAAATAATAAGTCTAATAAAGTCTAAATATCTACCTTCAGTTAACTATTATATTTGCCTAATTTGCAATTTAATATAACTACTCTATATTTGTGAACAGGTTGAGTCTCATTATCCAAGAGGGTTCCATTCCCAGAATTCACGTGGATGGCAAAAAACGCACATAAGCAAATCAATTTAAAAAAGTCTCTTTGCTTCGGTGATTTTAAAACAGACTTGCTTAATGCAGTCACATACCATGGTAGCATTGTCTGATATATTAAAAATAAAATATTGAAATGACTGGGGACCTACCTGAAATTGGTTCGCGACCCACCTAGTGAATTCCGACTCACAGTTTGAGAAACACTGCCTTAAGACAAAACTTGAACATGAGCCTCATTTGAAATAATCAGATGTGACATTCTGCATTTAAGTTGTATTGATGAACTTTGCAATTGAAAATTGTTTGCAATTTAAAATAACCGCCATAGATTTAATGCCAGAGGAACACCACCAGCTCAACCACAAGAATAAGTGGAAACTTTAAAAGAGATTACCGGCACACACACACACACCCCCCCCCCAAATAAATGCACCAGACTGCAACTTGGATTGAAAACTGGGCCACTTTATTTATCTTTAAGTTACAGCAGGGTGACTGGGGTGGTTGACTAAACTTCCAGTCCTAAGTCGTGCAGGGTCGTTAATAACGGGAAACGAAACTAGCCATCTACCACCCCCGAGGTCAAAGGGCGAACGTCCAACTCGAGGCTGTCAACAGATCTGCAGCCTAGGACAACCTGTCAACGTTGCCCAAATGGTTAAAACAGCCGGACTGCTGGCCCACAGGTCAAGCCTCGCCAGGCGTGCCAGTCCAGTCAAAGGGGCTTTCCAGCCAGCCTCTTCGAACCAAGAAGGCATTGTGTGAGCGGTACAGGCTCACCCCTTGACCTTGCTGTCTTAGACAGACACCAGGGTGTGCTTACCTACCCTGGCCCCGTACGCTTCGTGCTAAATTGACCAGAATTACCATAACCATCTGAAAACCTAGCCACAACAGTCTGGGGTAGGCGAAAAAACTGACAGCCAAAAGTCAATCAGGATGTCAGCAAAAAATTTCTACCTAGCCCTGACGGCTGCCAGCTACTCTCAGGCTGAAGTAATGGGCGGGAGGGCGGGGTCACTGCTTGCTCCTGGACTGAAGGCTGGGTTGGGCAGCCGCCCGACTCCAGCATGATTCTCCCACCCCCAGCAGCAGGCAGGCCAAAGAAGGGCAAGCCTCAGCCTGGCTGCATCAGGCAGGGGCGGGGGTGACCACCGTTAGTGCCAAAGGTCATTTACTTAAAATCCAATGTAAATAAGCACCTCCTTCTGAAATCAACAAAAAAGGCTGCCAGTTACTTATTTCTCCTTCTCAGCTGGTCCCTACTGTTCAGTTCAGGTCTCAGGAGGATGATATAAATTTTTGGAGTAAAAATGCAACCCAGTAATCCAGCACTGGAGGCCAAGATGGAAAAGATCTCCACGGCCACCATGGATTTCCCTTTGGTGCTTTGATAGGTTGGAACAAAAGAGACCCACACACTGCAAAACACCAACATGCTGAAGGTGATGAATTTGGCTTCATTAAAAGAGTCAGGCAGCTTCCTAGCAAAGAAAGCCACAATGAAGCTGATGAGAGCCAGACACCCCATGTACCCCAGAACACAGTAAAACATGTTGGCTGAGCCTTCATTGCATTCCACTGTGACTTCTTCTGGGAGGGAGTGCATGTCCACATCTAGGAATGGAGGGTCTGTGCACAGCCATGACATGCAGAGAGCTGCCTGAATGCAGGAGCCACAGAAAACAACACTGTTTGCCAGCCGGGTCCCCACCCATTTCCTCATCCTGGATCCTGGTTTCGTAGCCATGAAAGCCAGAACCACAGTCAGAGTTTTGGCTAGAACAGAGGAAACCGCCATGGAGAAGACGATGCCAAAAGCGGTTTGGCGCAGGTAACAGGTGAGTAGCTGAGGCCGGCCAATGAACAGGAGGGAGCAGAGGAAGCAGAGCAGGAGGGAGAGGAGCAGAGAGTAGGTGAGGTTCCAGTTGTTGGCCTTCACAATGGGGGTGTTCCGATTCTTGATGAAGATTCCAAGCACCAAGCCTGTGATCAAGGACAGAGACAGAGCCAGAGCTGCCAGACCAAAGCCCAGGGGATCCTCGTAGGACAGGAAGTTCAGCCCTTTGGGAAGGCACCGGTTTCTCTCCCTGTTGGGATACTGATCCTCGGAGCATTGGGAACAGTCACTCATATCTTGATCAAAAGGGAAAAAAAGACAAGCTCGTCCAGTCTTTCTGGCATGACATTTTGGAACCCTGCTGTGTTCCATGGTAAATACTCTATTCTTGTTCATTTCCTCTTGCAGGAGGAACGGCATGCAGGAGGCACACATCCATACACAGGGACTTGGTGCTGAATGCCTGCATGTAGAGCGAGGTCCAGAGCAGTGGCCTGGCTATTTGCAGGACCAATGGCAGGAGGCAGCAGAGCCACAGGCCATCGAAGCCACACTTTTGATGGAGCCATTAAAATAACCCCCCCTTCCTTAATTGATCCAGGAGATGTGCTTTCACAGCCTGCCTGTAGGCTCACCTCTTCCCTGCAGCCCTGGATTCCAGCTACAGAGAGCCACCTTTCAGCCATGACATTTCACTGCAGGCTGAACCTTATGAACCTTCCTCCCTTCATTACCTGTAACGCCCTTATTTTCTTCTCTGCATCCTAAAATGTCCAGTGCCTTCTGGGTCCATCTGGGAACCTCATTCAAACTACCCTTGTCCGTTCTTCACCCTTGTTTACCCCTCTTTGCTTTGCCTCTTCTCCTAAGTAATTCCTCTGTCCTCTCCTTTTACCATCTCTCCTCCTTTGAACAACTTTCCCTAAGACTCCATGGCATTTGGATGTCAGCTGTATAATTGTCTAGATTAAATCCTGAGCTCAGCTTGGCCCAATTGCCGGAACATTCTTCCTGAGCACTAAAGTAAATGCTTTGGTCACCCTCATTGGCCTTGTCTTTTCCTGCCACATTGTACAACTGAGTCTGCATTTACCTTTGTAGTGTTCTTGCTGGAATATTAAAAAGCACAAAACTGTGATAGTGGATATGGGGACTTTCTCTCTTAGTCAGAGATCTGATCCCAACCACACTCAACATATGCTACGTATATTTCATAAATAGCATATGGCAGTAGTTCTCAGACTTTTCAGGAGTTTTACTCCCAAGGTAAGTCTTTGTGGGGGGGGGTGGCGAGGGCAGCAAAGTGATCCACAGGATTGTTTCGCTAACAGGGGTGTAAGGGGGTGCTTATACTCGTGGAGGGCTGCTGCAAGCTGCAGGTGGTACAGGGAGCCCCACGCAGCCCTCCGCAGGGCTCCCCAAGGCTTAGAATGTTCAAACGGAGCTATCACAAAGCACTTCCTGTTTGCAAACGCAGCGAAGAAGTGCTTTACAGTCGCTCCGTGTGAACATTCTAAGCCTTGGGGAGCCCTGCGGAGAGGTGCTGCGTGGGGCTCCCCGCACCTCCTGCAGTTTGCACCAGCCCTCCATGAGTATAAGCACCCCCCTTACACTCTCGTTAGCAACACCATCCTGCAGATTCTCCGCTGCCCTCACCCCCTCCCCTGCCCCTTAAAGGAACTAGGGGACCTTTACATGAGGTGGTGGGTCACGACCCCCCAGTTTGAGTACCACTGGCTTATATATGGGCCATGCTCAGGATCAGAGTTGAAACCAGGATGTGTTTATGTCTATAAAATTCACTTCAGATGTCAAGTCTCCCACCTTTCTTGCTTGAAAACTTCCCTCCTGGGCATGGAGCACAACTGTAGCAGCAAAATTGCCCCCCTTCCTTCCTCTGCTTGCTGGAACCTGGAGGGCACGGCTCACTACACAGAGCAAGGGGCATCACCTGGGCACAAAATACAGATCAGTCTGTTACCAAAATGCTTCTGGAAGAGGTAGAGTTTCTTACTTACAGAATGGAGTCAGAAGAGAACTGGGTCAAGGATTTGTGTCCAGCAAACCTGTACCAGTCTAGAACTTGGGAAGCAAAGTGGTGAAAATGAAAGCACGTGAAAGAATGGGAAAGAAAAACATCAGATTGTAAGAGTGCCAGGAAAAAGGAGAGTCCTGGGTGAAGGCAGGCTGACCAAGAGGAGCAGCATCTAGTGGTTAGTGCACCCACACTCCTTCCTGTTCCCTGCTTTCCCTGTTCACAGGTTACAGAGATCTGGCAGAGGATGATCATCGGGGGGGGGGGGGGAACAAAAAAACTCCCCTCTGAAATGATCATTAACCCCAGTGATTCTTGTTAAAAATTGAACCCGCAGAAACATCTGTAGGGTGATGTGATCATTCACTGGATTACCCATGAGCATGGACCACTCTCAGGTTGTATTCATTTGTGATCTGAAGCCAATTCCATAGAGCTTCTGCTGAAAATCACTGCTATAGACAAATTATTTTGACAGCAAAGTGCTTGTGGGAGAGGTAGAATTTGTTCCTTTGGGAATGGATTCAGAAGAGAACTGAGTAAAATACTGGGGTCCAGCAAAACTACCAGTCAAGAAATTGGGGAGCAAAGGGGTGGGAAATGCAAGACCATGAGAGAGTGAGAAGGGGAAACATCAGATTATTAAAGTGTTAACGAGAAGGAGAGGAGTTCCCAGGGAAGGTAAGCTGACCAAGACGAACAGTATCTAGTGGTTAGCACACACAGACTTCTTCCTGCTCCCTGCTTTCCTTTTACTGGGTCAGCAATTGAAGGGGGTAAGGGAACCCCAGTAGTTTAGACGTGCTGCCACCACCCCAGGCTAGAAAGACCTGGCAAAGGAGGGTCATCTCCGAGGAGACAACTGAACTCTGGGATACTTAATAAAAAAAATCAACCCTCCAGAAGCTACTGTAGGATGAAGAGATGTGACAATTCACTGAATTACCCTTGAATATGGGGCACTATAACGCTATATTCTTTACAGGAATCTAAAGCCCATTCCACATAGCTTCTATTGAAGGTTCAGTACACTCAGCTCACCTCACCAAACTCTTTCTTTAAAAAAATACCACCTGGTCTTGGAGGCGTGGTTGAATTGCAGGAGTGAAACTGGTCCATCGAGGTGGGGCTAACATCTTTAAATTTTTGGAGTCAGTCTCACTCTGGCCATGGACATCATATAGTCCAAACCAGGGGTGTCCAAAGTTTTTGGCAGGAGGGCCACATCTTCTCTCTGACACTGTGTTGGGGGCCGGGGGAAAAAAAGAATTTACATTTAAAATTTGAATAAATTTGCATAAGTTTACATAAATGAATATATTAAAGATGAACTTATATGAACGAATGAAGGTCTTGCAATAGCTCAAGACTATAAAAGGCCTTGCACAAAGCAAGGCTGGCCTTTCCGTTGCTGCTGCTACTGCATTACAGATTTGAAACAGCAAGAATTGGAGGGAGCCGTCATCCCACAGCTCACTCAAGTGGTCAAACAGTCGCCCTCACGCTGAGAGCAGTTGCGTTGGGCCAGTGTAGGCTCAAACAAATCTCTGGAGGGCCAGAGATTCATTGGAGACTGGGGGCTCCCTGAGGGCCACATTGAGAGGCCTCGAGGGCCGCAAGTGGCCCCAGGGCCGGGGTTTGGGTACCTCTGGTCCAAACCATAAGCCTCAGTGCAACCAAGTGGAATTCATCCAGCAGGACATTTGGGATTTTCTAAGTGTCAGCACTTTGCTGTATATTGTAGATCTTGCTGTTGGAACCCACCTGATTGAATCTGCTGTGCCATACAATGATCTTCTCGTTAATGGAGAACATTTTGTCCCCTGGAGCTTGCAGATTCATTTCCCCCACTTTCACTCTCAAAAATGTTTGGTTTGGGAATGTAACCCAGTTGACAATATCAAATCCTGCTGCTGATTCACCATCCTCATTAAAGGACACTTTGTCCCCAGCGCTGTTGTTGAACGAGACCCTTCTCAGAGAAGAGTGAAGCTGCAGTGAAATGTTAAAATAAGATTACATGAGTAATGATGGGCATGAACAAGAGCAGCACATGAGGCACACAGGATTAGACTGATCGTTCCTGTTGCAATAGCCCTTGGATGTGTATATGGTAGTGCATTCTCTGGACAATATCATTCCACATTTTAATTGATGGATAAAGTAATAGAGCTGCCTTCCACGTGAGGCCTCACCTGCAAATGCTGTGTTTCAGGAGGATCCAGAATCTGTCTATGTCGTTTTGATGGACACATGGCCTGCAATGCATGAACCACCGCATGGACAGCATTGTAGATGGTGTAACTTTGACTGGTCATGCTCATTTCAAAAATATGCCCAGGAAGAGTCTCCAGTTTCTCCTCCCCAGTACAGTTTTTAGTGTTTTCCTTGTACAGATCAGTGTTGGGAAATACACACTCAAATGCCTGCCTCCAGAAGACCCCAATAAAACCATCTTCTTCAGAGCTGGGATTCAGGGTCTGAAGAAAATCTTGAAATCCTGGGACATTATTGGAGTGAACTGTAATCGATAAAGTACCGTGGAAGGTGTGCACATCAACATTTCTGTGAAATGTCTCTGATGAGAAGTCCCAATGAGCTGTCATAACCCACACTTTCTCCAAAGGACTCAGCCCATACATTTCAGTCACCATTATCATCCACATCAAGGCCGACATGGTGTGAGTTTCTGCGTTTACAACAAAAACGTTGACATCTGATGCGCTCAGGAATTCCATCATGCTAAAACCATCTTCCATCAGTTCAGGAATGTCTGTGATATCGCTGTGGGTTGGCAATCTTTGGGTGAAAGCAGCACAAATGCCACTCAGGAAAAGCAGGTGGTCCAAAGTCTGCACAAACCTTTCTCCTCTATCATTACCCATGGCAATGAGCCCAACCCACTTCCACTGGAAATACTGAAGAAGGTGGACAATCCCGGTGTACTGATGTGCTTCATTGGGAACCATTTGGTACAAAGAAGACAGCTGGGTCTTATCACTTTCTTGTCGCGAATATACGGAATAGTTGACCTAACCAAGAACAAAGGAGATTGAATCATTGGTGTGCTGCTTCAACCAAAGTCCTGGTTATCATATTTTTATCCCAGCTGCGCTCCAGTCCACTCTGTGAAACATATATGGGGTTTATCATCCCCCCGCCCATGAAAAAGTGGAGGTACAGTAGGCTCAGCAATGGTGATTAGTCCAAGATCACCCAGATCCGGATCATCTGGATCCATATCTATCCACAGTGCTGTTGGTTCAGGCAAAAACTCTTAAAATCTTCTACCCAGGCTGCTTGCAAGCTAAGGCACAAAAACTCAGATCCAAAGGTTAAGAACAAAGGCAGTTTACTTACAATCTGATGCAGAGTTATACAAACATTTCTCACATCAAGGTTCTTAAAACTAGAAGACCAGGAGCCCTAAAAAGCTGCCCCTGGATGCATGCAAGTATGATAAAACAATCCTTAAAACAGAGATTAAAATACACTCTCCTGTTCTACTAAAGTCAGCAAACAAGAAGCTATATATACATAAGGAGGAACCAGCAAGGGGACACACCCTTTAAAAAGACCATTAAAGGGACCACATAGAATTTCAACATTAAAGAACCAGATACTCAACTAATAACCACTACTCAGTGTTGTTATTCCCCAACACCCCTTTTCAACACTGAGTAAGTGAATCTAAAAGATTCATTTCTGCTCGTAATTTCTGAAACCTCTCTCTTGGTAATGGTTTTGTCAATAAATCAGCTATCATCATTTGTGTAGGACAATAATTGATCTTAATAATACCCTGCATAACCAAATCATGTACATGATAATACTTTACATCTATATGCTTTGTTCTTGTATTATATCCTTCTGATTGCATCAGTTTTATACAGCCTTGATTATCTTCTTTAACTTGCACTGGAAGTATTTCTTGCATTCCCATATCATTCAGTAATTTACAAAGCCATGTTGCCTCCCTACATGCCTCAGATGCTGAAACCAGTTCAGCTTCTGTAGTAGATAAGGCAACAATAGTTTGTTTTTTTTACTTCCCTATTCAGTTGAGATACAATATCTTTATAATCCTTTTCATCCTCATAAATCAATAGTAAATCATCAACATAGACCAAAAGATACATCCATTTACCATTGCTATATCTTGTATACAAAGATGGATCTGCCTGTCCCTGCTTAAAATCCTGTTGTGTCAGCATTTGGTGAAGTTTTTCATACCAAGCTTTTGCAGCCTGTTTCAATCCATACAACCCTTTATGGAGCTTACACACTAAATCTGGTCTCTTTTGATCTATAAAACCGGGTGGCTGTTTCATAAATATTTGCTCTGTTATTTCTCCATGCAAAAAGGCAGTTTTTACATCCAAATGCCTAACACACAATCCTTTAGATGCAGCAACACTCAAAAGCATCCGTATAGTTGTATATTTCACAACAGGTGCAAAAGTTTGATCATAATCCTCACCATATTTCTGTGAGTAGCCTTTAGCAACTAACCTAGCCTTGTAGCATTGCACCTCCCCTTTTACACCCTGTTTAAGCTTAAAAACCCATTTGCAACCTATTACCCTCTTGCCAGGAGGCAAGTGAGTTAAAGTCCATGTTCCATTCTTATGCAACGCCTCCATCTCTTCTTGAGCTGCATCTTTCCACTTCTTTGCTTCATCCATAGGCATTCTTTCAACCTGTTCCCATGATTCTGACTCACACTCTGACACCAATCTTGCAGAATAAGTTAACCGGACAGGTGGTACACCTTTATTTTCTCGAAGTGACCTTTTAGGTTGTTGCATGATGACTTGATCTTCCTCCAAGACATCATCTAATCCTGGCAATTCTTCTTCCTTTACTGATGTACTGGCTTCTGGATCTAATTCCTGTATAACTTCCCCTTCTGATTCTACAATAACCATTGGGGTTAAATCCGAGGATCTAGATGTATTACTTTGATAAGCTGGAACAAGTATAAACTTCTCATCCGGTTCTGCCAGTTCATCAAAAAAGGTTTGACTTTTATCTACTTTCTCATCCTCAATAAAATGTAATACATGTCTTACTGTCACGCGACTTGTATTCAAATCCATGACACGATAACCTTTAGAGTTTTCAGAGTAACCAACAAAAATACCTTCTTCAGTCTTAGGATCTAATTTAGAGTGCTTTTCCTTCGGAATATGCGAAAGAACCTTACACCCAAACACTCTAAGATGTTCTATGCTTGGTGGTTTACCATACCATAACTCATATGGGGTTTTACCATCTGCTGCTCCCTTAGTGGGCAGACGATTCTGTATATATGTAGCTGTATTTACTGCTTCTCCCCAAAATTGATATGGTAATTTTGCATCTATAAGCATACATCTTACCATATCTAACAAAGATCTATTCTTACATTCTGCAATTCCATTCTGTTCAGGTGTATAGGCCACTGTATATCTATGTATAATTCCCTGCTCTTCTAAATAATTCTGTGTAAGGTGTGAGGAATACTCACCACCTTGATCTGTCTGCAAACTCTGAGGTTTCCTTCCAAATCTATTACTCACAGCTGGTTGGCAACCTTCAGTCTCAAAAGACTATGGTATCGCGCTCTGAAAGATGGTTCTGGAACAGCGTCTAGTGTGGCTGAAAAGGCCGATTCGGGAGTGACAATCCCTTCCACACTGGGAGCAAGTGCAGTCTGTCCCTGGCCTGTCTCCCTGGCTATGGGCCTTCCTTCTTTGCCTCTTAGCCTCAGACTGTTGGCCAAGTGTCACAACTGCCACATATTTCTTAATTGCCTCATGTGTCTCACTTTTCTCTTTAAGTAAGTAAATCATACAATATCTAGAATAATCATCTATAAAGGTTAATAAGTACCTGTTTTTGCCTATAGATGGAACCTGAAATGGTCCACACAAATCACTATGTATTAGCTCTAATGGTCTTATAGTACGCTGCTCATGCCTTTGTGGGAAGGATGGTCGACTACCTTTCCCCTTTACACAATCTCTCATTATGATTATCACAAGGCTTTATCTTTATACCTGTTGCCAGGTTCCTTCTTTGAAGATCCTGAATAGCATTTACATCTCGATGTGCAAATCTTGTATGCCATAGGTGGAGGCATTCTTGATTACAACCTTCCTTTATATACATTACTTTCTCACAAGCCATATCTAAAACATACACACCATCCTGCAAAAAGGCTTGCGCAATAAGCTTATCATCTTTAGTTATAGTGCATCTACCATTATGAAAATTGATGTCATGTCCTTTCTTATCCAATTGAGATACACTCAAAGTATTTCCTTGCAAGCCTGGTATGTACAGCACATTATGTGCTACTGTATTGACAATTTTATCATCAGCTATACATCTTAATCTTCCTTGTCCTTCACCTGTAACATCTAAAATTTGTCCACTTGCTGTAACAACCTTTCCTGTGCTCGTATTCAAATTATAGAAAAACTCTTTATCTGCTGTAATATGGCTTGTAGCCTCACTGTCCACTATCCAAACTTGTTTTACTGGGTTAGGCTGGGTTAAACTTAAAAATTTTCTACAATTTTCTCTTCATCCTTCACTGATATTTCTCTCATCTGCATATCCCCCTCTACATTAAAATCTTTACACTGAGAAGAATTACTCTCTTCACTTAAGATTCTACTATTTACATTCCACTGGGGGTGAAAACTCTCTCCTCTCCTATTATTCCTTCCTTCCTTTTATTCTAGGAGGACAAAAATTTGAGCTGGGGCATTGTCTTGCAAAATGGCCCTTACCCCCACAAGAAAAACAAACAAATAAGCCTTTATCCTGAAATTTCCCTTGTAGTTTATAGTTAGAGCCAGTCTTCTCTTTATACTTGTAAGAGGTACAATATGTTCGTAATTCAGCTAATACTTTGTTGAATTGATTGGTTTCACACCCCAACACTATACGTGAGAAGGCACCAAACAAGTCTTCATCCAGTGATCCCAAGAAAATCAAAACACGCTGATCCTCATCCAGTTTAAAACCAGTCAATTCCAAATCTCTCAAAATTTGTGTAAACTCATGAATATGTTTTTCACAATCTTGCTTAGATGTTAAATTCATACATCCCAAAGCCTTCAACAAATAGTCTTGATGTTTTCCACCTAGTTTAGCAAAAACATCAGTGAGATTTTTCATCATTTCCTTTGCTGTTTTTGCCTCCTCAATGTATGTCAGCTGTTCATCAGTAAGAGATCTCATTATAATTGATCTTGCCCTTATGTCTGCATTTTTCCATCCAACAACTGCTTCACCTCCACTACTTGGGCATTCATCATCTAAAGCGATTAAAGCTCCATGTAGTTCTAAGTCCATTCTGATTCTTGACTTCCACTTCTGGAAAGCATGAGGATTCAGTTTTTCCACTGCTTGATAAATTATGCCTCCTTGTGCCATAATTACTCAAAAAATACAAGCAAAACAGCCTTCAAATATGGGTAGGAAAAAAAAACCAATTCAAGGAGTATATATATATATATATATATATATATATATATATATATATATATATAAATTCACTTTACTCTTATATAAAGCACTGACCTGGGCCCATAACCTGTTGGTTCAGGCAAAAACTCTTAAAATCTTCTACCCAGGCTGCTTACAAGCTAAGGCACAAAAACTCAGATCCAAAGGTTAAGAACAAAAGCAGTTTACTTACAATCTGATGCAGAGTTATACAAACATTTCTCACATCAAGGTTCTTAAAACTAGAAGACCAGGAGCCCTACCCTAAAAAGCTGCCCCTGGATGCATGCAAGTATGCTAAACCAATAGTTAAAACAGAAATTAAAATACACTCTCCTGTTCTACTAAAGTCAGCAAACAAGAAGCTATATATACATAAGGAGGAATCAGCAAGGGGACACACCCTTTAAAAAGACCATTAAAGGGACCACATAGAATTTCAACATTAAAGAACCAGATACTCAACTAATAACCACTACTCAGTGTTGTTATTCCCCAACAAGTGCTACATTGGCACTTTTTTGAAATATCAGCCTAAAGGGAAATCCATACATATGATCTGAGAAGAAAGCAGATCTGTTACAGGGAGAATGTATAAAATGTCTTTTCAGGAAGTACAGTCCAAATAAGGATTGATTTTTTTTTTTCTTAAAAGGAAGATAGTTGGTTCAACACAAAACCATAAAAGTTGACTCTGCTCCCCCCTCCGCACATCTTTTTCTGTTGGTAAAAGAGGGAATATATTTGCACTGTGTTTGATATTAAATGTGAGCTCTGTGTGTGTGAGTCTTTTATGAAGTAGAAAGGCAGGATATAAATATCCAGATAAGTAAGTAAATACACATTTTTTTCTTCACATATGCCAAGATTCTTGTTTCTGTACAGAATGTTTTTTTTTTCATGATCCATTGATCTCTGCCATGGTCGAAGACCATTCCTCCAACATCGCAGAATGAAGGTACAAGACACGTCACGTGGGCTGAACTATGAGACTCTGAGCTTAGCTGATCCACAATGAAGCAAATTTTTACTGACCTCCTTCTCCCTTTTGTTGGTGTTGGTTCCTAAAATGAGGGCGAGAACTAGAAATTAATGTCTCCTGCTTTCCAATTTCTCAAGCAACCACATCCTGGATCAAACCATTATGCCAATCCTTACAGAGCTTTGGTTTTGCTGCCACCACATATTTCAAAGTTGTGCTCAGGAGGTTGTGTTCAGGAGGCCCCTGGTATCAATCCCCTAACCAGTGAGCCTTTGGTTCCATGAAACCATCAGAGCCCAAAGAGAGTCTTCATCCAAGTTCTCCTTCAGCCCTGAGACATGGAATTCAAGAACCCTCAGTTTTCCACACTGGTGTCTCTGGGAATTCTGAGAATTTCCAACCCTGCACTGAGAATCTGTTCAGCTATAAACATATTATTGTCCAAATGCACCAGATGAAAGTGCTATAGCACCTATATAATAGTGCCAAGTTGGTGAACTATTGCTTGAGATACAAAAGGATTTCTTACTTCCCCATGGTTAAGCGGCATTAGTAAGAGGTGTACACCTTAGTAAGATGTGTGCAAAATGCTAAGTCTTTCATGGTGCCCGACCGTGCCATGTAAGTGGACCCTCTCCTTTACGGCTGAAGCCAGTCAGGGTGGTGAAAACAATGCAGAGGCGTATCCTTCACAAATTCTACTTGCTTACATGGTATGGTTGGGCACTGTGAAAGATTTACTATTTTGCACCCCTCTTGCTACACAACTGTTGTTGTTTATGGTGAATTCTTTCATCTTAGAACACTTAGAAAAGTAGACAAAAACTGTCAA
The DNA here is from genome assembly GCF_035046505.1 of Tiliqua scincoides. Lineage (NCBI taxonomy): Eukaryota > Metazoa > Chordata > Lepidosauria > Squamata > Scincidae > Tiliqua > Tiliqua scincoides. The sequence goes on along the minus strand of NC_089825.1, from coordinate 135,709,233 downwards.
TTTTGCCAGTGTTACTAATACTTTTTTAAAAAATTTTCATTCCCTTCCTTGTTGGCATCCTTCAGTCTCGGAAGACTATGGTATCACGCTCTGAATAGTGTTCTGGAACAGAGTGTTCTCTCCAGTGCGTGAAGCCTGGGTAAAGTAGATATGGAGGATAGACTGTTTCCCATGCAGCAAATCGCCCCTCTCCACATCGCTGAAATGGTCCAATGGAAAGGCAGAAACCAATATGGTTGGTTCCAGTGGCATTGCAGGAGTTACCAGAACGTGACTGTTCAGCCATGAACTGCCTCAGGGACTCCAGCTCCAGATTTTGCCTTGAGGTTTGACTCCTGAAGCCTTTTCCATTCCCTTCCTACCCCATACCTAAAGTCTAGAGAAGATGCAGTTGGGATTTACTCTATTTGAAAGTTATGAAGTCTTCATTCTGTACATGATTTTCTCACCTGTGGGATCTTGTAGATACCTAAGAGGGTGGCCATGTGGAGAGTGGTTTCCGAGTCAAGACCCCCAATGGCAGCTATCAGAATCTTCTCAAGATTGCATTTGTAGTTGGGGACAGTCTTCTTCTGAGCAGAGAGAAGCCTCAGGACATTCTGATAAGTCATCCTTGCATTGAAGTAGTTCTCATAGATGTGGAAGCCCAAGGTGATATTGGGTAACATCTGGGGATTCTCATTGACCTCCTTCACAGCAAACACCAAAGACAGGACATGCTGATAGTTCTTTAGCACTGCACTGAAAACGAAGGAAGCTGCATTATAGAATGAGAAGGGCGCAGCAGGTCTGGTGGTGTTCATGTGTCCTGAAACACTTCAAAGCCTCAGCTAGATGAACACAAAAGCTTTTGAGTCTACGACCTAAAATTTCTTTCCCATGACATTTCTTAGTTGCTGTCATGCAACAAAGGTCTATGGATGGTGACATACCTATTACTTACTACCTAGATCAAGGCATAGCCACTTAGATCATGGCACAGTGCATGGGGAAGGCATGGGGATATAAATTTTCAAATAAATACATAAATAAATAATGTCATGGCCAGTCTTCTAATTTGGACCGGTTTCAATTTGGGTTTTATGGAACATCATGGGGCATTTTCTAAGAACCAGAGCCCAGGAATACATCTGCACCTAGTTTTGGAAGTTCTGCCTCAGTGATTTGAGTCCTTGGACTTGTGACATGGTTCATTGTCTCCATGGTGCAATCCTCTGTTTGAATTTCAGGCTGCTACAAGCAGACTAACACCGGACAGATATACAGTGAAACCAGTTATACAGTAGATAGGAGTGTGTGTGTGTGTGTGTGTGTGTGTGTGTGTGTGTGTGTGTGTGTGTGTGTGTGTGTGTGCGCGCGCGCGCGCGCGCCGCGCGTGTGCGCATGTGTGTGAAGGTAGGTTAGTAACCTTTGAATTCATACAAAACAGAGCCTCCATGCACTTGATGAAGAATATTATCTGGATATTCTCTTGAAATGTAGATATTTAGGGAATGTTTCATGCTCAGCAGTTGACACCCAACTACATGATAACAGTAATGACATTGCTGTATTGGAAGCAATAAGTCAGTATACCATAGGATCTGAGATGGCTTAAATAGCATTTATCATACTTTATACCAAATCAGTGCATTCATCTTGACAGCATGCCATGAAAGGAATGTCAAGCAAATAAGCCAGCAAACACATTGAACATTGTTTGGGTCAAATTTCCGCATGAAAAACTGCATCCTAAAATGTGGGGAAAATGCCAAGTCTTGTCTTTGGTCAATATTACGCTTCATCTCATTGGGGCTTCTTTCTGGGCACATCAACTCTCATTTCTTTTTGATGAATATGATAATCTGCTCATTTAGTAAAGGAGGAAAAAAAATGATTTCCTTACTTATGGTCTTCCAAAGGGATTGTCTGGGGGTCCTGATTGAAGAGAATTGTGGCTAAGGGAGGAGAGAAGAGCTGGGAAGTGATTTCACCAATGACAAAATCCCCTGGCTGATGATACTGGTGTTGGATGTGGATGGGATCGTTCATGCTACACGTAGGAGGATGTGCCGAGGTGTTCGACTGAGACAGCAGCAGCAGTAACAGGAGCAACAACAATAGAGAGTGTGACATCAGGAAGTAAAAAGAGGCTTGTTTCTCTTTACACAAAACTCAAGTCCAGTAAAGCCCCTCTGAACAGCACTGGAGTATTCTAGTAATATGGAGGTGTTGTTATAGCGTGTACTTGTGTTCCCTGAAAAGCAGTGTGCGCCTTGCCAAGACTGATGAGAAATTACAGTGTTCCGAGATAATTGCATGGTTCACAGTCCCTAGAGCATAGCCAAGTATGGGCAGCAGAAGCATTGAAGAAAACAGATTTTTTTCACCCAATGTTGTCACTATTTTTCTAAATTCCTCCGTGGAACAGGAGGGGCAACCCAAGTTGGAGAGAAAGTATCCATGGCCCTGTTTAGAAGTGCCCATAAGTCCATGCATGTGTGAGGGATGCCTGGTGGCATGTCCATCCTAGCCCCACCTCACTAGTCCTGCCACCGTCTCTCTCTATTAACAGAGCTTGTCTACTGCAACAAATGCTGAACGCAGGGAGAGATCCTTTATCCAGACACCCTCCAAATAAACACGCAGGACAGAGACGTTTGGATGTAAAGGGCCACTTTATTGAATATATAAAACATTCCAGCAGGACAACTAACTATAAAGCCCCCCAGATATGAGTCCTAAATGGGGAAAACGACTCTAGCTGTCTGCCTCCACTGGGTTATCTGGATGATCAATGGGCGTACCACTTGACTCAAGACTACATTTGGTCAGAGACTGACTAAGCTTATCATGGCCAATTCCAAAGGATTGAGGCAGTGAGATTGGAACAGCTGACCCAGGTCACACTTTATGGTAGATCCACACCTTTGTTGGATCTAGCCAGGGGGTCAGCCAACCAGCCTCACCAAACTAGGCAAGTAACATAAGAGCGGCCCTGGCTGGTCTCCTTACCATGTCTGCCTCAGGATGGACACCACATACTGTCACCTTCTGACCTGACACACTCTCTGCCTGCCTATAAAGTGACCAGATAAAACAGAATGAAAACAACCTGCCATCCTCAGCTGTCTGGGGTATGTAAAAAGTGCCAGCCAAAGACCAACAGGACCAACAGCAAAAGAATTCTTACCCAGCCCTGAAAACCAGCAACCAGGCTAGTCTCAGAGTAAATGATGGTTGAGTGAACTGGGATCACTGACCAGACCCCAACTAATGAGGCTGGGTGAGTGTAGCAGTGACTTTTGGGGAGCAACCTAGGAGGTTGCTGGATGTAGGTGCGAGAGCAGAAGCAAATGAAAAATCAGACAGAAAATCAAGAGACAGCAGACATATTGAGGGTTGAGAGTGCAGAGAGAGACAAGCCGCTTGTACAAGCCTTCTCACTGATCTTTTATTGTAATTGCAACATTAATTCAAGTTACATTACATTCCCAGATAGTGTGCCACATTAGAATCTCATACAGGGGCTAAAGAACAATGGGTGCTGTTTTCCAAGTGCCGTATCAGCTATTGTCACACTTCAGCCTGGGAACTAGCACCCCCTTCGGCGTGCTGTAATGGGGGGAGGCTTGCCTGCATTGCCATGTCACCAAGGCTTTCTGTGTGCCTCTGCATAAGCACTTAAAACACCACAGGTGAGTGTGTGCTCAGTAAACCCCACCCCACCCCTGGCCTGGCAATCCTCAATGGCTGGCCCCACAAAAAACTAGCCCAAGCAAGCTGGATGGGGCAGGCCAAATGAGCTTATGAATCTATTCACTGAGCTTCACTTGGAGGTTAGCATTCTTGTCTGTTAATAAGACAGCAGCAATCAAAATTTCAAAGAGTTCTTTCCTTCTTGTTACCTCTCATCATCTGTTCTTTGCTGTTCAGGTCAGGTCTCAATACAATTAAATAACATTTTGGGAAAAAGATGCAACCTAATAACCCAGCACTGGAAGTCAAGATGGAGAAGATCTCCATGGCCACCATCAATTTCCCCTTTTGCTTAGATATGTTGGAACAAAAGACCCCAAACACTACAAAACATCAACTTACCGAAAGTGATGAACTTTCATTAAACATATCAGGAAGCTTCCGAGCAAAGAAGGCCACGATGAAGCTGATGAGAGCAAGAAATCCCATGTACCCCAAGACATAATTGAAGATGTGACTTGAGCCTTCATTGCATTCCACCAGAATTTCTTCAAGCAAGGAGTGCATGTCCGTATCCGGAAAGGGAGGATCGATGCACTGCCACGCCATGCAAATACTTGCTTGAATCACTGAGCAGCAAACAACAACAGAATTTGCTCGTCTCTTCCCCACCCAGTTCCTCATCTTGGTTCCAGGCTTAGTGGCCATGAAAGCCAGAACCACAGTGATGGTCTTGGCCAACACAGCAGAAATGGCTACAGAGAAAATGACACCAAACGCAGTTTGTCGCAGCCGGCAAGTCAGTGAATGTGGCCGGCCGATGAACAACAAGGAGCAGAGGAAGCAGAGCAGGAGGGAGACGAGCAGAGAGTAGCTGAGGTTCCGATTGCTGGCTTTCACGATGGGAGTATTGCGATGCTTTGTCAAGAGTCCCAGCACCAGCGTTGTGGTCAGAGAAAGGGAGGCAGCCAAAATAGCTAAACCGATGCCCAGCGGCTCAGCGTAAGATAGGAAGTTTAGCTTCTTGGGAAGGCATTGATTTCTCTCCTTGTTGGGATACTGATCTTCTGGGCACGTCAAACGGTTATCCATATCTTGAAAGAGGGAGAAGACGAAGCAGAACAAGAGGCTATTCCTATGGGTGTGCTTATCAAAAAAGTCTGCTGCAATATGCTTCTGCATTTAACAAGGTTCCTTCATTTGGCATAATGGAGAACCAAAACATGCTCTAGTCCAGGGGTGACCAAATCCCGGTCCTGGGGCCACTTGCAGCCCTGGAAGACTCACAATCCGGCCCACGGGGAGCCCCCAGTCTCCAATGAGCCTCTGGTCCTCTGCAGATTTTGCTGGAGCCTGTGCTGGCCCAATGCTTTGTGCAAGGCCTTTTACAGGCCTTGAGTTATTGCAAGACCTTCATTCATTCATATAAGTTCTATCTATAATATATTTATTTATGTAAATTTATTCAAATTTGAAATGTGATTTCCCCCCCGGCCCCCGACACAGTGTCAGAGAGATGATGTGGCCCCCCTGCCAAAAAGTTTGGACATCCCTGCTCTAGTCCATAGAGTGATATGACTATGAAAAAAAGCTTGAAAAGGATATTATTGGAACTAGAAAAGGTGCAGAAGAGAGCTACCAAAATGATTACTGGACTGGGGCACCTCCCTTATGAGGAAAGGTTGCAGCACTTGAGGCTCTTCAGACTAGAAAAGCGGCGCCTGAGAGGGGACGTGACTGAGACATACAAAAGTATGCACAAGAAGAATAGAGTGGATAGAAAGATGCACATAACAGAACCAGGGGACATCCACTAAAACTGAGTGTTGGGAGAGTTAGGACAGACTATTTCTTTACTCAGCATGTAGATAGTCTGTGGAACTCCTTACCACAGGACGGGGTAATGGAATCTGACCTAGATGCCTTTAAAAGGGGATTGGACAAATTTCCTGAGGAAAAGTCCATCATGGGTTACAAGCCATGATGTGCATGTGCAACCTCCTGATTTTAGAAATGGGCTATGTCAGAATGCCAGATGTGAGGGAGGGCACCAGGATGCAGGTCTCCTGTTGTCTTGTGTGCTTGCTGGGGCATTTGGTGGGCCACTGTGAGATACAGAAAGCTGGACTAGATGAGCCTATGGCCTGATCCAGCAGGGCTGTTCTTAGGTTCTTAGTGCTTCAGCTGTCTCCACACTCCTGCCCAGCTTCTTAATTCATCTTCATTTTGTCTCAAGTGGCTTCTCTGGTTCTTTTCACACTCACATGTCAGTTCTATGCACCAGGTCTCGACCCACTGTGTTAAGGCACCTGAAGCTGTTAGAGCTACTCTTAACACACTTCAGTCTCCAGCATGCATTGGAGTAATAGAAGCACATTGGAAGTGGATTAAAACTGTAGTGGGAATGCAACACTGAATAAATTTGTTTTGTAATGTATAGTTTTGTCATGGCCCAGGCCCCCTGGAGGCCCGGGCCTCAGGAATCTTGCCCCCCCCCAGCCTGAACGTGGCCTCTTTCTATCAGCAACTACACTTGGAATGTTTCTGTTTGGCATGAGCATAACACTGGAGAGACCTGATGGCAACATTATGGTGCATAATGACAACGTGAAGACTACACTACAGTGTACCAATGTTGCATTATGACCTTTCAATACAAGTGGTTCGCATATAAGAGAACATCACTTGGACACCTGAATGCATAAACCAATTAGGGTATATTTGAAGAGGGCTTTGCGTGACATCTGAAAGCTGCCTCTGGGGTGGCTCACTCGCATCAGGAGAACTGTGAAAGTGTCGCTCAGAATTTCATATTGATTTTGGTCAAAGGATATCGTGCCAAGCAGTGGTGTAGATAGAGGGGTGGAAAGGACTAAGACTTGCAGGTGCCTGAATATGCCGTGCGAGCAGCCCTTCCTCCCCTTCAGAGCTGTTCCGGATGGTGGGAGCAAGACAGAGGCATGTGCCTCTTTGGGTCTTCTCTGTTTTGCTCCCACTGGCCAGAATGGCACCAAAGGGGAGGGAGAGGGCACCTGCAAAACTTAGTGCTTTGCACCCCTTTTAGCTACGCCACTGGCGCCACGGCCACAGCAGATCAAAACAGTAATGGTTGTAAACAGGTGCAAGGAATCCTTCATGCTTGGGCAAGATCTTTGCCTTCTTGTTTAGTTAAGGGTCAAAACTTCACCAACATTCCATGCATCGTGGAAATCAAGACGCTTTGGAACTGTGCCAATTCAGCTGTGTTGTGTCCATGTTTTCTTTCACGGTTCTGCTGCACCTGATGCCACGTGCAGCAAAATACTATAGGGAGTTGTTTGCTCACCCTGTAATTTAACTCTGATTAGTAATTTGCAATGCATTCTCCTTCTTGCCAAAGCCATCTAGGTTATTCTTTTTTTTTTTTTTTAATGCTTCTAAAAAATGACTTCTATAAAATAGCAATGCTGAGGGACTACAAGGAATCAGGTCTGTATTGGGCTGGCCTTTTTTTGTTTCCCCATTATGCTTGGAGGTCATAAGGCATGCGGATTTTAATCTGATTTGATGGATGACCTCCAAGCATAATGGGGAAACAAAAAAAGGGGAATCACTTCTCAGCTATACTCCACTGCAGATAGTATGTCCTTCAGGAAACACCCCAAAACCAACTTTTTTGAAGAAGAAGCTGTGTAAGAAAATAATATACTGTGTTTTTTGTTGTTTTTTAAAAAAACCAAAACAGTGAATGTAATACAAGCAGTAGTATTTTCAGGAAATCACCTTTCTTTCTTTCTTTCTTTCTTTCTTTCTTTCTTTCTTTCTTTCTTTCTTTCTTTCTTTCTTTCAATCAATCAATCAATCAATCAATCAATCAATCAATCAATCAATCAATCAAGGGAAAAGGGGTTTCTAGGTTACATTTAGACTAATGGGAAATTGCACAGGGTGGCTTGGTTCTATAGTTTGCCCTCGTTTAATACTCATTCATTAAACTTACTACTCACTGATGTTTGATAAGTTTGCATTTCACACTTAAGTGGGGAAATGGAATATTTTAAACTCATACAAAAGGTTATTGTCTGGCACACTAAATTAGAGCCCAATCCAATGAAGAACTGAGAATCTGTAACAGGTGATTTGGTGGGGAAAAAATAAAACAGCAAAAATGTTCATGCAAGTGAGAAATTCCACTTTAGCATCATGTGTCTATAGCTCAGTGCCAAAGAACTACCAACATGTCCTCGCCTTGGTGTTTGCTGTGAAGGAGATAAATGAGAACTCCAAGATCTTGCCAAATGTCTCCTTGGGGTTCCACATCTATGACAGCCACTTGGACGCCAGAGTTACATATCGGAACACGTTGAACCTTCTCTTTAGTCAGAATAGGACCATTCTCAACTACTACTGTGATGTCCAGAGGACTCCGTCAGCTGTCATTGGAGGCCTTGATTCTGAAATCTCTCTCTACATGAACACGATCTTAAGCATCTACAAGATTCCTCAGGTAAGATGGCCTGTGCTTCAATGTTCCTATTTACCAGGAACAGGTCCTATTTTAACACACCTTTATTTGAGAAAGCAACCTCCCTCTTATTTAGCCTATGGGGAACTACTGTGTGTGCCACTCAGTACTTCATATATTGAATCAAAAGGTTATCTGGTGTGCTCCCTGGGGCATTTGGTGGGCCGCTGTGAGATACAGGAAGCTGGACTAGATGGGCCTATAGCCTGATCCAGTGGGGCTGTTCTTATGTTCTTATAAGGTTACTGGAATACTAGCTGTTTTGCCAGCTACAATATGAAATCTAGCATTTACTCAGGTCTATTCACTGCACTGGTTTAAGTCTCAACATTGAAACTACACTTAAATTAATCAAGAGCAGTGGTTCTCACACATTTAGCACCGGGACCCACTGTTTAGAATGAGAGCCTGTCAGGACCCACTGGAAGTGATGTCATGAGCGGAAGCAACATAATCAAGCAGGAAAATTTTTTAAAATCCTAGCCATTCTTACCAGGAGTAAGACCCATTGGCTATCATTGTTAAAAGAATACACATAGTAGCTTGTTAAAAGTACAGGTCTGTAACACTTGCTAACACTGGTGGAGAGCTGCCATATCATCAAGGCATAAAACAGCACTAAGAACCACTCTAGTTTGTTAGCTGTGTAACAGCCCAGTCCTATCTTTTTCCCCATCATAGCATGCAGCTGTGCCAAAACAGGTTGCACTGCATACTGGGGGGGGGGGGGGCTGATTTGGAGGATTGGGAGGGAAAAGGGAAAATATTTTCCCTTAACACTTGGTACGCCCCTCAACTGCCAATAGGTTTCCTCAGTTCTGAGTCAGGTCTTTGGCTGGTGTAACTTCGAGAGGTAAAAGGGGGCTTGTCAACAGGAGCCAGTGGGAATAGAATTCTGTGCAAGTCGCTTTTGTGATGTCATAAAGAGCACACTGCTACCAGAATGCTAGTTGGAATGGTAGCGCCCAATAGAATTGAGTAGTGTGTCCTTAGTGATTTTTGTTCCGGTGCCAAAGTCATGCCAGTCTGAAAGTGGCATGCCGTTTCTCCAGAGTCCTGAAAGGTCAATCCCCCTCTTAGTGTGGATAACCAACAAAAAACGGTGGCCTGGGTTCAAACCCCTAGGCAATAAATATCCCATTTTCTGTCTCTTCTTTTACCTTACAACCATAACATCTCTTCTCATCTCCTGATTCTGCCACCAGTACTCACACGCCCTGCGCATAAATTCCCCCCCCCTTTTTTGGTGTGTTCTTTCAGGATAATGCTTTCAATAATGATTTCTGCTGCTACTTTTTGACTTCCTAATACATTTGCTTCTAGACTGTTTTATGGCTACTTTATTGGAATTTACTTCTTTTGAGACTTTTGAGAAATATATGCGCCTTATATTTCTGCAAACCACTATTATAAATTATTAGAAAGGGGTGAAAGAAATGCCAGAATAACAAAATAATGAAGAGAAAACAATGGAAAGTTTGATTTGTAAGGACCCCTGCTCCTCAGAAGCACATGTACATGTCATTAAGGGTGCAATCCTAACCAACTTTCTAGCACCGACCTAGCTGCAATGCAGCCCCAAGTAACTAACATGCCCTTACCTTGAGAAAGACCCCTTGACTGCCTTTCCACTGCAAGATGCAGTGCACACCATATTGGCACAGCTATGTCAGAGCTGGAAAGTTCTAATTGATTTCTTTCCCATACTAGAAGAGATCTATTATGTTACCCACTTTCCAGAATTTTAGAATAACTGTGAGTGAAGCACTGGGTGCCTTCGTCTTGGACTCTAGAAACAAGACCTTCATTGCTATAAATACCTCTCAGTCTATTGTAGCTCCCAGCACACTCCTATGCTGCCTGGAGCACAGGGACTACTCAATTCTACAGCAATCCTTGGGTCAGTATGGTAAGCCAGCATGCACTGTTTAGGATTGGGCCCTCAGTCCTTCTGAAGTTAAAAAGAGGAGAAAACTCATTATGGCATAAAACACCAGATGTTCTTTGGAGTATAGATGGAATACAAAAGCGATTGACTGAATTATTGGAAAATCAAATAAAGAGTTTGTCTAGCCAAGAATGTACAAGGTCTGCCCAAATCATAAATGGTCACTTGTTCTTGCTTAGGTTACCTATTGTTCATTTGCTCCCACGGTGAGTGAAATAAATCACCTCTCTTCCTTATACCGAATGTTTCCCAATGAAGAATATCAGTACTCTGGCATCGTCAAGCTTCTCCTACATTTCCAATGGAAGTGGGTTGGGATCATTGTGCAGAGGGATGAGAAAGGAGAAAAGTTTGGGGAAACCTTGGCGCACACGTTTTCTCAGTTTGCCATCTGTGCTGCCTTCATTGAAAGAATACCCATCCAGAGCAACATTGTTGACATTTTTAATTTATTAGAACCCCTTTTGAATTTGACTATTTTTCTTAGTGAGACAAGTGTCAATATCTGCGTGGTACGTGCCGACACTCATACCATGATAGGTTTGCAGCTGGTCCTGAATCTGTTTGAACCTGATACTATGAATCCCATTTCCAAGGTGTGGGTGATGACAGCCCATTGGGATTTCTCATCAGTGACATTTCACAGAGCTCTGGATATACAAGTGTTTAGTGGAGACTTATCCTTTGCAAGTCCATCCAGTGAAGTGCAAAGGTTCTCACATTTCCTTCAGACCTTGAACCCCCATCCTGATGCAGATGGTTTCATCAGGGGCTTCTGGGAGCAAGCGTTCAACTGTTTATTTCCTGACACTGATGGCCATCAGGAGAACAAAGGAAGGTGTACTGGGAAGGAGAAACTGGAGAGCCTTCCTGGGCCTTTCTTTGAAAGCAGCATGACTAGCCAAAGCTATAGCATCTACAATGCTGTCTATGCTGTAGCACAGGGGTGCTCAAACTTTCAACTTTAGGGGTGCTGGACCTTTAACAAGTGTATAGAAGTGAGAATTTCAGCAGGTGTAACTTGTCATCCCACAGATGACAAGCTGCACCTGCTGAAATTATCTCTCCTACACCATTTTAAAGGTCCAGGATCCCTAAAGTTGAAAGTTTGAGCACCCCTGCTGTAGCACATGCTATACATTCCATGGGATCCTTGAAAACTAAACACAAAGCAACAGTAGGTGGAGTCTATTTGCTTTTAAATGGCAAGCTACTTTGGGAAGGGTGTGTTTGTGGTTAAATAGCAGTAATATTCTCAGCCAGGGATCCCCAAAGTTCCCCATACCACAGCCCACCTTGTGGTGCTGGGGGAAGCCCTGGATAATTCCTTCAGGTTGCACCAACCAAGCAACCTATTCTACTGGCCTCTGTGGGCCAAAATGTTCCTCAGAAGTCTTCAAAAGCCACTTGCCTCGAAAAACTTATCCTCCAATTTGGTGGATCCCCTTTTAATCACAGTTAATGATGATTATTTTTTTTTTCTCTCCTGAATCTATCATATATTTTATATTTTTGTATTTTATAACATGTGTTCCTAGTGGAAATATTATTGGAAGTAGAAAGAAGAATGGACAGAACTGATTAAAGTCTAAACAGACAATTTTAGAGATATATCATACATCTCTTCTAAAGTGAAGGATGAGTCCATTTGTCTCTTCCATCAATTTAGCATAACCTGCTTTTTCCCTGTCATTCTAGCTCAACCCTTTTCTCAGGAGCATCTTATTTAACAACAGTGCTGGAGACAAGGTGTCTTTTGACGAGAAGGGTGAACTGGCAGCTGGATTTGATATTATCAACTGGATCACTTTCCCAAACAAATCCTTCACAAAAGTAAAAGTAGGACGGATAGATCCCCAGTCACCAACAGGCAGAGAATTTTCCATTGATGAGCCAATCATTACATGGCACAGGAGTTTCAACCAGGCAGTTTCTAGGGTCAAAGCAAAATGAGGCACCTTAAGGAAGCTTCACACACTGATGAGTGAATTCGGCTTAGGAGCATTGCGTCTTTTCCTGTGGCTGGATAACAGACATGGGCAAATCCCACCCATCTTGATTTAGAATAAACTCAGTTTGGGGTGAGGAAGTTTACGTATTTCTGAGGGCTTGAAAAATATAGAAAGACAAAACCCATTCAGAAAACAGGAGGGTGGAAGTAGTAGGAAAATTGGTGCTGAGAGGAAGGCTGGGTGCAACCACCTGTGTGTGTGTCTTTAAGTTATCAGTGTGTTCCTGACAACACAGTGGAAGGATTTTTTGTCCACTCATCTGGTTGGCAACCTTCAGTCTCGAAAGACTACGGTATACGCCTACAGCACTTGGTATTTCCAGGTGGTCTCCTATCCAAGTACTAACCAGGCCTGACTCTGCTTAGCTTCTGAGAGCAGACAAGATTGGGCATGTGCTGCATCCTGCACATCTGCATCCTGCAGATCCAGGTCTACAGAGCTTGCGTCCTGAGTACACTTCTGTACTGCAGCGAGTCATGGACTCTTCGCTCACAACAGGAGAGGAAACTGAGCGCTTTCCACATGCGCTGCCTCCGACGCATCCTCGGCATCACCTGGCAGGACAAAGTTCCAAACAACACAGTCCTGGAACGTGCTGGAATCCCTAGCATGTATTCACTGCTGAAACAGAGACGTCTGCGTTGGCTTGGTCATGTCGTGAGAATGGATGATGGCCGGATCCCAAAGGATCTCCTCTATGGAGAACTCGTGCAAGGAAAGCGCCCTACAGGTAGACCACAGCTGCGATACAAGGACATCTGCAAGAGGGATCTGAAGGCCTTAGGGATGGACCTCAACAAGTGGGAAACCCTGGCCTCTGAGCGGCCCGCTTGGAGGCAGGCTGTGCAGCATGGCCTTTCCCAGTTTGAAGAGACACTTGGCCAACAGTCTGAGGCTAAGAGGCAAAGAAGGAAGGCCCATAGCCAGGGAGACAGACCAGGGACAGACTGCACTTGCTCCCGGTGTGGAAGGGATTGTCACTCCCGGATTGGCCTTTTCAGCCACACTAGACGCTGTTCCAGAACCACCTTTCTGAGCGCGATACCATAGTCTTTCGAGACTGAAGGTTGCCAATACATGCATCCTGCATTAGGGGGGCAGTCCTGGAGGACTCCTGAAGGTGTTTCCTTCCGTTGGGGCTGCATTGCTGCTGGAATGTTGGATAGGATTGAACCCTAAGAGAAGGTCAGTGTTTCCTTTATTGGACAGCTGGTCATAATAGCCAATAACTAAGGGGTCACTCAGGGTAAACAAGAACCTGCTGAGTGTCTGGGAATGCTTCCTGAATTGGTAAGGGTCCTCATATCTTCTTTTATCGTAATGCACAGATAAAATGCCAAAAGGTCTGTGGGATGAATTTTCTTGTCCTTCAATTCAACAGCCTAAGAGAATAAAATGGAATGCATTCTTCACCATAGGTTGTGCCCCTTGCGGTGTGCAATAACTATTGCCATTCTGGTTACAGAAGGCAGAGGAAGGAGGGGGAACCATTTTGTTGCTATGATTGTGTCCTGTGTCCAGAAGGGAAGATTTCTGACAACAAAGGTAGGAGCGTCATGCTATAACACTTACCGATAACATATTATAGTACCAAAGATCTTATACCTTTTCTATGGAATACTGAGAGCGAGATACCTCATTTTTGTCCCTAAACCATAATGTTACACTTTAGGTGTGTTAAAAAAGAGAGTGTTCAAGCCATAAAGTAGTGTAGCTAAGGCATCTGGAACTCAGGGTCACCAACATTTTAAACTCTCCCATACCCCTATAACACCCTCCCCCCCAAAAAAAATGTTAACCCCCCCCCCCCATACAAAATCTTAGTGGTATCTTCTGAGGTCCTGGGCACCACACCTTGAGGGGGTGGTAAATTGGAAGCACATTTCGGAGGCCTACAAGACAACCCCTCAAGGCGTGATACCTGGGGCATTGTACCTCCACGTCCCCATTAGCTATGCCACTGCATAAAAATTATGTGTTAATTGGTAAAAGACATGCATATGCATCTCAACCACCACAGTAGAGACAGATGCATAGGAGAGATAAATCCTTCTGCTTCTAATTGTTGTCTCCCCCCCCCCCCAAAAATAGCTGCACTCTCAAAAACTTTGGTGTCTAGCAACTTTCCATTCCTCCCATACAATTCACTGTAGATTCTTTTGCTGTGGTGCCCTGTATCAATATCTAAGCATGGTTATAAGCTCAGGTAAAGAAATGTATCTGTGCATACTTCAAAATAAGGTATGTAGATTAAATTAAAGGTATTAGATTAAATTAAAACAGATTATTTTTTTAAGATACAGATGACTGTTTCAACTGCCCAGAAGATCAGTACCCCAACGAGGAGAGAAATCAATGCCTTCCCAAGAAGTTAAACTTCTTCTCTTTTGATGAACCCCTGGGCATTGGCTTGGCTGTTTTGGCTCTCTCTGTTTCTCTAACCACAGCTGTAGTGCTTGGAATTTTCATAACCTGTCGGAACACTCCCATTGTCAAAGTCAACAACCGGAACCTCACCTACTCACTGCTCATCTCCCTCTTCTTCTGCTTCCTTTGTTCCATACTATTCATTGGCCGCCCTAAGATCCTGACCTGTCAGTTACGACAAACTGCTTTTGGTATCATTTTCTCAATGGCTGTTTCTTCTGTCTTGGCCAAGACCATCACTGTGGTTCTGGCTTTCATGGCCACCAAGCCAGACTCCATGTTGAGGAAATGGGTGGGGAAAAGATTTGCAAACTGCATTGTTCTGTGCTGCTCATGCATTCAAGCAGGGATTTCCATGGTGTGGCTATGCACTGATCCTCCATTCCCAGATGCAGACATGCACTCTCTGCCTCAAGAAATTGTTGTGGAATGCAATGAAGGATCAAGCAATATGTTTTACTATGTTCTGGGATACCTGGGAATTCTGGCTCTAATCAGCTTCGTCGTGGCTTTCTTTGCTCGGACGTTGCCTGACTCCTTTAATGAGGCCAAGTTCATCACTTTCAGCATGCTGGTCTTTTGCAGTGTGTGGCTGTCTTTTGTCCCCACTTATCTAAGCACCAAAGGGAAATATATGGTGGTTGTGGAGATCTTCTCCATCTTGGCCTCCAGTGTTGGTTTACTGGCTTGCATTTTTTTCCCCAAAGTGTATATAATTATCTTAAGACCTGAACTGAACTGCAAGGAGCAGCTAAGGAGGAACGCTAAATAAAAATCCAACTTCCCAATAACAGTGTTTAAGAAAAATTGAATTGAATTGCACTTATTGTGTCTGAAGTTCTGCTGAAATATGTTCTGAAGAGTCAACTGATGAAGTATGCAAATATGTTTGTTTGTTTTTAGTTCTCTGTTCAGTTATGCATACAAAAGCATTAGTACAATTTGAGTATATATTGATCTAGACCAGGGGTGTCTAAACATTTCGGCAGGAGGGCCACATCATTTCTCTGACACTGTGTCGGGAACAGGGAACAGGAATGGCCCTGCCACACTTCTACAATGTTTATATCTTTCTATAGTGTTACTGATGTGCATGATATTTTACAGAGAAAGAGAAACACACACACACACACACACACAATGGGCTAATCCAAGAGCGGCCATGGATGTGCGACCCCCCCCCCACAAACTGTCATGCCACCTGGGAGCAAAGTTGGGTGCCAGGGGTCTGGGTGCGGTGTCGGTAGCCAACAGAGCAGAGTTGGTATAGGAGCCCAGGTCTACCTGACAGGTAGATTTGGGTTTCTGGGTGAGAGTCCAGGTCTACTCACCAGATTGGCTTGGGTTCTATAGTTAAGGTAGTGCTCATGCCTCTTCCCCAACACAAGCACTGATTCTGCACACACACGGGAGGGGGGATTCTGCCCCAAGGAGTTTAGTATCTCAGTGTCAACACAGCAGAGAGGTGGAGCAATTAAAATAATGAGAAAAGTCATGTATAGGCAAGCATAAATACTTGAATGAAGTTCCATATTAGTTTCACATGATGAATGAGGACTCCGTAGTTAGGTCCAGGCCCCTACAGGGGTATTGAAAGGCTACAGGGGGAGTAGTGTTTTGACCGGGAGTTGTAAACATCAGGGGTGGCCTGCTTAAATGGCCCCTGACTCTTCCTCTAAAACACTACAGCAAGTTGCTCTCAGTGTAGAGCACCTTCAAATGGCCTAGCAACAAAATGCAGCTAAATGCCTTCACAATCTTTTACTATGTCTTTCCCTGACTGTTTAATACACAGCCCAGTCCTATCTAAACTCCCCGCTAAGCACATGCTGCATTCTACAGGGGAGGCAGTCCCAGATGTATCCTCCAGGTTAGGGAACATTTTTTCCCTTTCCTGGGGGTAAGTGTCCACTGACCAAAAGGTACTACTAAAGATTTTGTTGGTGCAATTTGAGTGGACGGTGAAAGTCAGATGGAGGCCACAAGGGGAATAGGATATCAGCAACACCACTGACTCAGTCTGACTCCTCACCAACAAGATCTCCAGCCCATTTCTCCCCTAATCCCCTTCTGCCCACACCCCACCACCCACCTACCCCTTGCTCCTGCGCTGACATCTCAGTGCTGGGGCTATTCCTGGGTCTGTTACTGCACAGCTGCCATCACTCTTCATTTGTGGCAGCAGCCTTGCTGTGCTCTAGGGCACGTTGCCTTCTGCAACAGCCATAAAACAAGCTGCACCACTGGAACATGGGTCCCCACACCAAGACCCCACAGGATAAGGACATAAGTGAGTTTTGCAACCAATAATGTGAAACACTGATGAGGAAATAAAGAATATAATGATGTTGTTTCCAATGTCTAGAAATGGGTGAATCCCTCTCAGATGACTACGTCATTTTGATTGGACACTTTTCATGGAAGTCTTTGATAATGGTAAGATTTTTTTCCCTTAAGCTACCAGAATTCTCAGTAAGACGAAACCCTTCAGGAACTTCTTGCCAGTCCCATTCTGGCCCCAGCATGCCAGGAAACACCGTTCAAGTCAGCTCCCACATCTGCACGACTGGTCAGACAGGAGGGATATCTGCAGCATGGAAAGCTCCTGCCTTTTTGCAAGCACTTCTGCCATTCTTGTTCCATTTCCCAAAAATATAACCTCCATGCAACAGTAATGAGAGGTTTCTGCAGTAGAAGTAGCCCTGCCTTGTGCATATCCCACCACTATTCGCTGCTGCACAGAAGGAACATACAAGTGCAAGGGCACAATCCTACCCTGTGAAGGAACAGGCAAGCCAAGAGGCAAACCCAAAGCAGCTCAGCCAGAGGCAAAGGGAAACTTTTCCCCTTAGCCCTGGGTAAGGTGCTGTGGCCCCAATGGGTCCCCTTGGACTTGCGCCACCTCCTGAGGTGGCACAAGTCCGAGGAGAGCGGAGCAGCTTCAAGCTGCTCTGATCTCCCTGGGAATGAGGATTGGGATCTGGCCAAATTGTGGGAGGGGCCATCTTTCTGCCTATTTGCCTCTATTGCTCCTCCTCCTTGTTCCACTCCCTGGATTGGAAAAAAGAAGATGGGCACAGAGGAAGAAGACAAGTGGATGGGAGGAGAGTGCTAAACTAAAACATTGGAGAGTGGGAGAAGCAGAGGCTGGCACATCATCAGGTAATGGGGGGATGGCAAAATTTGGCATGCTGCTCCAATCAGCGTGTGGTTGGTCTGTGGAACTCCTTGCCACAGGATGTGGTGATGGCGTCTGGCCTGGACGCCTTTAAAAGGGGATTGGACAAGTTTCTGGAGGAAAAATCCATTATGGGTTACAAGCCATGATGTGCATGTACAACCTCCTGATTTTAGAAATGGGCTATGTCAGAATGCCTGATGCAAGGGAGGGCACCAGGCTGAGGTCTCTTGTTATCTGGTGTGCTCCTTGGGGCATTTGGTGGGCCGCTGTGAGAGACAAGAAGCTGGACTAGATGGGCCTATGGCCTGATCCAGTGGGGCTGTTCTTATGTTCTTATTAGGTGGACTGAGCCAACCCTGAGTTGCATTTCCTGAACATTGATCTTCTCTGACACTCTCCCACTGTAAGGATTTTTAACACAATTTTCTGCACATGTTCAAAACTGTTAACAATGAGAATGATATGAAGAGAAAAAAAATGCAGAGCCATTTTTCGATATGTGGTTCCTCTTTGTCTATGAATAAACAGGACCGGATAAGTTTTGTCTGTTCAATTAGACCAGTTAGGGAAGATCCAACCAGATGCTGATGCCAAGAATGCCCTTCGTTCTACAGCCTAATATTTATTTACTTTTTAAAAAATGATGCTGACCTTCAAACAAACTAGCACCCTAGTCCAGAAGAACAACAAGCTGAAAAAAAAGTGCAAAAGTTTTGGGAAGGAGTGGGAGACTGGTCTGTGGGCGTTCCTGTCTTTCCAACAGTCAGCTTGCGCGATAAAAAAAATAAACCTCATGAGAATTCAAACATCAATGGGCATGAACTTGCTTACCTGTGGTCAGCCTGTGCCCATGTTTTCAACAGTTCTGCTGGAGTGAGAATACTCTGAGGAAGTGATTATCTACTCTGCAATTATCTCATACTACTATTTTTCACTCTTTCTGAGGACAGCACAAATGAGTGATTTTCTTTGTTGGTTCAATTCATATGAAAAACGACCTCTGTGCAGGTAAAAGGGACTGTAAGCAGCCAGGGTTACATCTGGCTGTCATTTGGTGATGTTTGCCATATAGGTTTACAGATCAGCGGTTAAGTCAGTTTAGCAGCAGTTTCCAGATACCTTCTGCCGGTACAGTCCTGTAATCCGATGGTGATAACTGAGGTGGAAAGAAGGGCTTCTCTTTCATGGAGAAAAGGTTTTGCTTTCTGAATGTCTGCACTTTCCTTGTTGATGCAGCTCCTGGCATTGCTGCTGTTGCTGCTGCTGCCAACTGTGTGTGAGATGAATTCTGCTCCGTGTACCATGAACGATCCGCTCCAGACACGATGCCAGTATTACCAGGCAGGGAGCCTCATCGTTGGTGTGATCACTTGCCAGCTCTTTTCCCTTTCTTATCCTGTGTCTTTCGGTGAGAACCCGAAAACCAAACTGGTTGATGAACCTCTGTAAGAAAAATTGCATAGTTCTTTCAATTATAACTACTACCTAGGAATAATAGAAGCCATAACATAAGGTTTTCAGAACATCTTTCTGAATCTTCTAGAATTTTTTTTAAAATGTATCTTAGGATGCGTTTTGATAATCGAAACACTGTGCACATTGTTTTGTCCTACAGGCAACCTTTGGTGGATGTTCAGTGTATTGCCTTTTTGCTTCTAAGTGTCACCAGTCTGGAATCTCCTTGCAGACAGCGGGTGTGGTGTAGTGGCAAAGAATTAAGCAGCAAAACAGGACTTGTGTTTGGCATTCATGTGTGTATGCGCACATGTCGTATGTACGCATTTCCTGTGAGGATCCACACAAAGAAGTGAATATAATTGTATTAGTTAAGAAAAAAAACACACACTTTGGAATAAGGTGGTGAGCTCACTTTCCATGCTGGCACCAATTGCCCGCCCCTTTCAGATCATGGGCAGAGCCCTGAGCTGAGCTCATGCAGGGGGAGTGTATGCTCTGCACATGCCCCAAGTTTGCCGGCAAAGCAGGCAGTCGCACTCTTCGACTCTCACCTTCCCTTCCTGCAGCCTGAGGCTAGTTGGTTGCCACTTGGGATTGAGTAGGAATTTTTTGCTGTCAGCTTGATTGGCTTTTGGCTGGCTTTTTTTCCCCACCTACCCCAGACTTTATGGTTAGTGGGGCTCATTGTTAGGTTTTTGTTCACTTTAGATAGGAATCGGTGGACTAGGTAGGCTGGAAGGAATGTTGTTGGTGTCCATTCTGAGGTTGGCATGGAGTGAGCCAGACCTACTCAGACGATTCTTCTCCAGGTTGGTGAGGCTGGCTGGCGAGCCCCCAGGTTAGAACATGCAAATGTCCCATGAACTTGGCCTAAGGGTTCTGTGCATTCCTGCTGCCTCAATCTTTCAGGGTTGGTGTACATCCATTTGTGAACTGGCCCTCCCTGGGGGTTCTATAGGCGATTTGGACCAGGCCCAAGTGGCGGCAGACTTACCCCTCCTGAGTATGGACCACACGGAGCTCTGATTTTGAAGAGGCTGTTTATGCGCATCAGACATTTAACATTCATCGGGCTCTCGTTAACCCATGGAGCCAAACTGTTCATGGTTGTCTTTTCTCTCCAAATCAGGGCCCCTGCCCTTTGGAGAGCACAGGAGTCCTGATCCTGGCCAGGCTCCTCTAGTTACAAAGGCATCACTCCCCAAGCTCCGCAGGTCTCCTCTAGCATGAGCTCTGGAGCTGCCTTTCAAGAGGTGAGTGGTTCCTAACAGTCAGGGAGGAGAGGAGAGGCCGAGGTCAGAGGAGGGGCTCCAGAGGCCCCAGTACCCAGTTGTCTTGCACTGGCCCCTCAGGGATGGGGTTCCTGGGGTGCCCTTTTGGTGCCCTCCACCACAGCCAATCTCCCTTCAACTAGAGGGTACCCTCCTTCCAGGCCTCCCAGTGCTGCTCTTCCTCTTCCCATTCCTTGGGCCTCTGAGAGAATGGGTTTGGATGGGTCACCCCCCCAGTAATTGGAGCCCCGTGGAGAGCCTCCCTTCCCTTGGGCTACTGGGCTCCTTATGAGCCCAGCTCCCAGACTCCAGAGCCCCACCCATTCCTTCCGTGTGATCTTGCTCAGGTTTTGAGGGTTACCTGGCCCTACTCCCAGGGTGACCCCTGGCCTGGGGGAGGCATCCCTTTCTCTGCCTGCTGAGGGGTTTTTCCCTCCTAAGGGTTCCCTCACCCCCAATGGCACCGGTGGTGTCAGAGCTGGGCCCTGGTAACAGTTGGCATTGATAGGCTTATCCAGTCTATGACTGGTGCGGCCATTTCAATCTCAGGGAGGTAACAGCTAGGACTGGTTCCCCCATCTAGTGGCCCATCAGCCTTTGGATGTTTTACAGCCCAATCCTATGCATGACTACTCAGAAGTAAGTCCCATTATGGTCAATGGGTCTTAATCCTAGGTAAGTGCAGTCAGGATTAACTAGTTACCCTGCTGTAGTTTTATGTTAGTTAATAAAGTGGCCCATGTTCAGTTCAAGCCTTCATCTTGCATGTTTATTTGAAGGGTGCCTGGGTAAAGAGTGCACTTGTAAAGGCCACTAATTTTTCATTAAAAAAATTTTTTTCTGATTTGAAAATGTGCATACATGCAAACCATAGATGTAGATAACAGCAGAGTGAAACAGGTGCACTGCAAAGTGGTTCTGAGGGAGTAGTTCCTATAGGGTCAGGAAGAAAGTGGGAAGTAGTGTCTGAATGGTTGCATGTCCATCATGTATCTCTTCCTTTAGCACAGTGCCAAAGACCTACCAGCATGTGCTGTCCTTGGTGTTTGCTGTGAAGGAGATCAATGAGAACCCAGAGATCTTACCCAACATCACCTTGGGGTTCCACATCTATGACAGCCACTTTGATGCTAGGATGACTTATCAGAACACTTTAAATCTTCTCTTTAATAAGAATAAGACTGTTCTCAACTACAACTGTGATGGTCAGAAGAAACCAGTAGCTGTCATTGGAAGCCTTGATTCTGAAATCTCTCTCTACATGGCCACTATCTTACACATCTACAAGATTCCACAGGTAATATGACACTCTAACCCAAGGCCCTATTTAGTAGAGACTGCTTTCTGAGATGTTTGCAGCACAATCCCATGCATATCTACTCAGAAGTAAGCCCCATGGAATTCAATCATTCCTAGGTAAGTGTGTAGAGATTGCAGCATTCTTTGGGAAAGCCCCAGCATTGGTTTATCCTTATTTTGCCAATGGCTGGGATCCTGTGAATACTTTTATCAAATCTGATATGTGAATGCACTGCTCTGTTCTCCAGGTATTAGTTTCTGTTACTAGATTTCTAGCAATGAATTACTTGCAGTGAGGAAGGGAGATGTAGTTTGACTCTAGCGCACATGCACAGATACACACAGATACAAAATGCCATCTATAGCCCTACACAGAGCATACCTACAAAACAAATGTTGCTGGATGTATGCAATATTTCAGAAGACCCACATTAAAGGATTTCCAGCTGAATGGCCTGAAAGCTCAAATAGGAGAGTCCCTAGCCAAGAAAAAAAAAGAATTAACAGATTTAACTTGCAATGGTGAAAAGGCGTGGTTTCTATTCTGATGCAACAACCAAATTGATTGATCAGGTTGATCAAGTGTTTGTGTGAAAACACAGCTGACTGAAAATGCTTAATTGAATTGGGTGGAAGGGGCTTCTTTCAGATTAAAAAAAAGGTATTTGTATTAGAGCACCATTTCTCAATGTGGGTCAGGACCCACTCAGTGGGTCATGAGCCAATTTCAGGTGAGTCCCCATTCATTTCAATATTTTATTTTTAGTATATTAAACTTGATGCCAATATGGTATGTGACTGCATTTAGAAAGATCTATACTTTTAACAGGCTGCAATGTATATGCTTTTAGCAATGATAGTCAATAGAGCTTACTCCTGGGTAAGTGTGGATAGGATTGCAGCCTAGGATTGTTAAAAAAAAAATTTCCTGATTGATGATGTCACTTCTGGCCATGACATCACTTCCAGGTTAGTGGCATCACTTTTGCTGGGTCCTGGTCAGATTATCATTCTAAAAAGTGAGTCCTGGGCTAAAACATTTGAGAACCACTGTATTAGAGAAATGATGTCCTCCCAGTGATCCTGGGGGATGGGGATAAGAATAGGCCCTCAGTTTGACTGTACTTGTCGTAAGAGGAGACTAAACAGCCACCAGGTAGATGGGACTCGTCAGCCTGGGAAGGCAGCTCATCTGAGAGAAGGAAAACTCTGATCCCAAACCTCCACTGCCTTGTGGCTACATCCAGTTATGGAAAAGGCTTCAGGAGTCAACCTCGAGGCAAAATCCGGAGCCGGAGACCCTGAGGCAGTTCATGGCTGTACACAGTCACGTTCAGGCAACTCCTGTGACGCCGCTGGAACCAACCGTATAGGTCTCTGCCTTTCCATTGGCCCATTTCAGCGACGTGGAGGGGGGGATTTGCTGCATGGGTAACAGCCTATCCTCCATACCTACCTTACCCAGGCTTCGCGCACTGGAGAGGACACTCTGTTCCAGAACCACCATTCAGAGCGTGACACCATAGTCTTCCGAGACTGAAGGATGCCAACAACAGTGATCCTTAATTTAATAACAATAACAATAACAATAATAAACTTTATTTTTATCCCGCCCTTCTCCCCAAAAGGACCCAGGGTGGGACCCCGATTTAACATTTGGACTTGCATAAGATTTTTTCCTTTTTACTACTAGTTTAGGAGCAAAGATGTGCATGGTTTTATTTATGAAGGCAGAACTTCATTTATAATGAATTAGTAATCATTCAATTAAAAACAAACTGAAAAAATTATACTTCTTTTGTACAATACAAAATGAAATTAATTAAAACATAGAAATTTTGAAACTACAAGGACTATAATTCCTACAAACCAATATGTACTCTGCATTTATATTGTTCTCATACTATAAGACACAAGGATACTCAAGATGTAGGCCTGGATTTTACATTTGCAAAACTTCTATATCTGGGAATGTTGCATAGCAGTCAGTGTTTTGAACATGGTCTCTGCAGACTCCAGTTCAAGCCTCACATTTCTGGTATATATTGCCTTTTATCCTGTTAGCACACATAGCCTTCTCAGGTTAATCTGGGGAGAAGACTCATATAAATTACCAGAGTACAGGGATACAATAATTAACAGCATAATTAAGTAAGTATTTGATGAACTACAAAACTTACAGTGTCCACCAAAATAATCATAATTCACTTCTTCTTGCTTAGGTCACCTATTGTTCATTTGCTCCAACAGTGAGTGAGATAACTCACCTGCCTTCCCTATACCGCATGGTCCCCAATGAAGAATATCAGTATACAGGACTTGTGAAGCTTCTCCTACACTTCCAGTGGAAGTGGGTTGGGATCATTTTACACAGAGATGAGAAAGGAGAAAAGTTTGGGGAGACCTTGGCACACATGTTTTCTCAGAGTGGGATCTGTGCTGCCTTCATTGAGAAACTACCAGTACAGGATAACATTTCTGAAATTTTGAATCTGTTAGAACCGCTTCTGAACTTGAGAAAATTTCTCAGTGAGACAAGTGTCAATGTGAATGTGGTACATGCTGATACTCACACGATGGTAGTTTTACAACTTCTGTTGAATATGTTTGAACTGGATACTATGATGCCAATACACAAGGTGTGGGTGATGACAGCCCACTGGGATTTCTCAACAGCAGCATTTCAAAGCACTCTGGATGTACAAGTGTTCCATGGGGCCTTATCCTTTGCAATTCAATCCAATGAGGTGCAGACGTTCTCAAGTTTCCTTCAGACTTTGAATCCTCATTCTGATGCTGATGGCTTTATCAGAGCCTTCTGGGAACAAGCATTCAACTGTGTCTTTCCAGATAGTGGTGTGGGTAAGGAGAACAAGGAAAGCTGCACTGGGAAGGAGAAGCTGGAGAGCCTTCCTGGCCCTCTTTTTGAAATGAGCATGACTGGCCAAAGTTACAGCATCTACAATGCCGTCTATGCTGTGGCACATGCTCTAGATGTCATTCAGTCATCTATAATCAAATACAAAACAAAGATAGGAGGAGACAATCTGGACCGTTCCGTGGCACAAAATGAACAGGTAATATTTTATATGGAAAGGAGGTCTGGTTGTGGAATGGGTGAACAAAGACATTACCATGCCAGAGAAGAGTCTCCAAACCAAGTTGTCCTCACCAACTCCATGGCAAGGGATGCTGAATGGCTGGCCACCATGTCAAAAAGGGAGAGCCGGCCAATGATGGCTCTCAGGGGCCAGCAGAAGCATACGTACCTGAAGCAACCTCAGGCTTGCAGGGGAAAGAAGCCAGTGATGAGTCTGGGAAGAGAATAAAAAAGAGGGCAGACCATGAGGAGGTGCTGCAGACAAAGCACTGGTAGGTGGGGGAAGAGAAGGATAAAAACTTGACATTGCCGAAATAATACCCCCTTCCCACCCAAGCTCTGAGGCTCCTGGCAGAAGAGGAAGGATGACACCAACCTGACTGCTGGTGGTGAGGTGGCATTCACAGAGACCTTGCAACTCTTCCAGTATTTTCCAGAATCCATATGTTTCTACCACCAATTTGATATGTTCCTTTTTTTCTTGTTTTAGCTTCACCCTTTTCTGAGAAGCATCTCATTTAACAACACTGCAGGGGACAAAGTATCTTTTGATGAGAAGGGAGAACTGGCCACTGGCTTTGATCTTATCAACTGGATTACATTCCCAAACAAGTCCTTCTTAAGAGTGAAAGTAGGATGGCTGGATCCACAGTCTGCTACCGATGGAGAGTTCTCCATCTATGAGACCAGGATTGTATGGCACAGCACTTTTAACCAGGCAAAGCCACTATTTAAAATATTAACTGAAGTAC
Source organism: Tiliqua scincoides (assembly GCF_035046505.1). NCBI lineage: Eukaryota > Metazoa > Chordata > Lepidosauria > Squamata > Scincidae > Tiliqua > Tiliqua scincoides. The sequence goes on along the minus strand of NC_089825.1, from coordinate 135,683,603 downwards.
TCTGATAATCCCTTGCATTGTGCAGAGCAAATCATAAGAACATAGGAACAGCCCCACTGGCTCAGGCCATAGGCCCATCTAGTCCAGCTTCCTGTATCTCACAGCGGCCCGCCAAATGCCCCAGGGAGCACACCAGATAGTAAGAGACCTGCAAGGCTTCCTGGGAATTGTAGTTAACAACATAAGAACAGCCCCACTGGATCAGGCCATAGGCCCATCTAGTCCAGCTTCCTGTATCTCACAGAGGCCCGCCAAATGCCCCAGGGAGCACACCAGATAGCAAGAGACCTGCAAGGCTTCCTGGGAATTGTAGTTAACAACATAAGAACAGCCCCACTGGATCAGGCCATAGGCCCATCTAGTCCAGCTTCCTGTATCTCACAGCGGCCCGCCAAATGCCCCAGGGAGCGCACAAGACAACAAGAGACCTCATCCTGGTGCCCTCCCTTGCATCTGGCATTTTGACATAGCCTAGCCCAGACATAGCCCAGCCCAAATCCTGCTGACATTCATTGATGTCCAGTTTGGGACCAAAAATATTGCTTCTCGGAATGGTGGTTAGGCAGGTTATCAAAAATGGTGGAATGTGTGAATATTCACTGTTTTCCACCATTGTTCTCCATAACTGTTGGTGACTGAAAGCTGACTGGTGCATGGTTCCCCTTCTTAGATTAATCCCTGTCTACAAGGTATACTAACATATAGCTGATAAAGCCACCGCATTCGAAAATTGATGTTGCTGAAGGCAAAAAAACACACACACAACTGTTTGATAGAACAATGTTTCATGCACAGGTTGTATGCATGATGCTAGCCAATCAGGGATCACTATGGGCAAACTAAGCTTCATAAGAGTCTAGGCAATGTTCCTTATAAAAGCAAAACCTTTCATACCTTTTACCATCAACTCACAACAAAGAAGAAAAGAAGAACAGGATGCGGGGCTCTTGTCCTTAGGTCAATGCAACAGCTTGTAGATTATAAGAATGATGTTCCTTTTCTCTTTGTCTCCCTTTTACGCTTAGGTTGTGCCCCTCGCTCTGTGTAGTGAGCCCTGCAGTCCAGGTAACAGAAGGCAAAGGAAAGAAGGGGAGCCGTTTTGTTGCTACGATTGCGCTCCATGCCCGGAAGGGACAATTTCAAGTCAGAAGGGTAGAAGACACCATTTTTTGAGGCTTGTTTAGTACACATTTTTATTTTTTTTATTTTTTGCAGATGCATGTATATAGTATGATTACAGCTTCTATATAGTTTAGAATTCTGAATGTGTGTGAGAGAGAGAGCGAGAGCATGGATGCAGTTCATCTAGGGTTCTCATCACCCAGTGCGGGATGCCAGAGCATCACCCCCATGCAGTGGGCAGGGCACACCCCAGGTGGTGGGCGTGGTGATGTACCATCACTAAGCCCCCACTGGTTTTTTGGCTGTACTTTTTGATAGAACAAAGATAGAACACATTCTGCATGGAATTACTCACTGATTGATATATAACATGATGGTATTATTCCTCCAAAGTGTGATTTTGGTCGCTAGTGGTATCACATACACCCAGGGTGTCAACTTACTAACTTTTTAGAATGACAATCTGTCCAAGACCCACCAGAAGTGATATGATGGTGTAAGTGACATCATCAGGCAAATTAAAATAAGTATAAATAATTAAAGTAAAACAAATAAATAAGCAGAAGCCAGCCCTGGTCCACCAAGTGAATGTCCTCTGTAGCCTGCCTGCAATAACATCCCCCCCCTCCAAAACCAGTAAGGTTTTCAGCCCTACCCAGTGCCCAGTTCAATTGAAGAACTTCTGTTTAAAACCAGATCACTGTCAGGATCCACCTGGCTTTGCAAGTCTCAAAAAGGTTCACTTTATCAGCTGAAGCTTCTGTTTTGATCCTTTTTAGTCGGTCCCTAATGACCCTACTAAGATCTTCAGCTGTCATAGATCTGTCACACAGAAGGGGCGTGTCCTGGTCAGAAAGGGAACCTGATCCAGTGAATGACATTCTGCTGAGATCCACCCTGCCCCGTGCTTGATCCACCCCCATCCTGGCTAGATCCCCACCCCAATCCACACTGGTAACAGTGCTTCCCAGCCCAGTGGAAAGATTGATGCAATGGCGATCGAAAATGAGAAGTGGGTCGCAATCTTTATTTTTACATTTACCAAGGCTTCCATGGGAATCCCCGCATCCTTGGGAGGCCTACACGGTGGCCCCTGGCAGCAGCACAAGACTTACTGTGGCTCCTGAACTCCCTGAGGATTTGGGAACTGCTGGATTAGGCTATTAATGCACATGCCTGTTCTTGTCTGATCTCGGAAGCTAAGTAGGGTCAGGCCTGGTTAGTACTTGGATGGGAGACTGCCTGGGTGTACCGGGTGCTGTAGGCTTATACCATAGTCTTTATGGTGCTTTTTTTGTAAAAAAAAAAAAAAAAAAAAAAAGGTGCAGGAACTCACAACTTGTTAATCTTTTATTTATTTATTTTTAAACCATTTTTTATTGGAGAAATAAAATATTTTTTATGTGCTTCCCCTATAAAGATGAACTTACTTCTGAGTAGACATGCATAGGATTGGGCTGTCAATCTCCACATCCCCTTCCCCCTAGCTACTTTTTCTACACATGGGGAAAAATACGGTACAGGTGCATTCGTAGCGTGTAGTATGTAGTTTGGCACTACTTCGAGGAGAGGAAGCAGTGAATGAATTCCAGAAAATGGCTTACATGAGTTCCATGTAGTAAAATTACTCTAAGCAACTGTGGGAGTAAGAACAAAAAAGGAATTCTTACACGAGAGGGGTCCTCAGGTGCACATAGAAACAGCTATGTTTGCAAACAAGCGATTAAATATGGTTTAATTCAGGTGTCAGAATACTCTGGGCAGGAGGTCTGGTCTAGAGGGTAGAGCCTCCATTTGCCTGAAGATTAACATCCACAAGGTCGCCAGTTCGAGGCCACCGGCACCGTGCGACCTTGAAGCAGCTGGCAAGCTGCAGCTGAGCTGTTCCATCTGCTCGGAGCGTGGGAGGATGGAGGCCAGAATGTTAAACCAGATCGGAGTGTAACAGCTTGAATGTGGTGGTTCTTGAAAGAGAGAACCTTCTTTCAATTTGTAAAAATCCCTGCATGGATTTAATAAGCCTGCCTGTGTAAACCGCCTTGAATAAAGTCTTGAATAAAGACCAAGAAAGGCGGTATATAAATACTGTATATTATATATTATTATTATTTGGGAAGGCGCTTGGCATGCAATTGTATTTTCTCTGCTGCCCTGAGCAGCTGCTGTGCATTGCTGGAGAGGAGCTGCAAATGCTGGCTGGTGGAGGGTATGCTTGTGGGGGAAGGATGAGGAGGATATCTGGCAAGGCTGGACAGCACGTTGTACACATGCAGAATCCCTTTTCACCTGCCCTTAGCATGTGACAACGGGTGCAGATATATATCTCTGCCAGGATTAAGAGCCCAATCCTAGGTATGTCTACTCTGAAGTAAGTCTCTTTCTAGTCAATGGAGCTTACTCCCAGGAAAGTGCCTAGGATTGCAGCCTAAGAGCCCAATCCTATGCATGTCTACTCAGAAGTCAGTTCCATTAGAGTCAATGGGGCTTCTTCCCAGGAAAGCCTCAGAGCCCTTCCTCTGCCTGCCTACTCAGGCTGCAAGGCTATGCCAATTTCCCGGGAGTAAGCTGGGACCGCCTCCTTCCTTACAATCCTGCCCGTACTCTTAGATCATCTGGGGGGGCCCCTTTTGACTGTGCCGCCACCAAGAGAGGTGAGAGGGGTGACGGCCAGGAAGAGGGCCTTCTCAGTGGTGGCCCCCGAACTTCGGAATACTCTCCCCTTAGAATTGAGAACTGCTCCCTCGTTGCTAATATTTCGGCGTGGACTGAAGACCTTTTTATTTCAAAAAGCTTTTAACTGTTGACAGGCTGGCTGACTGTCTTTCTCCTTTTGTATTAGAATCCACGGGGTTTGTTTTAGATGTTTAATTATTTGAAAATTGTTTTAATTATTATTTTTAATTGTTAATTTTGTATTTTTAATTGTTGTAGGCTGCCTTGTGTGCCCATGGGGCAAAAAGGCGGGATATAAATCAATAAAGTAATAATAATAATAATAATAATAATAATAATAATAATAATAATAATAATAAGCCCCATTGAACACAATGGAACTTACTTCTGAGTAGACATGCATAGGCTTGGGCTCTCAGGCTGCAAGGCTATGCACCCTTTCCCAGGAGCAAGTCCCATTGAGCACAATGAAACTTACTTCTGAGTAGACATGCCTAGGCTCGTGCTGCAGATTGGCACGGGGGCTGCACCAGCCAGCTTCCTTCCCCTCCTCCCCCGCCAAGCCAGTACCTGGGTGTTCCGTGGGTGCTGCAGCCCGTCTCCCTGGCTGGCTGGCTGGCTGGCTGGCTGGCTGGCTGGCTGGCTGTCCGTCCTCCTCCTCTGTGTCACCACGTGTCCCCCGTGCCCTCCACCGGCTTGGAAGCTGCGCGGGGAATTAGAGCGTGGGGGGAGGGGAGGCGGGCTGGGCTCAGGCGAGAGCTTGGAGGTGGGGGCAGGAGGGGGTCATTGTGCAGTCAGGCAGGGGCCAGGTGCCCACCCACCCTACACCCCCCAGCACCCACCCAGCGAATGCATCTGTTTTGCTCCCCCCCTCCTGGAATGCCTCCAAAGGGGAGGGGCCCCTGCAAAAAGGTGCCGGAACTCCGTCCCCCTGCGTTCCATTAGAAAAAAAGCCCTGGTCTTTCGAGACTGAAGGTTGCCAACCAACCAACATTGCACGATGCAGGACTTTCCTTTATTGCCATTTATCTTATAGCAAATCACATATTAAATAGTCATATTGGAATACTTCAGACACCTAGATCATCAGTAGTGAAGAAATGTCTCCGTATATATTTCAATCTATGCTACATCTAAGGACCTAACACTACATTGTTTTTCAAAGATGCGGATGACTGTTTCAACTGCCCAGAAGATCAGTTTCCTAACAAGAAAAGAAATCAATGCCTTGGAAATCATCTAAACTTCCTGGCTTACGATGAACCAATGGGGATTGCTTTAATTGTTTTGGCTGTCTCCCTTTCGTTAGCCACAGCCTTGGTGCTTGGAATCTTCATAAAGAACCGGAACACTCCTGTCGTCAAAGCCAACAACCGGAACCTCACCTACTGCCTGCTTGCCTCCCTCCTGCTCTGCTTCCTTTGCTCCCTGCTGTTCATTGGCTAGCCTCAGATATGGTCTTGCCAATTGCAACAAACCACTTTTGGTGTCATCTTCTCAGTGGCTGTGTCTTCAGTGCTGGCCAAGACCATCACTGTGCTTCTGGCTTTCATGGCCACTAAGCCAGGATCCAAGATGAGGAAATTGCTGGGGAAAAGATGGGTGCATTCTGTTGTTTTGTGCTGCTCGTGCATTCAAGCCAGTATTTGCATGGTGTGGCTTTGTACCGAACCTCCCTTCCCACATCTGGACACGCACTCTCTGCCTGAAGAAACTGTTGTGGAATGTGACAAAGGATCGGCCATCATGTTTTACTGTGTCCTGGGTTATTTGGGAATTCTGGCTCTCGTCAGCTTCATCGTGGCTTTCTTTGCTCGGAAGTTGCCCGACTCTTTTAACGAAGCCAAGTTCATCACTTTCAGCATGTTGTTGTTCTGCAGTGTGTGGGTCTCTTTTGTTCCAACTTATCAGAGTACCAAAGGGAAATACATGGTGGCTGTGGAGATCCTCTCCATCTTGGCCTCCAGTGCTGGCTTGCTGGCTTGTATTTTCTGCCCCAAATGTTATATAATCATCTTAAGGCCTGATTTGAACTGCAAGGATCAGTTAGTACATACTATTAAGTAAGAAGCATACACCCACTCCTTACATGTTTACTCAGAAGTAAACCCTAGTTTATCAATTTTTGATGTATTTTACTTTCCAAGCATGTTGGTTGAGGTAACTATGAAAGACCAGATGTTGCAGACATGCTATTGATTTTCAACTCTCTCTCTCTCTCTCTCTCTCTCTCTCTCTCTCTCTCTCTCTCTTTTCATGGGTAGCAGTACTTTTTCTCTAACAGTGATTTTCAACCATTGTGCACCTTGATGTGAATGGTTCTCAGGTATGCCATGGGTGTCTGGTGGGGGGGGGTAATTTATTAGTAGGGCCATTGGTGGATGTGGTCCCCCAGCCAGCAGTGTGGTGTGCCTTTTCAATTGTAAAAAACAAACAAACAAACAAAAAACACCTGGTGGTGTGCCTTGACAATTTTTAGCATCTTCTCAGTGTGCCATGAGATGAAAAATGTTGAAAATTGCTGCTCTATTCTGTTATACATTCATTTATATAGACTTGATTCATACTGTAATTGATAGTACAGTCTTCCTGATTGCAGATAGGAATGGCAAGTTGGAGAAGACTGTTTGGGTGGTAATGCTGACCGAGACCATTGTGCAAGAAGGAAATTTCTGGTAAACAAACAATTTACATACAAACAAACAAACATAACAGTTGTTATCAATAAAGATATAAGGATATTTATTCACAAAAATGGTGCATGCCTCTTTTGTGAAACAGAAATGATTAGTCATTAAAAATGACTGCAGCCACTACACTGTTTATAGTGAGTTCTGAACAGAAAATTTATTGATTATGTAGAAATGTTGGGGTGGGGGGGGGTTGCTTTTGTGTTTCTTTAACAAAAAGTTATCATTTATATCACATTTGCAATCCAGCAGATATCAGCAGTAATGTTCATTACCTTAATTGGCTGTGACTTAAAAGGAAAGAAAAAATCTCAAAGAATTCAGTCAGGGACCACTGGATAGTTCTGTGTTCAACCACCTAGCATTTTACCATGTCAAAATAACGGTCATGGGGCAGCATCAGTTCAGACTCAGAATGAGACCCAAAGGAGCAAAACACTTGTGAAGGATAAGGATGTATTCCCTTCATTCCCCCCCCCCCCCAAAAGTGTTAATTTTTGCAAGGAAAATTAACCTCACAAGAATTTCAAGAGGCATGAAAATCAATAGACTTGAAAGTTTAATTTCCCTTAATGATTCTGCTGCATCTAGTACCACACAGAACACCTTCGGGGAGGGAATTCTCCAGCCTGTATTTTCTCTGATTGCTTTAATTCCAAATCCTGCTCACCAAAACCCTCAAGGAATGTAAGTAATTCCGACACAAAATAACCTTCCTGCTCAGGTGAGGAATGGTGTGCCACTCAGTCTACAGCAAGGTGTTTAATGATTCGGTTGCACCTGGTACCACACAGAACCCCTTTGCGGAGGTGATTGTCCAGCCTATAATTTTCTCAATTGCTGCTATTCAGCATCCTGCTTGCCAAACCCTAGAATGATGCACACACATACTTTTTAATTCTGATAGAAAATAACCTTCACTCAGAGGTGAGGAACGGTCTGCAATTCTGCTCACAGCAGGGGGTACTTTTCTAGTTCTCCCTCTCAGTGGAGAGGACAGCTGTCAGATCAGACTCACAGCAGGGCCCAGAGCATCCAGAAGGAGGGGATCGTAACCAGCCTCTTGCTGGAGGATTATGACTGAGATAGAAGGAAGGGATTCCGTTTCATGGGAAGAAGGTTTGCCTTTCACAGTGACCTCATTCTCCTTGTCACTGCAAGTTCTCCTGTTACTGGTTCTACTGCCTCAGACTGGGAGCAAAATGAATCTTGCTACTTGTATCAGTCGTGATCCCCTCCAGACACAATACCAGTATTATCAGCCAGGGGATCTGAGCATTGGTGCCATCACTACTCAGTTCTTCTCCCTTTCTGACACTGTTTCATTCAAGGAGCACCCCAAAGCCAAGCTTGTGGATGAGCCTCTGTAAGAACATTTGACATTTGTTTCACAACACGCAATATGCTGCAGTATAATCACAAATATAGCCAAAAGGATTTTCCAAAAAGGAACTGTTTAACTTTGTATATTAGAAAGTATTGTGTTGTAGTGTGAATCATGGTTCACAAAAATGTATACACTTTTCTTTTTTCCTCCAGGATGTACTTGTTGAGAATTATTTTGTTCCTTTTTAAATGTTTCTAAATTATATTTCATTTCCATCATGCTATATACATCCCACTTTTCTACCTCCTCTTTCCTCTTCTTCCATTTTCACCTTAAAATGGCACATACTTTTCACTCAGATTTCCAAACTTAGTGGGCTTCCACACCAGAAATAAGGATATGGCGTTTGGGCCTCTTCAGCCTAGAAAAGAGACGCCTGAGGGGGGACATGATTGAGACATACAAAATTATGCAGGGGATGGACAGAGTGGATAGGGAGACGCTCTTTACACTCTCACATAACACCAGAACCAGGGGACATCCACTAAAATTGAGTGTTGGGAGGGTTAAAAGAAAATATTTCTTTACTCAGCGTGTGGTTGGTCTGTGGAACTCCTTGCCGCAGGATGTGGTGATGGCATCTGGCCTGGATGCCTTTAAAAGGGGATAGGAAAAGTTTCTGGAGGAAAAATCCATTATGGGATACAAGCCATGATGTGTATGCGCAACCTCCTGATTTTAGAAATGGGTTATGTCAGAATGCCAGATGCAAGGGAGGGCACCAGGATGAGGTCTCTTGTTATCTGGTGTGCTCCCTGGGACATTTGGTGGGCCACTGTGAGATACAGGAAGCTGGACTAGATGGGCCTATGGCCTGATCCAATGGCGCTGTTCTTATGTTCTTATGATAGTTTTGATGTGAAACATGATATGATGGCATAAATGTGACCTAGGAAGATGGTGCTTATGAGAGATCAGAAGGAGCTAAAAAGTAGCCACTATATGACTGAATGCATCCCTCTTATGAATCAACACAAGTCTTTTCCTGTAGTGCAGTATCAAAGAACTACCAGCATGTGCTGTCCTTGGTGTTTGCTGTGAAGGAGATCAATGAGAACCCAGAGATCTTACCCAACATCTCCTTGGGGTTCCACATCTATGACAGCCACTTTGATGCTAGGATGACTTATCAGAACACCTTGAATCTTCTCTTTAACAAGAATCAAACTGTGCTCAACTACAACTGTGATGGTCAGAAGAAGCCAGTAGCTGTCATTGGGAGCCTGGATTCTGAAATCTCCCTCTATATGGCCAGTATCTTAGGTGTCTACAAGATTCCACAGGTATGCTGATGTATGGTCCAAATGTCCCTACTTACCAGGGGTAGTTCCTATTTCATGAAACTTTTCTTTGGGAGAACACTATCCCTTCGTTGTCCCTATTGGAGAAACCTTGCAGATACATTTATCAAATTTGTTTTGTGTATTATTCAGTATTTCAGCACTCGTTCCTGTATCGCTGGATGTTACATTATCTTATGGGTGTGGGGTGATATTTATCATGACACTAGTGCCCTTACTTGTATATACACATGAAAAGCACCCCGCTGGAAAATACAATACTGATTCTAGCTGCCAGGATAATTAATTAAAAAACAAAACAAAAACCACAAAATCTCTTAAGATCTGAAAATGGCATCATAAAATCAGGAATATAATGATTAGAAGTAAAAAAAAAAAAATTAAAAAGCAAGCAGCAATCATTCCTTTTCAATCTTGCCATATAAAGGTAATGCATTTGTAAACTGGAATACTTTAATAATTCGTGGGGGGAAAAATTATACAAAATACATCAGTATTAATAATCTTTTGCTATAGTCTTGTCCAGGGGTGTCCAAACATTTTGGCAGGAGGGCCACATCATCTCTCTGACACTGTGTTGGGAGCCAGGGGGAAAAAAAGAATTAACTTACATTTCAAATTTGAATAAATTTACATAAATGAATTTATTAGAGATGGAACTTTTATGAATGAATGAAGGTCTAGCAGTAGCTGAAGGCATTTAAAAGGTCTTGCACAAAGCAAGAATGGCCTTTCGTTCACTGCTGCTGCTGCATCACAGACATGAAACAGCAAGTAGTGGAGGGAGCCCTCATCCCAGAGCTCAGGTGAGAGGTTGAACAGTCTTCTTCATGCTGAGAGCAGTTGCACCGGGCCAGCATGGGCTCCAGCAAGTCTCTGGAGGGCCAGAGGCTCATTGGAGACTGGGGGCTCCCTGAGGGCCGGGTTGAGAGCCTCCGAGGGCCACAAGTGGCCCCGGGCTGGAGTTTGAGCACCCCTGGTCTTGTCTAAACCCTATCCCCCTAGGTAGAATGGTAGAACGGAAGAGGGAGAAAGCATCTGGGCCCCAGACTCATTCCATGTCATAGTGAATAGGAACAATCTCATCCCTGGTCACTCTGTGGGATATGGATCTGGGCAAGAAAGTGTGATTGCTGGGGAGATTAAAGTTCCAATGTCACTCACCCAACAAATTCAAAGTGGGAAAGCAGCAAGCTCCAACCCACAGAAGAGGTAAGATGTAGGTTTAGTTGTTCCATTTTCAGTTATTGTTTGCAAGTTATCGTGATTATAATATTTCTGTTAATCTAATCAAACAGCAAGGAAGGGAAGAAAAGATAGATAAAAACTTGAAGGAAGGAGATGGAACATTTGTTGATGTAATGACTAACATACCTCCAAAGCAATATTGCCTTAACTATATCTCACCTCATGCCATATGAGAAAGCTCAAGAATATTTCTCAGGGTATATGCCTGTATTTTGCATTAGCCAATATATCAGATTTTGAAAGTGTGAGTGTATCAGAGTGCATTAGAAACCCAAGTCCCTGGTTGGATAAGAAGCTCAAAGGCAAGACCTCCAACTATCTGATTTCATATGAGCCTTCTGAAATTAAAATGCAGAGAAATCCCATTTAAACTACCACAATTTCTCTGGAGAATGGTTGAGATACAAAATGATTGATATATGATTGATACCATCATCATGAATATGATTGATACCATCATAATGAAGCAAGTTGTCAACTATCCAAACACTAATAATTCCTCCCTTGAACTAATTCATGGACCTGGGATAAAATCATCCCTTGTTTTTGCCTCTGGTATTTGAACTCCAGAAACTAATGTTACAGTCCCACAGTTCTGGTTATGTATGCCTGTCATCTACTAATTCACTTTGCCTTCTGAGACTAAACTGGAGAGAAAACTCATAGGGTGTAAATCACAAGAAGTTCCTCAAAATATGATTGGGATATGAGAGTGCTCGACTGAATTAGCAGTATAATTAAGCGTTTGACTCTCAAAAAATTGTTCATGTGCACTGAAATCATCATAACTCACTTCTCCTTGCTTAGGTCACTTATTGCTCGTTTGCTCCAACAGTGAGTGAGATAAGTCACCTCTCTAAACTCTACCGCATGGTTCCCAATGAAGAATATCAGTACACCGGCATTGTGAAGCTTCTCCTGCATTTCCAGTGGAAGTGGGTTGGGATCATTATACAGAGAGATGAGAAAGGAGAAAGGTTTGGGGAGACCTTGGCACACATGTTTTCTCAGAGTGGCATCTGTGCAGCCTTCATTGAGAAACTACCAGTCCAGGACAACATTTCTGAAATTTTCAATCTCCTAGATCCCCTTTTGAACATGACCATTGCTCATAGTCAGATGCATGTCCATGTATATGTGGTACGCACTGCCATTCATTCCATGATAGTTTTGCAAATGGTGTTGAATATGGTAGAACTGGAAACGATGGCACCCATAAACAAGGTGTGGGTGATGACAGCCCACTGGGATTTCTCATCGGTAACATTTCAAAGAGATATGCATATACACGTGTTCCATGGGGGCTTATCCTTTGCAATTCAGTCCAACGAAGTACAGAAGTTCCCACGTTTCCTTCAAACCTTGTATCCTTATTCTGACACAGATGGCTTTATCAAGGACTTCTGGGAACAAGCATTCAACTGTTTGTTTCTAGACACTGGTGTGGATAAGGAGGACAAGGAAAGCTGCACTGGGAAGGAGAAACTGGAGAGCCTCCCAGGCCCTTATTTTGAAATGAGTATGACTGGCCAAAGCTACAGCATCTACAATGCCGTCTATGCTGTGGCACATGCTCTAGATGCCATGCATTCATCCAAAACAAAACATAGGGTGATGCCAAGAGAAGAGAATCCAGTGCTTCCTATGAGAGAAAAAGGCCAGGTAACGAAAAGTCTCTTATCTGAGCACACTCTCCCATGCCCAGGGACTAGAGAACAAAGAGGTGGTTGTAATAGCTTCTGTCCATCTTTCCACACGTGGGCATCTTGCATGGGCAGGGATGGATCAAATCCTTAGTTCCGACCATGTTGCAGGGTGTGCTTACTTCTGAAAGCAGAAATAGGAGATAAGAATGCACAGCCATTTTGCGACATGTAATTTGCCTTTTCTGCTGACTTCTCAAACACAGTTCCCTGCCCCATACCGTGCATTTCTACTTGGAAGTAAATTCTACTGAGTTTAATGGTCTTACTCCTAGGTAAGAATTTCAACCTCAGATTACTAACAACTTGTGTGTGTGTGCGTGTGTGTGTGTGTGTGTGTGTGTGTGTGTGTGTGTGTGTGTGTGTGTGTGTGTATTTTAATATACTCATCTATGGCCCAGTTTTCTTTTGCTTACCTCTTTGGTGGCTGCCTGCTCCCATTTGGGAATCCTCAGATCTAAACCAGCCTATGGGGCTGGGTTCCAGCCAGAGGGTTAGGGTCCAGCAGATGTTAGTGTCACCAAGATCCACCCTGTTCTGTACTAACCAATCCCAAACCCCCAAAGCCCTGCTCACCATCTGTGCCTCCACCACCAGAAGCTGGCTGCACTTGCTGACATCAAAGCCTTCTGATGGTGCAAGGTCCAGAGATGCTGCCATGATGACAGCCCACAAAATATACTAGAAGACCTCACAGTTCACTAGCATATAATGCACATAGGGTTGGTCTGCTAAAGTATTAGACTGTTTCAGAAGATCTCTAGACAGGAGCAAGTGTGTGACTGGTTGCAATGGAAGGAAATATCCCTAGAAATGGGAAACCAGGTCACTTCTGAACATGTAAAAAAAACAGTGGGCCTCCTTCCTAGTCCAAAACCAATCGCTGGAAACACACATTAGCAGGTAGAGGGAAGTGCACAAATGAACAAAAGGTGAAGAACCTGACCCCGAGCCTCCCACGTCTCCCTACTAAATTGTTTGGTCAAACAGGTGCCTGCTCCACATGGTGGATAGGGGTTTGGCTAGATCAGTGATTTTCAACCTTTTTCCATCTCACTGCACACTGACAAGGCACTAAAATGGTCAAGGCACACCACCAGGTTTTTGACAATTGACAAGGCACACCGTGCTGCCAGTGGGGGCTCACATCTCCCATTGGCCCTATTAATAAATGACCTTCCACCAAATTCCTGTGGCACACCTGTGGACCACTCGTGGCACACTGGTGTGCCACGGCACAGTGGTTGAAAATGGCTGGGCTAGATCATCCCGCACATGAGAAGGGTGCACGACAGTAATTTGGCATAATCTGGTTTTTGTATTTTTTTTCCCATTTGTCATTCCAGCTTCACCCTTTTCTGAGGAGCATCTCATTTAATAACTCTGCTGGGGACCAGGTCTCTTTTGATGAGAAGGGGGAATGGGCAACTGGATTTGATATTATCAACTGGATTACTTTCCCAAACAAATCTTTCAAAAAAGTCAAAGTAGGACGGATGGATCCCCAGTTACCACCAGGCAGAGATTTCGTCATCAATCAGACAATCATTACGTGGCACAGCAATTTTAACCAGGTGGGACATTTCTGAAGTTTTTAGAGTAAAATGGGGTACCTGTTCATCTTCCACTCCTTGAAGAGTCAGTTTTAAGTGCTGTTCACATGTAAGGCGGTAAACAAGAACACAATACCTGTACTTGAAACAACTGCATGTAGCTGAGTATATATTTCTACATGAATGACTGACTCTGAGCTCATTTTGAGAGATCTACAGATGGTTGTACCTGCATTGAATGGAACGTGCGAATACTTGTTCCCAGGACAGATTAACACGGATTGCAGCAAGGTACCCAAATGTACACAGGCGCAGTGTGACATGTGACTAGCCCTCTGGAGATCCCAGAGAATGTGTCCAAAAGCGGGTGGTGGGGGATGTCCTTGCTTCAGCTCAAAAGCCTCTTGCATCCAAAATAAAAAGAGGAGTATAAGAAAACTGAACGCAGTGGTTTTTCTCCTTCTTTATGGATATTCTTTATCTCAGGTCGTGCCCCTTGCTGTATGTAATGAGCAATGCCGGCCAGGATACAGGAGGCAAAAGAAAGAGGGGGAGCCCTTTTGCTGCTATGATTGTGTCCCATGTCCAGAAGGGAAGGTTTCCAGACAGAACGGTAGGAGGCACCATATTGAAAAATAGATTGAAAGAAATACATAAGTTATCACAAATCTCACCACAGCTTATTATAGGGCGCAATCCTAACCCCTTATGCCAGTGCTTTCCAGCACTGACATAAGGGCAATGCAGCTCTGAGGTAAGGAAACAAACATTCCTTTACTTTGAGGAGGCCTCCATGAGTGACACCCAACTGCAGGATGCAGCACATGCCCCATTGGCACCGCTATGCCAGTGCTGGAAAGTACTAACATAAGGGGATAGGATTGCTCCCTTACTGAATTTAAAGGGCAGAAGTGCGAGTGGTCGAGACAAGACAGGTTCAAGTCCACTTAAGGGGCTTGCTCTATCTCACCATTGGCATGTTTGGCCAGAAAACATCCAAAAGAAGAGTGTGGGATGAAGTCTACAATCCACACTGACTACTCGAAAACACTGCCCTCTAAGCACTCAACCACAGAAAGACAGAAGCAAAGATAACTCCTTCCAGCATTTAAAATCCTGAAGCTCCAAGACAGGCAGTGCCTGGGAGGTTGCACCTAATCAGAGGAAGCACTGCTTGGGCCACTCTTTGGACTTGCATGACACACAGGGCACCAATTGCATTGGCCTGTCCATCTAGCTACATCCATATACACCTCATGTTCTTTGCATAATCTCTGGCACCTGCTTCCTGGTGACATCAGCTGTCATTAAGCTACCCTCCCTGTCCCCTTCTAACTGTGTCTGCCACGTCTCCTTTCTCCATAGCTTCCATTACCAAGTCTCCATGAGGGTGCTCAAAATATGAACAGTAACAGTCTGAAAAAGACCTCAGATGAAAATACTCATCCGTGTTGTAAGTTCTTTGACAATATTTGAAGTCTGCTATGAGAACTTTCTTGATCAAGGATAATGCACGTGTTCTATGAAAATATTTCAAACTTGTACGTTATCCTTGGTCAAGAAAGTTCTCAAAGTAGACCTCAAAGCATGGTTTGTATCATGAACTAAAACATATTTCTTTTAAAGATATGGATGACTGTTTTAACTGCCCAGAAGATCAGTACCCAAACAAGGAGAGAGATCAATGTCTTCCCAAGAAGTTAAACTTCCTCTCATACAATGAACCTTTGGGCATCAGTTGGGCTGTTTTGGCTCTGTCCCTCTCTCTCACCACGGCCTTGGTTCTGGGAATCTTCATCAAGCACCGGAACACTCCCATCGTCAAAGCCAATAACCGGAACCTCACCTACTGCCTGCTTGTCTCCCTCTTCCTCTGCTTCCTCTGCTCCCTGCTGTTCATTGGCCGTCCTTCCATCCTGACCTGTCAGCTACGACAAACTGCTTTTGGTATCATTTTCTCAGTGGCTGTTTCATCAGTCTTGGCCAAGACCATCACTGTGGTTCTGGCTTTCAGGGCCACCAAGCCAGACTCCAAGATGAGGAGATGGGTGGGGAGTAGATTTGCAAACTCCATTGTCCTCTGCTGTTCATGCATTCAAGCAGGGATTTCCATGGTATGGCTTGGCACAGATCCTCCATTCCCAGATCTTGACATGCACTCTCTTCCTGAAGAAATCATAGTGGAATGCAATGAAGGATCAAGCAATATGTTTTACTGTGTTCTGGGATACCTGGGAATTCTGGCCCTTGTCAGCTTCATTGTGGCTTTCTTTGCTCGGAAGTTGCCTGACTCCTTTAATGAGGCCAAGTTCATCACTTTCAGCATGCTGGCCTTTTGCAGTGTGTGGCTGTCTTTTGTGCCAGCTTATCTAAGCACCAAAGGGAAATACATGGTGGCTGCAGAGGTCTTCTCCATCTTGGCCTCCAGTGCCGGCTTGTTGGCTTGCATCTTTTTCCCCAAAGTGTATATAATCATCTTAAGACCTGAACTGAACTGTAAGGAGCATTTGATAAGGGGCAAGTGTATATAATTGTTTTGAGACCTGAACTGAACTGTAAGGAGTACCTGATCAGGAACAGTAAATAAAAATCTAATGTCTCAATTGTAGTGCTGTTTAAGAAGAGCCGAATCGTCTTCATTTCTTATGGTTTTCCTATCCATGAACTGTTTTAGGACAGTTGTGAATGTGAATGCCAAAGAATTAATGTGGACATTTATTCTGGTGTTCCATATTTAAGAACTTTTACTCAGTGTCGCCCTTCTTCATTCCTTTCTTAAAATATGGATTCAGTAGTTTATTTAGGTAGGATTAATAGTGTTATTTGTGGCACAAACCCCCTTGACTGTGGGCGAAGAATGCCA
Organism: Tiliqua scincoides; assembly: GCF_035046505.1. Classification (NCBI taxonomy): domain Eukaryota; kingdom Metazoa; phylum Chordata; class Lepidosauria; order Squamata; family Scincidae; genus Tiliqua; species Tiliqua scincoides. The sequence continues at coordinate 135,667,063 of NC_089825.1, read as the reverse complement.
TGCATGGAGGTGTCGTTCAGATTGTGATGAAGATGGAGACCTTGGTTCATGAAGGTCTTGTCAAGGTGAGGCTAGCAATAGGATCACTCATAGTATTAACATTTCTGAAGGTCAACTTGAAGAGTTCCATTTGATCTCAGAGATAATGTGGAAATGAAAAGAAGGTTCCAGCTAAAGGGGTGTAGAGTTGGCTGGCTATTAGGGTGTTTGTGTTCTGGACTATTTTGCCTTGGTCAAATGCATCCTGGTCCCAGAATATTTGTGTCTGATGGTTTCTAGGTTTGTTTGTTTGTTTGTTTTTTTGGCATTCCAGTCATTTGCATCCCATTATAACGGGGACAAGAAACTCTATATTGTATACCCTAAGCCTCTTACCCTGTCTTGAACCCTAACCATAGACCTACCTCTGTGTTTTCTAAAAAAGTTCATCTAATATAAATATACACAGAAAGAAGGGATACAAACGTCCAATACCGGGGCACATTTGTGCAAAATGTTTGGGGACAAGTGGGGAGATTGGTTTGTGCGTGTGACCCCCAATGTCAACTTGTGCAATGTAAATCAAGCTTCATAAGAATTCAGTGCAGTATGAACCTCAATAGGCATGGAAATCCTTATCTTGTCCATGTACAATCTTCTGTAATTCTTCTGCTGCCCCATGTGCTATAGGAAGCATCATTCTCTGGGGAGGCAAACATAATACTTTGGGAAGGTAATTACCTCATTGTACTGTTACTCACTCTCTTGCTTTCCATAGCCCAAATGAGTAATTCTTATGGAAAATAGCCTCTTTGCAGAGGAGAACAGGAGAGACGAACTGAGAGCATCCTGGGATGATATCAATAGCAAGGTGGTAATGTTTGCTTTAAGGTTACAGAGCGGTGTTTAGTTCAGTTTAGCAGCAGATGACTTGTACTGATGATGCAATTCTGTAACCTGCTTGATGGAGATAGCGGAAATGGAAAAGGTGCAAAAGAAAATGACTAACCTGATTACCGGGCTGGGGCACCTTCCTTATGAGGAAAGACTATGGCGTTTGGGCCTCTTCAGCCTAGAAAAAAGACACCCGAGGGGGGACATGATTGAGACATACAATATTATGCAGGGGATGGACAGAGTGGATAGAGAGATGCTCTTTACACACTCACACAACACCAGAACCAGGGGACATTCACTAAAATTGAGTGTTGGGAGAGTTAGGACAGACAAAAGAAAATATTTCTTTACTCAGCGTGTGGTTGGTCTGTGGAACTCCTTGCCACAGGATGTGGTGATGGAATCTGGCCTGGATGCCTTTAAAAAGGGATTGGACAAGTTTCTGGAGGAAAAATCCATTACGGGTTACAAGCCATGATGTGTATGTGCAACCTCCTGATTTTAGAAATGGGTTATGTCAGAATGCTAGATGCAAGGGAGGGCACCAGGATGAGGTCTCTTATTATCTGGTGTGCTCCCTGGGGTATTTGGTGGGCCGCTGTGAGATACAGGAAGCTGGACTAGATGGGCCTAATCCTGATCCAGTGGGGCTGTTCTTATGTTCTTATGAGATGGACAGAAGGGATTCTGTTACATGCAGAAAAATGACATCATTATCCTTGAGGCTACAACTCCTGGAATAGCTCTTACTGCCGCCAACTATGTGCAAGATGAATTCTGCTTTGTGTACCGTGGTAATGATCCCCTCCAGACATGAATACCAGTATTACCAGCCAGGGGACCACATCACTGGTGTGATCACTTCCCTGCTCTTCTCCCATTCTTATTCTGAGTCCTTGAAAAAGCACCCCAAATCCAAGCTCACTGATGCACCTCTGCATAGTCTTTTCATTATATACACTTCCTTTATCATCAGTAATAGCAGCAACTGTTACCCTGCACATGCCTGGACTCATCTGATCTCAGAAGCTAAGCAGGGTCAGGTCTGGTTAGTACTTAGATAGGAGTGTTGGCAACCTTCAGTCTTGAAAGACTCTGGTATCGCACTCTGAATGATGGTTCTGGAACAGCGTCAAGTGTGGCTGAAAAGGCCGATTCAGGAGTGACAATCCCTTCCGCACCGGGAGCAAGTGCAGTCTGTCCCTGGTCTGTCTCCCTGGCTATGGGCCTTCCTTCTTTGCTTCTTTGCCTCAGACTGTTGGCCAAGTGTCTCTTCAAACTGGGAAAGGCCATGCTGCACAGTCTGCCTCCAAGCAGGCCGCTCAGAGGCCAGGGTTTCCCACCTGTTGAGGTCCACTCGTAAGGCCTTCAGATCCCTCTTGCAGATGTCCTTGTATCGCAGCTGTGGTCTACTTGTAGGGCGCTTTCCTTGCACAAGTTCTCTATAGAGGAGAACCTTTGGGATCTGGCCATCATCCATTCTCACAACATGAACGAGCCAACGCAGGCGTCTCTGTTTCTGCAGTGCATACGAGGGTCGCCCAGAAAGTAATGCACCACATTTTTTTTCTCAGCCTACAGTAATGGTACGAATGCGAAACTTTAGATATACATTATTTGAATTTTCAGGAGTGCGCACACAAATTTTTGGTTTCTTCAGACAGATAGCATAGCTGCAGCAGTGTTTCAAAATGGCGTCTGTAAGTGATGTACGTTACAAGCAGCATGTCGTCATTGAATTTCTCACTGCGGAGAAAGAAACTGTTGGGAATATTCACAAACGTTTGTGTACAGTTTATGGAGAATCTGCAGTCGACAGAAGTACGGTTAGTCGCTGGGCACAGAGCGTGAGGCCATTAGAAGGCGGTTCGGCAGAGCTCCAAGATTTGCAGCGTTTGGGGCGGCCATCCACGGCTGTCACACCTGACAAGACGCAGCTTGCTGATGTGCTCATTCGCGAGGACCGACGCATAACGACTAGGCAGTTGGCGCTGAAGCTGTCAATCAGCAAAGGAAGTGTGGATGCAATCATCCGTGCTCTTGATTACTCAAAAGTGTGTGCACGATGGGTTCCGCGCTGTCTTACGGTGGCCCACAAATCTCTCAGAAAAAAACATTTCTTCTGAGTTGCTGAAACGTTTTGAAGATGAGGGGGAAGCATTCTTGTCCAGGATTGTGACAGGTGATGAAACCTGGGTTCACCATTTTGAGCCCGAAACAAAACGACAGTCGATGGAATGGTGTCATCCTCAATCTCCACAGAAGAAAAATTTCAAAGCAACTGCTTCCGCCGGTAAGGTCATGATCACTGTGTTTTGGGACTGTGAGGGCGTCATACTCATTGATGTGATGCCAAGAGGCAGCACCATTAATTCTGAAGCTTATGTGAAGACATTAACCAAACTCAAGAAGCGCTTCCAGCGACTTCGGCGCCATAACAACCCAGGTGAATGTTTGATTCAACATGATAACGCTCGGCCTCACACAAGTGATGGCCAAATGGCTTCGTGACCAGAACAAGGAGAGGTACCGACAGGGCATACATGCCCTTGTGTCTCGCTGGAGGAAGGCCATAGAACTGGACGGAGATTACGTGGAAAAATAGGGAGTGTAGAAGAAACATCATTCTTTCTTGTGTGTAAGTTTCATTGTGTTCAATAAATAATTGTTGAAGAAAAAAAATGTGGTCGGGTGAGAGCTACAGTATCTATAATGCTGCTCATGCTGTAGCACATGCTCTGCATTCCATGTACTCTTCAATATCCAAGCACAGATTAAAGGGAAATGGAGGCACAGGGAATGTTTGGGAAGGTGGGAGTGACAGACAAACAAACCAGACAGGGGGCAGACAGCGGACACTTTCGGGGACTCCATGAGCACACCGTAAGCATTGCAGTGAGAGGGGCGGGACTGGAAGAGCTCTGCTCCGCTGGATCAAGAACACTGCATCAGACATCCTGTTCTGACATGGGACCTCTCAACTCTGTGCTGGCTATTTTGCAGGCACATACTTGGAACTCAGGAAACAGCGGTTTCCTTTTGGTGCTGCTACTCCTCTGGATGTCCAGCAGCTCAAGATTGGGCTCTAACCATGCAATCCTAACCCCTTATGTCAGTGCTTTCCAGCACTGGCACAGTGGTGCCAATGGAACATGTGCTGCATCCTGCAGTTGGGTGTCACTCATGGAGGCCTCCTCAAAGTCCGGGAATGTTTGTTCCCTTACCTCAGAGCTGCATTGCCCTTATGTCAGTGCTAGAAAGCACTGACGTAAGGGGTTAGGATTGCACCCTAAACCTCCTCCACCTGTTGATCACCTCCCACCCATCCAATAGGAAACATTAGGTCCTACATGTTTAGGTCACTTCATTTTCACACACACACACACACACACACACACACACCCCTTCTTCAGCCTTGCAGACATCTGGAAAAGTTTCTCAATGCAATCATCTGCCTGGTCATTATCGAAATCATTGCCTTTCATTAGAGAAGTCCCAGGGATGATCTGAAGCCACCTTCAAAATTCATAACAAAAACAGCTGAATCCACTTGAGAGCTGAGGATAAAATCTGCACTTCAGCTTTTGAAAAGCCAGCCACACGAGGCAGATGTAGGGTATTCACTGCATACAGCCAGGTGTCTGTCGCTTGAGTATGAAGACCTCATGTGAGATACTTGGCAGTGGGGATTCGCTCAGCCCCTCTACGGTCACTTCTCCTCATGACTGATGATTGTGTTCATAGTGCCTCGTGTATGGAAGTCACTGGAAGTTGGCTGAATGCTGTGGGGTTGAGGTTCAGACATGCTGCAGTTCAGATGGTCAAAAGTGCTGTTGCTACTGCTGCAGCTGCCTTACAGTGTCAGCAACAACTGCCACTCCAGGGGGCGTTGGCAGAAGAGCATTCATCAGTCTCCAGGCATTACTATTGGTGTCTTTGCCTCTCTCGCAATTCTTCACCAGAAAGATTTCACTTTTAAAGAAACTCCAGATGTGTCTTACCTGGAAGGAAAGTAAGTTGGGTTGTGGTTTTGATGTCTAGTAATTCTGATTAAAATCAGTGCTGTAAATATAGAAAAATTCCTTGGGATTACATACTTTGGGACTGGTGGCAATAGTGGGGGCTGTAGAGGTGGCATGGAGTGAGTTCAAGTTCACATAGACCAAAAGACCCCTGCACCTAGAGAACTAGAATGTCAAGGTGAACACTAGGCTAGAACTCTTTCAATGTGCCCTGCTCATTATTCTTGTGCGGAGTTTTTTTTGTAGGAAGGAACAGAACATTTGGTTATGTGAGCTGCAGCCAGTGCTCTAAAGTGGTTTTGCTAGTGGGTGTGCTTTTAAAGACATGTGGAACATGACCACACATGGAGGAAAGCTAATAGGCATGCAAGTTTGAGTGTGGTGGTCAATGGCACAACTTAGTGGAATGACACACAAGAGCTATGGGGCACAATGGTGATGGTGAAACAATAGATCACTTTTATTGTGGGGATAATAATGCAACAGCAAAAATGTGCAGTCAAAATAAAAAGCAATACAGTGTATCGGATATTTTTAACTGTTTTGAGCTCATCGCACACTGTCAAACAAAGCTGGTTTCTTAAAAGCCAGAAGAGTTTAAAATGGAGAAGGAAATTGATCAAAAGAGGCAAAATGGATACTTGATTAGAGAGACACACTGTCCAATCCCATCCCCTGCCACTCTAAAAGGTGGAGGTGCACATGGCATGCTCTGGGGGGAGCTTGAGATTTCTGGTGGTGCACACAGACAATCTACAGCCATTCACGCTGGTGGCTCCATTGCATAAGAACATAAGAACAGCCCCACTGGATCAGGGCATAGGCCCATCTAGTCCAGCTTCCTGTATCTCACAGCGGCCCACCAAATGCCCCAAGGAGCACACCAGATAACAAGAGACCTCATCCTGGTGCCCTCCCTTGCATCTGGCATTCTGACATAGCCCATTTCTAAACTTGTCCAATCCCCTTTTAAAGGCGTCCAGGCCAGTCGCCATCACCACATCCTGTGACAAAGAGTTCCACAGACCAACCACACGCTGAGTAAAGAAATATTTTCTTTTGTCTATTCTAACTCTCCTAACATTCAATTTTAGTGGATGTCCCCTGGTTCTGGTGTTATGTGAGAGTGTAAAGAGCATCTCTCTATCCACTCTGTCCACCCCCTGCATAATTTTGTATGTCTCAATCATGTCCCCCCTCAGGCGTCAATTTTCTAGGCTGAAGAGGCCCAAACGCCATAGCCTTTTCTCATAAGAAAGGTGCCCCAGCCCCGTAATCATCATAGTCACTCTCTTTTGCACCTTTTCCATTTCCACTATGTCTTTTTTGAGATGCGGGATTCCAGTGATGGAACAATAGCTCCATCAACAGAAGATGCCCATAGGATTAGGCCTTTGGGCTGCATGGCTGTTCACATTGACCTGAAAGTAAGCCCCATTGAACACAATGAGGAGACAAGCATATGGTGGCAAAGTAAAGAATCATAGAATCTTAGATCTGGAAAGGACCTAAAGGGTCATCTAGTCCAAACCCCTGCCTGTAAGTAGGAAATCCACTTAGAGCATCTTCAAAATAAATAAAAACCAGTTTTTAATGAAACAATCCCTGCACTATAAGGGGATTTGTTTGTCACTTTCTACCCTTGAAGGTCATCAAGGTATGAGCAAAGGGCTCTTCCATGACAGAAACAAAACACGCTACCTCTCAAGCCAGCCTTTCCTTCTCAGGAGTTGGGGAACTGAGGCTCCACTTTCCTCATTGATTTGTTCCAGGAGAAGAAACTTGTCATCCTGTTCAACCACCCATAGACTATGGGAAGATGAGTGGACACATCCAGTGGGCCAGGTGACCAGATCCCTTCTGATTTCTGTTCAGAAGGAATTAGTGTGATAGGGTTATATTATTTTCCACCTCTTTTTCTTGTTGAGCCATCAAAAGATGTTACCAGGAATTCCTTTCCTGTAACTGAGCATAGCGAGAGCTAGAAAGTTCATAAAAGCAGAGCCGCATGTGGGCCCATCAACCTGATTTTAAGCACAAGTAAGGGCTATGCAAAGAGCATGAAGCATTCCCATTCACCATACGGAATATGAACCAGAGCCGAAAACTGCATGATTGTCTCATTTCAGAATAATTCCAAAGTACTTCCATCGTTTCTTTGCTATGATGTTTGCCGGGTTACAAATCAAGAAAGATGTGAACCTCTTGACAAACAAGACATTGAATTTTCTATCGATTGAAAATGCTTACAATGCCAGGGGGTCCTGTTCTGGAACTATGAGTCTCCTTTTCACAGATCAGAGGCAACCCCTTAATTACGTCTGTAGCAAGGAAAAGAAGCTCATTGTCATCATTGGGGGGCTCATTCCTCAGAACTCGAAGGTGATGCCTCACATCTTAAATATCTACAGGATCCCACAGGTATGTGTGTTCCCTAATCTAGAGAGAGGTACAGCCACTAGGATTGGTAGGAGAGCAGACAATCTCAGCTACAACAAGTGAAGACAGAAGACTCTTCTCTGTCCATTTAGCACATAGTTGGAATCGAATGTTAATCAAGTGTTGTGTGAAAATGTCAAAACCTGATTAAGTTCTTTAAAAAACCACTTTAAGGAGGGAATAATTTGTACTGAATTAGCAGCAAATCTATGTGGGCAAAATATTTACTCCACTACCTTCCCTTGAGGAGGCCTCCATGAATGCCCCACACTGCAGGATGCAGTGCATAACACAATGACAGCTGAATTAAAGCTGGAAAGTTGGACAGGATTGGGCCCTGAGAGCACTATCCTATGCCTGTCTACTCAGAAGTAAGTCCCATGATAGTAAATGGAGCTTACTCCCAAGAAAGCGTGGACAGAATTGGAGCTTCAATGAATTATCCTAAGCCTCTTGGTCATCCAGCCCAAAACACTACACTCCAGAAAACGGAGACTTCCAAATTTTTCTTACAGGATCAAGTACAAAAAACTACTATATAACCTGCCAGGCATATGAGAGAGGACCTTTTTATTTAGGAATAATGGGAGATGTTTGTCTGCCCTAAAAAGCTCATTGTCTTTCCCCTTAGCTCAATTATGACTTCTTTGACTCTGCACTGAGTGACAGAACTCAGTTCCCTTCTCTCTACCAGATGGTCCCAAATGCAAGATCTCAGTACACTGGGATTGTTCGACTGATTAGACATTTCAAATGGAACTGGATTGGCCTCCTTGTTTCAGACAATGACACTGGAGAAATATTTCTGAGGACTCTCCTTCCCAGGTTCCTCCAGAACAATATTTGTGTGGCTTTTACGAAGTCTATTCTGGAAGCAAAGACACACGTGAATGAAAGCATACCCTTTTATGACCATCTATTAGGAATAGGATCTACTCTCTTTGCATCCAAAAGCAACGTGACTGTTGTTCATGGAGATTCACGATGTATGGAAAGTTTGCGATTGCTTCTAGTATCCTATGAAACTGTACAGCAATACCCAACAGAGAATGTTTGGATCATGACATCTCAGTGGGATTTTGCAACCGTATTTAACCCGCTTTTCTTCACACCCAAATCCTTCAATGGTACCTTGTCGTTCGCATTGCACACAAAGGATGTGCCAAGATATGAAAACTTCCTTAAGGAAATAAATCTGTATCGGTTTGTGTTTCCTTTCTCGTATAATTTCTGGTCAACTGCATTTCTGTGTTCATTCCCCACATTTAACTTTTATGTACCAGACTCAGGGAACTGCACTGGGGAGGAGAAGCTGAGCAGCCTCCCTAGTTCTATATTTGAATTGAAAATGTCCGGTGAGAGCTACAATATCTACAATGCTGCTCATGCCGTAGCACATGCTCTCCATTCCATGTACTCTTCAATACCCAAGCATAACTTAAAGGGAACTGGACGCACAGGAGATGTTTGGGCTGCTCAGCCATGGCAGGTAGGATTTTCCTGTAAGCCTCTACTGTGTAAGGTCACGGATGGACTTGGATCCACTCTTGCAGTGCAACTGGACTGAGCAAGAAGTGAGACAATATTTTCACTTTAGTTTGTCTAAGCCCAAGTCCTTTTTATTTGGAAAGGGACTGGCAGCCCAATCCTCTGCATGTCTTCTCAGCAGTAAGTCCCATTAGAGTCAATGGGGCTTACTTCCTGGAAAGTGTGGATAGGATTGGGTTGTTAATTGCCTCCAATGTCAGCCAAGTATTAACAGTTTTTAAGCTCATTATTAACAGTGAGGAACCCATTTGAGACAGGCTGTCTCTCAGTTCTGCTACTATGTTGATTACCTCTGAACTGAATGTCACAATGTTAGTATGTCTACGGTGGTTTAGCTCGTGGGAGGCAGTACCATGTGACACACTCAGGGACGGTGATACTATGAGTGGCCTAAACTGTGGATTCTTTTGTATTTTTGAATCATGCCATCATGATATATATCCTTCGACAAGTAACTTAATGCAAAATGTAATTAAACAAACCCTGTTATCTGTTTTCTGTCAAACATGATAGCCAAATAACAAGAAAAGGAAAACACAACTGTTTTGTGTAAAACAAAAAGTGGATTTCTTTAACTCAAAACTAACCAATGCGACTTAGTGTGCAATCCTAACCAACTTTCCAGCAGTGACTTAGCTGTGCCAATGTGGCGTGCACGGCATCCTGCAGTGGGGAAGCAGTCAAAGGGGCCTCTTCAACATGTGGGCATGTTTGTTACCTTACCTTGGGGCTGCATTGCAGCTAGGTCAGTGCTGGAAAGTTGGTTAGGATTGTGCCCTAATTGTTCAGAACAAATGAGGTGTGATAAAACAGCATGGAACCACTAAGTGTTAGTCTGAGTCAGCTCTAAATTCCATGGATCAGAACTCACACTAGAACTCCTATTCTTTTGTGTGTGTCATCAAGTTTGCCACTTGTTCTTTGTTGGTGACTGATTTGTTGGGTGACCGGTAATGTTGTATAGTAAAATAAATAAATAAATAAAGTTAATGGGGGTGACACTAATCCTAGTCATGTCACTAGTGGGACGTTTGGGTGGTGTTAGTCACTGACTGAGTTGAAGTTTGTTTGTCACTTTTAAGTTAGTCATTCTTAAAGTGGACCCCAGAAGCTGGTGGGGACAGGATCACAAAGAGGGGGACATGTGGGGGAGGGGATATCATTGGGGATGGAAAGTTTTTTATATTGGAAGAACATAAGAATATAAGAAAATAAGAACATAAGAACAGCCCCACTGGATCAGGCCATAGGCCCATCTAGTCCAGCTTCCTGTATCTCACAGCAGCCCACCAAATGCCCCAGGGAGCACACCAGATAACAAGAGACCTGCATCCTGGTGCCCTCCCTTTCATCTGGCATTCTGACATAGCCAATTTCTAAAATCAGGGGGTTGCACATACACATCATGGCTTGTAACCCATAATGGATTTTTCCTGCAGAAATTTGTCCAATCCCCTTTTGAAGGCATCTAGTCCAGATGCCATCACCACATCTTGTGGCAAAGAGTTCCACAGACCAACCACATGCTGAGTAATGAAATATTTTATTTTTTCTGCTCTAACTCTCCCAACACTCAATTTGAGTGGATGTCCCCTGGTTCTGGTGTTATGTGAGAATGTAAAGAGCATCTCTCTATCCACTCTGTACATCCCCTGCACAATTTGGTATGACTCAATCATGCCCCCCCTCTTTTCTAGGCTGAGGAGGCCCAAATGCCATAGCCTTTCCTCATAAGGAAGGTGCCCCAGCCCCGTAATCATCTTAGTCGCACTCTTTTGCACCTTTTCCATTTCCACTGTGTCTTTTTTGAGATGTGGCGACCAGAACTGGACACAATACTCCAGGTGTGGCCTTACCATCGATTTGTACAATGGCATTATAATATTACCCATTTTGTTCTCAATACCTTCTCTAATGATCCCAAGCACAGAATTGGCCTTCTTCACTGCCACCGCACATTGGGTCGACACTTTCATCGACCTGTCCACCACCACCCCAAGATCTCTCTCCTGATCTGTCACAGACAGCTCAGAACCCATCAGCCTATACGTGAAGTTTTGGTTTTTTGCCCCAATGTGCATGACTTTACACTTACTGACATTGAAATGCATCTGCCATTTTGCTGCCCATTCTGCCAGTCTGGAGAGATCCTCCTGGAGCTCCTCAGAATCACTTCTGGTCTTCACCACTCGGAAAAGTTTGGTGTTGTCTACAAACTTTGCCACCTCACTGCACACCCCTATTGCCAGGTCATTTATGAAGAGGCTGAAAAGCACTGGTCCCAGGACAGATACTTGGGGCACACCTCTTTTCACCTCCCTCCATTGTGAAAATTGCCATTTACCATTGAAAACATATTTAGTGTCTACGGGTTCTCCCGCATCCACGTCTGTTGATCTTTTCAACGAATTCTATAAGGTTTGTGAGGCAAGACTTACCCTTACAGAAGCCATGCTCTCTCAGCAAGGCCTATTCATCTATGTGTTTTGAGATCCTATCTTTGATGATGCATTCCACCATCTTACCTGGTAGAGATGTTAGGCTGACCGGCCTATAGTTTCCCGGGTCCCCCCTCTTTCCCTTTTTAAAGATAGGCGTGGCATTTGCCATCCTCCGATCTTCTGGCACTGTGGCCGTTTTAAGGGACAAGTTGCATATCTTAGTCAAGAGATCAGCAACTTCATTCTTCAATTCCTTAATAACTCTTGGGTGGATGCCATCAGGGCCCAGTGACTTATTGATCTTTAATTTATCAATGAGGTCTGAAACATCTTCTCTTTTAACCTCTATCTGACTTAATTCCTCCGTCAGGAGGGGCCATTCGGGCAGCGGTATCTGCCCAAGGTCTTCTGCTGTGAAGACAGATGCAAAGAACTCATTTAATTTCTCTGCCATCTCCAAGTCTCCTTTTATCTCCGCTTTCACTCCTTCACCATCCAGAGGGCCAACCGCTTATCTGGAGGGTTTCCTGCTTCTAACATATTTGAAGAAGCTTTTATTATTCCTCTTAATGTTGCTGGCCATGCATTCCTCATAGTCTCTCTTGGCCTCCCCTATCACCTTCTTACCGTCTATCACATCCCATCATGCTACCATTCCCAATTTCTTCTCCTACTCTGCCTTTGTCTTGTTGTTCTCTAACCTCCCCATCCTCATCCCATAGGGATGAGGAGCCCCAAACCAGATGCCCCTTGGCTCCTGTCGGCCATCCCCAGGGATCAGTTTAAAACTGCTCGGCCACCTTTTTAATGTTATGTGCCAGCAGTCTGGTTCCATTCTGGTTCAAGTGAAGCCCATCCCTCTTGTACAGGCCCTGCTTGTCCAAAAACGTTCCCCAGAGCCTAATGAAACTAAACTCCTACTCCCTACAACACTGTCTGGTCCACAGTGAAGGAAGGTGATGAGTTCCTTTTCATTTGGAAAGGGACTTAATTAAGAGGAGCAATAGACTGAAGGATTACTATTGGGGGTTATTAAATGAATTGTGAATTCTGGTGGAAATGGGGACTGGGAATAGGCGGAGGGAGTGAGAATAACTCTGAGAAAGTTTTACTATGTAAAGTTTATAATAATTGCAGAGAAAAAATGTTCTCACGGGTTTTGCTTGCATGCAGGGTCTTTCAGGTCACAAGGAATTCCTGCAGCTTGTTGACTAGGAGGAGGGGTTTCACGTTTATGTGGGGCATTAGGGACTTTGTGTGTTGTTGGTGACTGCCTTAGATGACTTTAAAAGTGGGTTCCAAACATTAATGGTGGACTACTGGTCTATTCGTGATGATTAACCATTCTGGCTACATTGAACCTCCAGGTGCAGGGGCAGGATATCACAGAGTACTAGGTGCAGAGACTTTCACTCCCTGCTTGTGGTGAAATGTTCAAGACCTTTATTTTCTGGCCTGGATTATTATTCCTTTCATGTCATGACTCCTACTGAAAATAATTTTGTCGTATACAGGGGGCGGTGTCAAAAATGTATGGGCCCCGCATGTCCAATGACCTAGCCATGCATCTGCAAGTATAATCACAGTCTCTGCATTGCCAGAAGGCCAAGATTCCAGTGATATCAGAAGAACTCCTGCTTCACAATTGACCCCAGTGTTTTATTTTTCTTGTCCTCTAATCAGCTTCACCACTTTCTGAGAAACGTTCGCTTCAACAATAACGCAGGCGAAGAAATATTCTTTGAAAATGGGGAACTTGCAACAGGTTTCGATATCGTCAACACAGTCACGTTCCTCAATCGCTCTTTCCGTAGTGTCAGGGTAGGAAAGATGGACCCCTGGGCTCCTGAAGGAGAAGAGTTTGCCATTAATGGAAGCGCCATTGTGTGGAAACAGAAGTTTGATCAGGTGGGAAGGATCTGAATGCATTTTCTGAGCTATAGTTCCATTGTTGTAGAAGAACTCAGAAGTACTCTTCAGCAGATGCCTGGGAATGCATATTCCTGTACATGATGCACTTACTCTGAAGCAAGCCCTATGGTATTCACTGGGTATTACTCTGGATCTGCCAGCCTTCTGTGATGATCATAACAGTGATGCAAGAGTAACACCTACAAATGTGACTGACTTGTTATAAGGTTTGTGCTTGTAGACTAGGATGAATAACATGGATAATATATGCCAAACTCTCACTTGTGCAGGCATATGTTATCCATGCTCTTTTGTCCCCTTGTTTGTCCATCTCTTTCTATGAATTTTCAGGCTGAATTGATTATGGTGATGAGAAGAGGTGGTATGTAAAGGAACTAAAGGAAAACATCTGGAGTCTGAAGGACTCTATATATAGAACAATATTGTAAAGACCCTCTTTGGAACTAACTAGGACAGCCCACCTATGTAAACCGTCTTGAGTAATATCGGATGAGTAAGGCCTTATATACATACAGGTGTGCACCACTAAATGCCAGGGATACCTCTTTTGCGATTTGGTCATTAAGTGAACATTCAGTCCAATCTATTGCCTTTGTTGTGTAAACAGACACCGCCTGCCAGACACTAGCTGGCTGCACAGGCTACTGGAGACAGATGGCCTCTTCTTTGCATTAAGAGCCTCTCTGTTGTGTAGACAGACACTCTGCTGCAGCTACGGGAGATGCGATTGCCTCCTTAAGAGCACCTGCATTGTGCTTTGACCACCGTCATATATGCGATCAGTCACTAAGTGAACCGTTGTTAAGTAGCGCATACCTGTATAGAGGTAAATCGATACCTATAAGAAGCCAGAGGAGCTCATAAGCTGAGTGTCATAACTGTAATCTCATGCAGAACAAACCAAACCAAACATCACAGCAATGAGACAATTGTGGATTTCCATGCTAACCCTTTCTCCTTTGGGGTTTTTTGAAGATGCCGCCCCGATCAACATGTACTGAGAGCTGCCATCCAGGACAGACAAAGGTGGCACGCCAGGGGGAGCAGATCTGTTGCTATGACTGTGCTCAGTGCTCTGAAGGGAGGATTTCCAGCCAGCTGGGTAAGTGAAGAAGGTGATGCTCCATCCAGTGGGTGTTCCAGAAGTTTGTAGAAATGAGCTGCTCAAAGGTCTTCCAGCCCAATCTTTTCTTTCCCAGCACTCAGAGGAACTGTGGCGTCCAGGAACTTTTGTCCCCTTCCCCTGAGGAATGTCTCAGGTCCCGCTATGGGGCTTCTCATGTTTGCTCCAGCTATTATGCTGGCACCGATGTGAGAACCTTCATGTCAAGCTATTAGGTCGGACACAGAGGATAGGATCTGGAGGAGGAGGCCTCCGCCACTCCCACACCCCTCCCACCCCATCTCTACCCCCATTCCCCCTTCCCCCACTCAGAACGCCATCCCAAAACCGAAAGGCCATCCCACTGCCTGGTGGTCCCACTTATCTCCACGCAGTCACATGGCATTCTTCATCCGGCACTACCTACTCCAAGGGTGCCATAGATGTGCTTTACAACATGTTTACAACACCCAGTGCCAGCACTGGAGCTCAGCACCGGTGCTATGAACCTTTAGGATTGTACCCTTAGGGCACAATCCTAAATTCATCATACTGATGCAGTCAGTAAAGCAACAATTCAGCAGAACATATGGCCCAGTCCAATGGGACTGTTATGACAGTGGGGAAAGTGTCTACTATTGCCAAAGGCCCAGTGATGGCGTGAAGCTGGTGCCACCACTGTGCCAAACCAAGCATCTGCTTCAAAGCAGCTGCAGATCCGGAACCACATTGCTGCAGATGCCAGTAATTCAGAAGTGGGGCATGTTTTGGATGAGGAGAGATCCGGCCAGGGAAGAGAGGAGGTGGATCCTGGTGGCAGCAACATGCACCAGGATCTAATCCTTGAACCTTTCCTCGGAATACTCCCTGACTCTCCTCGGAAGTGCATCAGCAAAATGGAGGAGGAGACCTACAGGTGACTGGGCAGCCTATACACAACTCTGCTGGCTGGCTATTTGCCCCCCATGACAGCACACACTTCCTAGGCACAGCACAGCTGACCTTTGGGCAAAGCCTGATGCCAGTTTTACTGAGGGTTGACATTCAAAGGATACCTGGATGTGTTACATACATGGATGGATGTAAAGGAGCATTTGAGTGAGTGATTTCTTTTGAATGTATTAATTAGCATACTTCATACTATGATTATACTGCACTGTTGCCATACAGCCTAAGGTGACACAGGCACACTTTGAACTGTTGAATCCCTGCATGTGTCTTTTAGATGCAGATCACTGCAGTGACTGCCCAGAGGACCAGCATCCAAGCGGGAACCAGGATCACTGTATCCCCAAAGCCATCACTTTTTTGTCCTATGAAGAGCCCTTGGGAATCGTTCTGGCTTCTTCTGCTCTGCTGCTCTCCACCATCACACTTGTGCTCGTGTGGAGCTTCATTCAGCACAGGAACACCCCCATTGTCAAAGCCAACAACTGGAACATCACCTGTGCCCTGCTGTTCTCCCTGCTGTGTTGCTTCCTCTGCACATTTCTGTTCATTGGCCAGCCCAGAAAGGCATCCTGCATTCTCCGGCAGACCTTGTTTGCCATCACCTTCACTGGGGCTGTTTCTTCAGTGTTGGCCAAAACCCTCACTGTGGTCCTGGCCTTCATGGCCACCAGACCAGCCAACAGGATGAGGAAATGGTTAGGGAAGAGATTGGCCATGTCCGTCATCGTGGTGTGTTGTCTGATTCAAACTGGCCTCTGTGCAGCGTGGCTGGCAGTGTCTCCCCCCTTCCCAGAGCTTGACGCGCACTCCCTGATAGGTCAGATCATAGTGCAGTGCAATGAAGGCTCAGTCTTCATGTTCTCCACTGTTCTGGGCTATATGGGATTTCTGGCCCTTGTCAGCTTTGTGGTGGCTTTTTTGGCCAGAAGACTGCCTGATACTTTCAATGAGGCCAAGCTGATCACCTTCAGCATGTTAGTCTTTTGCAGTGTTTGGGTGTCCTTTGTGCCAGCCTACCTGAGCACCAAGGGGAAATACATTGTGTCCGTGGAGGTCTTCTCCATCTTGGTCTCCAGTACTGGATTGCTGGGTTTCATCTTTCTCCCCAAATTCTTCATTATTGTGTTGAGGCCCCAGCTGAACACCAAGAAGAATTTAGTAAGGAAAAAGAATGTTGTTACCTGACAGATGAGCTTGAGTACCTTTGTCCATAGCATTGTGCAGAAAACCCTTGAGATAGGTCCATTTTTTAAAATAGAAGTTCATGTGACTTCCTTCAATATTCCCAGCTGTTCCTCCTTGGATGTAATTCTGAGATTTATTTCAAATTTCACCAATTTGACATTTTAGGGTCAATCTCATTCCTCTCTTCTCCTACAAAGTGCAGTTATCCTAAGCCATTTGCATATTCTAACTGCTCAAAAAATAATAAATGATGATGATGATGATGATGGTGAACTGGATCTTTAGATAAATGTATTTATTTATTGTGATTTCCTGCTTGTCCTGATGAACATGCAACACTCAGAGATCATTATGCCTTGAAGCATCAGGCTGAAGACCAAGATGGGAGAAATAGGCAACGTGATACAGTGCTGGTCCTGACATATCATGAGAGCTTTATTGTAGCGTCCTGGTGAAATGAATGAGCTAAGAAACTGGATTTGCCTGGAGAGATTCTCCATTTATGTAACACATTCCCTCTCTGCCTTAGCTGCAAGTGTTTCAATAATTATTGAAACAACAGCACAATCCCATGCGTGAATATGCAAAAGTACCATTAAGCTCAATATGATGTGCTCCCAGGGAAGTGTTTATAGGATATCAATATGTTCCATTGAATTCAGTAGGACTTATTTCTGAGTAGTCATGCACAGGGTGATGTGAGAGCAGCAGTTCACAAACATTTTGGTTTCTGGAACACTTTACACTCCTAAAAGGAGTCTCTGCATGTGTAGTGTCTCAGGTAGCTCGGGTAGCTCGGGTAGCCCCTGAGCACCTGTGCATTTACAGAGTGCTGCAGCATCAAAGGCCTTGCAGACCTTTGAAAAGGTTTCTCAATGCAATCATCTTCCTGGTAATTATCGAAACCATTGCCTTCCGTTAGAGAAGTCCCAGGAATAATCTGAAGCCACCTTCAAAATTCATAACAAAATCAGCTGACTCCACTCAGGAGCTGAGGATAAAATGTGCACTTCAGCTTTTGAAAAGCCAGCTGCACGAGGCAGATGTAGGCTGCATACAGCCAGGTGTCTGTCGCTTGAATATGAAGACCTCATGTGAGAAATTTGGCAGTGGGGATTCGCTCAGCCCCTCTACAGTCATTTCTCCTCATGACTGATGATTGTGTGTTCATAGTGCCATAGTGTGTTCATAGTGGAAGTCACTGGAAATTGGTAGAATGCTGTGGGGTTGAGGTTCAGACATGCTGCTGTTCAGATAGTCAACAGTGCTGCTGCTACTGCTGCAGCTGCCTTATGGTATCATCAACAACTGCCACTCCAGGTGGGGTTGGCAGAAGAGCATTCATCAGTCTCCAGACGTTACTATTGGTGTCTTTGCATCTCTCGCATTTGTTGACCAGAAAGATCTCTCCTTTAAAGAAACTCCAGATGCATCTTCCGTGAATGGAAAGTAAGTTGGGTTGTGGTTTGGATTAAAATTCAGTGTTGGAAATATAGAAAAATTACTCGGAATTACATACTTTGGGACTGGTGGCAATAGTGGGGGCAGCAGTGGTGGCATGGAGTGAGTTCAACTTCACATATGCAAAAAGACCCCAGCAACTAGAGAACTGGAAGGTCAAGATGAATACGAAATAAATATTGTTATTGTTATTATTTTTATTCTTATTATTAACACTAGGCTAGAACTCTTTCAATGTGTCCTGCTCGTTATCCTTGTGTGGAGAAGTTTTTTGGCAGGAAGGAACAGAATATTTGGTTAGGTGAGCTGCAGCTGGTGCTCTAAAGTGGTTTGGCTAGTGGGTGTGCTTTTAAAGACATGTGGAACAGGAACACACAAGGAGGAAAGCTAATATGCCTGCAGTTTTAAGTGTGGTGGTCAATGGCACAACTTTGTGGAATGACACACAAGAACTACGGGACTCAATACATCACTTTTATTATGGTGATAATAATGCAGTAGCAGAAATGTGCAGTCAAGATAAAAAGCAATACAGTGTATTGGATAATTTCAACCTTTTTCAGCTCATGGCACACTGTCAGGGGTATAAAATTGTAAAGACTCACCATGGGTTCTTGGACAAGGCACACCCAGCTGCCAGTCAGAGTGCTCACATCACCCAATGGCCTAATAAACGACCCTCCCCAAATGTCCATGGCATACATGCACACCCTGCGTGGCACAATAATGTGCCACTCACACGGGTTGAAAATCGCTGCAATGTATTCATTACTCACTCATACAACTCAGCATAATCATAAGCAGTTGCTAGGGCTGCAATCCTACAAATACTTACCACATGTTCATATCATATGTTGAATGCTTGGGGCTGATCTCAGGCCTTCCCCTTAAAGATTCCAACATAGACAAGAGTCCTGGACTCAGACATGTCAAGGAGAACATGATGGAGGTGCTAATTGTGTCCTCAACTTGGCTGCAAACGTGATAAGAAGCTAGAGAGGCTTAGTGAGTCACTGGCCAGGCTTGCCAAAGGTGATCTATCTGTATCTGCTACAGGAGTTTGAAGAGTTGCAGGAATCATGGGGCTAATTTGCCAAGACTACTGGCCCAGTGTTATCTGGGCCTTGTGCTGATTGCGAGGTCTTCTTTCCTTTTTCGTGTGATACAGTCGCTTTGTTTGCAGTTTCACTCTGCTGCACACCAGGGAGTGGTCAGTGTCACAGGCAGCACCCTGATAGCTGCGTGTGATCTTGATGCAGGGAAGGCTGGAGCGTCTGGTGAGAATCAGGTTGAGCTGGTGCCAGTGCTTTGATCTTGGGTGTCTCCAAGAGACTCTATGTTGGGGCTTCGTGTTGAAGAACATGTTACTGACACAGAGACCGTGATGACAGCAAAACTCTAGCAGGCGTTGGCCATTTTTGTTCATCTTCCCAGTGCCGAACTGACCTAAGCAAGTGGGCCAAGAAGTTATCAGCACCAACTCTAGCACTGAAATCGTCAAGGATGAACAATGGCTCTTTTACGGGGATCTTCTTGATAGTGGTGGCCAGGTCATCATAGAATTTGTCTTTGACTTCTGCTGTAGATGACACAGTCGGTGCATAAGCACTGATGAGAATGACAGGTCCTGCTGATGACTGGAGCTGCAAGGACAAAATTCTTTCACTTCCTACAGTAGGTAGGATGATGGATTCCAGCAGGGTATTTCAGAGAGTGAAACCATAGTCTTTCGAGACTGAAGGTTGCCAATACAATACAATTTCTGACTGCAAAGCCAACACCATGTTCCCTGGTTTTGTCTGGTGGTTTTCCCTGCCAGAAAAATGAGAAATTTCTCTCCTTGACAGATCCGGAATCTGGCAGCCTTGTCTCTTGAAGGGCGATGATGTCCATCTGCAGCCTGCTCAGCTCCATGTCGATGACAGCTGTTTTGCATGCGTCATCTATTTCTTGCAGGTCATCAGAGAAGCCAGGTGTCATTGTCCTTATATTCCAGGTGCCCATCTTTAGGGCAGGAGTTTTCTGTTGCATGGTGCAGACTTGTCGATCCGCGTGTCGATTTTCACCCTAAACCCCACACACCCCATGAGGTTAATAGACCGTGGTGAGGCAACACATTACAGGCTGGGGACTTCCCAGCTTAAGGCGGGCGGTAGCTGCCCAATGAGATGCAATGATCTCTCCCACCGTCAGAAGCAGCCCCTGGCATCACGCTCTACACCAATCGAGCAAAGACTTATAACCGGTAAACTGCTGCTTCCTGTGTTGTGCCGATGCCATATGGCGGAGTTGGAGTGTCCTCTCCAGTGCGCAAAGCCTGCGTAAAGAAGGTTTGGAGGATAGGCTGTTACCCATGCAGCAAATACCCCCTCTCCACATCGCTGGAATGGTCCAATGGAAAGGCAGAAGCCAATATGGTTGGTTCCAGCAGCATCGCAGGAGTTGCCAGAGCGTGACTGTGTACAGCCGCAAACTGCCTCAGGGACTCCGGCTCCTGATTTTGCCTCGAGGTTGACTCCTGAAGCCTTTTCCATAACTGGATATAGCCACAAGGCAGTGGAGGTTTGAGGTCAGAGTTTCCTTCTCTTAGATGAGCTGCCTTCCCAGGCTGACTGAAGCAAAGACTCATCCAAGGGACCTTGTCTGTGGGCCATGTGCTGCCCAACCTAAATCGGGTACCCAAAAGGTATAAGACTCTTGCCAAAATATGGTGCAAAAATATGGTTATCACAGGAGGCCAGTGCTTTGCCTTGCCCAGCCTGCACGAGGCCAGGAGGCTATGGAGACAACTGATTAACTGTTGATTCTGCTGTGGGCAGGGTTGATGTGAGTGCACCCACAGCCTCAGCATTATAACACACATCACAGGAGGCCTCAAAGATGCACTTCCAGTTAGAAAAAGGGAACTGTGTTGTAGGGGCCCACCCCTGGAGGGGCCTGGAGCAGGCTTGTTCCACCCCCTGGGAGGCCTCAGATTGGCTGGAGGGGGAGGGGGTTCCAGCACCCTTGTCCTCCTCCCTAGCAGAGCTGCCAGACCTGGCCTAGGAGCAGGAGCTGTTGACCGCCCAGCTCCCTGCTTCACACTGCCTGCCTCTCATCCCTGGCCTCCCTGTTTTATGGAGCAAGCCTGCCCCCTTTGGCCCCTCCCCTTCCTCCAGGTGGGGCAGAAAAGGCCTTTCCTGCTCCTGGCTTGTTTCCTTGTTTGCCCTGCCAGCCCCCTCTGTCTGGTTGGGGTGAGACAACCTTCTTTGCCCCCCTCAAGGGCAGGGAAGCCTCCCCACCCTGGGCATGGGGTGCCTGCTCCATGCCTGTTGGGGGTCAGGGCATCTGGGAGGGGCCCCGACAGTCATTAAGCCAATCATGACCAGAAATAAGCCCTTTTTTCCTTACTTCACTCCTTGCTGCCATTAGCTGCAAATGGCAGGAGAGCAAATACATACATTTTGATCATATATTCAGGATATGAGAAAGCATGCACTTTCAGCAGTGACACCTCTGATTAATTAATTAATTAATTTGTATTTGTATAATTATTTGTATATTATATTATTTATATATTATATTTGTGTATTATAATTTGTATAATTATTTGTATAATTAATTAATTATTTGTATACCGCCTTTTTGGTCATTGGATTACTCCTCTGACTTTATTCAAAGCGGTTCACATAGGCAGGCTATTTCTAAACCTCCAAGGGGATTTTTACAATAACGGAAAGGTTTTTGTCTTTCAAGAACCGCACAGCATTTCATAAGAACATAAGAACAGCCCCACTGGATCAGGCCATAGGCCCATCTAGTCCAGCTTCCTGTATCTCACAGCAGCCCACCAAATGCCCCAGGGAGCACACCAGATAACAAGAGACCTCACCCTGGTGCCCTCCCTTGCATTGGCATTCTGACATAGCCCATTTCTAAAATCAGGAGGTTGCACATACACATCATGGCTTGTAACCCGTAATGGATTTTTCCTCCAGAAACTTGTCTAATTCCCTTTTAAAGGCGTCCAGGCCAGACGCCATCACCACATCCTGTGGCAAGGAGTTCCACAGACCAACCATGCACTGAGTAAAGAAATATTTTCTTTTGTCTGTTCTAACTCTCCCAACACTCAATTTTAGTGGATGTCCCCTGGTTCTGGTGTTATGTGAGAGTGTAAAGAGCATCTCTTTATCCACTCTGTCCATTTCAGATGGATCTGTCATGGTCTGGTATCACTTTTGGTCCCCAGTTGCCCCCCATACTGGTTGACAAGCGGCTCCTTCATCTTTCACTTGAAGGGCAGCCAAGGCGTTTCTTCACCCACACCAAAGAGCAGGTGGAATAACTCGGCTCAGCTTGTCAGCTGCTTCACGGTCTCGAACAGCTAATGGTGTTAGCTGTAAATGAGAGCAGCTAATAATAATAATAATAATAATAATAATAATAATAATAATAATAATAATAATAATAATACAGGTATTTCTATACCACCTTTCTTGGTCCTCAGATTTCTCCTTAGACTTTATTCAAGGCGGTTTACATAGGCAGGCAAATTAAATCCCCGTAGGGATTTTTACAATTTGAAAGAAGGTTTCTATCTTTCAAGAAACCACAACATTCAGATGTTTCTTCCGTGATCTGGTCGCACATTCTGGCCTCCATCCTCCCACGCTCAGAGCAGATGGAATAGCTCGGCTCAGCTTGTCAGCTGCTTCAAGATCGCGCGGTGCCGGTGGCCTCGAACTGGCGATCTTCGGATGTTATCTTCAGGCAAATGGAGGCTCAACCCTGATGCTGGGAGAGTCTGAGGGCTGGATAAAAAGCTTCCATGGCCACATCTGGTGCACGGCCCTTTTGTTTGATACCCCTGCTTTAGATACTTGAAGATGGCTCTCATTCTCCCCTTGTCTTTTCCAGGCTACACTAGAATACTAAGTTCCTTCTGGAAGCAGGAAATGGGGAACAGCTTCCTGTGTCCCTGAGAGAATATTTGTTTGTCATAAGAACATAAGAACATAAGAACAGCCCCACTGGATCAGGCCATAGGCCCATCTAGTCCAGCTTCCTGTATCTCACAGCGGCCCACCAAATGCCCCAGGGAGCACACCAGATAACAAGAGACCTCATCCTGGTGCTCTCCCCTACATCTGGCATTCTGACTTAACCCATTCCTAAAATCAGGAGGTTGTGCATACACATCATGGCTTGTACCCCATAATGGATTTTTCCTCCAGAAACTCGTCCAATCCCCTTTTAAAGGCGTCTAGGCTAGACACCAGCACCACATCCTGTGGCAAGGAGTTCCACAGACCGACCACGCGCTGAGTAAAGAAATATTTTCTTTTGTCTGTCCTAACCCGCCCAACACTCAATTTTAGTGGATGTCCCCTGGTTCTGGTATTATGTGAGAGTGTAAAGAGCATCTCCCTATCCACTCTGTCCATCCCCTGCATAATTTTGTATGTCTCAAACATGTCCCCCCTCAGGCGTCTCTTTTCTAGGCTGAAGAGGCCCAAACGCCGTAGCCTTTCCTCATAAGGAAGGTGCCCCAGCCCCGTAATCATCTTAGTCGCTCTCTTTTGCACCTTTTCCATTTCCACTATGTCTTTTTTGAGATGCGGCGACCAGAACTGGACACAATACTCCAGGTGTGGCCTTACCATCGATTTGTACAACGGCATTATAATACTAACCGTTTTGTTCTCAATACCCTTCCTAATGATCCCAAGCATAGAATTGGCCTTCTTCACTGCCACCGCACATTGGGTCGACACTTTCATCGACCTGTCCACCACCACCCCAAGATCTCTCTCCTGATCTGTCACAGACAGCTCAGAACCCATCAGCCTATATCTAAAGTTTTGATTTTTTGCCCCAATGTGCATGACTTTACACTTACTGACATTGAAGCGCATCTGCCATTTTGCTGCCCATTCTGCCAGTCTGGAGAGATCCTTCTGGAGCTCCTCACAATCACTTCTGGTCTTTACCACTCGGAAAAGTTTGGTGTCGTCTGCAAACTTAGCCACTTCACTGCTCAACCCTGTCTCCAGGTCATTTATGAAGAGGTTGAAAAGCACCGGTCCCAGGACAGATCCTTGGGGCACACCGCTTTTCACCTCTCTCCATTGTGAAAATTGCCCATTGACACCCACTCTCTGCTTCCTGGCCTCCAACCAGTTCTCAATCCACGAGAGTACCTGTCCTCTAATTCCCTGACTGTGGATTTTTTTCAGTAGCCTTTGATGAGGGACCATGTCAAACGCCTTCTGAAAGTCCAGATATATAATGTCTACGGGTTCTCCCGCATCCACATGCCTGTTGACCTTTTCAAAGAATTCTATAAGGTTCGTGAGGCAAGACTTACCCTTACAGAAGCCATGCTGACTCTCCCTCAGCAAGGCCTGTTCGTCTATGTGTTTTTATCTGGTGTGCTCCCTGGGGCATTTGGTGGGCCGCTGTGAGATACAGGAAGCTGGACTAGATGGGCCTATGGCCTGATCCAGTGGGGTTGTTCTTATGTTCTTATGTTCTTATGAGATCCTATCTTTGATGAGGCATTCCACCATCTTACCCGGTATGGATGTTAGGCTGACCGGCCTATAGTTTCCCGGGTCCCCCCTCTTTCCCTTTTTAAAAATAGGCGTGACATTTGCTATCCTCCAATCTTATGGCACCATGGCCGTTTTGAGGGACAAGTTGCATACCTTAGTCAAGAGATCTGCAACTTCATTCTTCAATTCCTTAATAACCCTTGGGTGTATGCCATCAGGGCCCGGTGACTTATTGATCTTTAATTTATCAATGAGGTCTGAAACATCTTCTCTTTTAACCTCTATCTGACTTAACTCCTCGGTCAGGAGGGGCCGTTTGGGCAGCGGTATCTGCCCGAGGTCTTCTGCCGTGAAGACAGATGCAAAGAACTCATTTAATTTCTCTGCCATCTCTAAGTCTCCTTTTATCTCCCCTTTCCCTCCCTCACCATCCAGAGGGCCAACCGCTTCTCTGGCGGGTTTCCTGCTTCTAACATATTTGAAGAAGCTTTTATTATTCCCCTTAATGTTGCTGGCCATGCATTCCTCATAGTCTCGCTTGGCCTCCCCTATCACCTTCTTACATTTCTTTTGCCACAGTTTATGTTCCTTTTTATTCTCTTCATTAGGGCAAGACTTCCATTTACGGAAGGAAGCTTCCTTGCCCTTCACAGCCTCTCTAACTTGGCTGGTTAGCCATGCGGGCACCCTCCTGGATCGAGTGGAACCCTTCTTTCTTTGCGGTATACACCTCTGCTGGGCCTCTATTACTGTTGTTTTAAGCAGCCTCCATGCATTCTGGAGAGACTGGACTCTTTTTACCCTCCCTTTCAACCTCCTTCTAACCAGCCTCCTCATTTGAGGGAAGTCCGCCCGTCGGAAGTCAAGGGTTTTTGTTAGAGATTTGCCTGGTATTCTTCCCCCAACGTGCACGTCAAAACGGATCGCAGCATGATCACTGTTCCCCAATGGCTCAGTAACGTTTACATCTCTAACCAGGTCCTGCGTACCGCACAAAATTAAATCCAGAGTCACCTGTCCTCTGGTGGGCTCCGTGACTAGCTGATCTAAGCCACAGTCATTCAGCACGTCAAGAAATCCGGTTTCCTTATCGTGACCAGAGCACAAATTGACCCAGTCAATATGAGGATAATTGAAGTCCCCCATGATTACAACCCTGTCCTTCCTTGTCACCTCCCTGATCTGTTTCCTCATTTCAAGGTCCCCATCAGATTTCTGGTCTGGAGGACGATAGCACGCCCCCAGTATTACATCGCTGCACAAGCCTGGTAATTTAACCCACAGAGATTCTACGGTGGAGTCGGACCCACCTTCAATCTCTACTTTGCTGGATTCTATCCCTTCCTTAACATAAAGGGCCACCCCACCTCCAACACGCCCCTGCCTGTCCCTCCTGTAGAGTTTATAGCCCGGGATTGCGGTATCCCACTGATTCTCCGCATTCCACCAGGTTTCCGTTATGCCCACTATGTCAATATTTTCCCTTGTCACCAGACATTCCAGTTCTCCCACCTTTGCTCGTAGACTTCGGGCATTCGCATAAAAGCATTTATACACGGAATGCCCCAGGATGCGCTGCTTATTTGCTCCTTTGTCCCCGCATCCTCTCATTGTGCCAAACCGTCTATCACATCCCATCACCCTACCTTTCCCAATTTCTTCTCCTACCCTGCCTTTGTCTTGTTGTTCTCTAACCTCCCCATCCTCATTACATAGGGATGAGGAGTCCCGAACCGGATGCCCCTCGGCTCCTGTCGGCCTTCCCCCAGGGATCAGTTTAAAAGCTGCTCTGCCACCTTTTTAATGCTATGCGCCAGCAGTCTGGTTCCATTCTGGTTCAAATGGAGCCCGTCCCTCTTGTACAGGCCCCGCTTGTCCCAAAACGTTCCCCAGTGCCTAACGAATCTAAACCCCTCCTCCCTACACCACCATCTCATCCACGCATTGAGACCCCTGATCTCCGCCTGCCTAGCTGGCCCTGCGCGTGGAACAGGTAGCACTTCAGAGAACGCTACCTTTGAGGTCCTGGCTTTCAGCTTCCTGCCTAAAAGCCTAAATTTGGCCTCCAGGACCTCCCAGCTACACTTGCCCACATCGTTGGTGCCGACATGCACCACAGCCGCTACCTCTCCCCCAGCACTGTCTACCAGCCTGTCTAGACGAGAAGTGATGTCCGCAACCTTCGCACCAGGCAGGCAAGTCACCATGCGGTCCTCACATCCGTCGCATACCCCCCTCTCTATGTTTCTAATAATCAAATCCCCCACTACAAGAAGCCCCCGACCCCCCTCCTGCCGAGGAGTATCCCGAGTGCGCTCGGATACGGGCCCATCCCCTGGAGAAGGGATCCCCCCTAGGGGATTGTTTCCCTCCTCTCCAGGATGACGTCCTCCAGTCCCGAGACTTCCCACCCGGGCAGCCGAGGAGCTGCACGCCTGAGGTTGGGACAAAGCCTGATCGTCCCCAGAAGTCTCCCCACGGTCCTCCTCTGGCTGCCTGCGCTTCTCCAGGTCGGCCACCAAGGCTTCAAGGGAGCGGACGCGTTCCCTGAGAGCCTGGAGCTCCTTGCACCGAGGACACACCCATGACTTATGCCCCAGAGGCATATAATCATACATGTGGCACTCGATGCAGAACACTGGATAATGTTTTTAATCCAGCCCTTCCTCCTAATTGCTCAGACCTTGCATAGATGGTTTCCACCTCCTCTCATGCCCACCATCTAACCTCTACAGCAGCCCTGCACAGTAGGCCAGTTTGTGAGTGACTGGACCAGGGTCACCCAGTAAGCTTTGGTGGCTGAGCAGGGACATAAAACTGGGTCTTCCTGGTCTTGGCCCAACACATGCTAAAAGAGAGAATCATGTCTCCCTTATCTAACAGCTAATGGCTAGCAAGTATTTTTTGCCAGAAGAGCTCTGTTGGTGCAACCTGTCAACATCTTTCTTTGTCTCTCCATCACTCCTGTAGGGCAATGGAACTGGGCCGAGAGTGTCTCAATCTCTGGGGGTGAGTCACATTTCATGCATGTATTTATCTGAGTTATTTCTATGCTGTCCTTTCAGGCAGAGATCTCTTAAAGCAGTTCCCATGCCATTGGGATCTGAGAAATCATCAGGCCTCCTGGCTGTGCTTGCTGATCCTTAAAACTGCTGTAGACCTGATGTAAATAATCGGATGTAAATAGTCTCCACAATGGCATCAGATGAGGTGCTGGAGTGCAGGAACTTTTCCTCAATTGGGCCACACTAACTAGATTAGAGCACCTCCTAGTTGCTTTATTATTTATTTATTTGTTACATTTTTACCTTCAGCAGGTAAAATATCTTTACCATTTTAGCAGTTCATTCAAAGAAAGATGTGAAGAATTCAAATTCATTGGTGTTCCTATGAGAGGATGGGACACCTCCAGAAATTTCATTTATAGTGATATCATTCATGCTGTTTTCTTTTCCTCAATGTAGAAGCACTCCATTAAAGAACCTTATCAAAGGTGGAAAGGAATGACTAGAAATGTGTTGATTTAAAAAAATGTATGGCCTACTCTTCCTCTAGTGTTGGGCCCCCGGGCTGCATTTTTGCCCCCTGTAGGAGCCCACCACTGGAGGGACCTGGAGCTGCACCTGTTGGGCCCCTGGGCTGCATTTTTGCCCCCTGTAGGGGCCCATCGCTGGAGGGACCTGGAGCAGGCTTGTTCCACCCCCAGGGAGGCCTCAGATTGGCTGGAGGGGAAGGGGTTCCTGTACCCTTGTCCTCCTCCTCTGCAGAGCTGCCACACCTGGCTTGGGAGCAGGAGCTGTTCACCTCACAGCTCCCTGCTTCACACTGCCCCCTCTCATCCCTGGCTTCCCTGTTTTATGGAGCAAGCCCACCCCCTTTGGCCCCTCCCCTTCCTCCAGGTGGGGCAGAAAAGGCCTTTCCTGTTCCTGGCTTATTTCCTGCAGTGTTCCTTGTTTGCCCTGCCAGCCCCCTCTGGCTGGTTGGGGTGAGCCAACCTTCTTTGTCCCCTTCAAGGGGAGGGAAGCCTCCCCACCCTGGGCATGGAGTGCCTGCTCCAGTGTAAGTCAGGGGTCAGGGCATCTGGGAGGGGCCCTGACATGTGTCTTAGAGACTTCTGACAGATCCTTTGAGATGTGGGGAGGCTGCCACGTCCTCCCTGCAACTTAGGGCACCTCCAGACACTACCGGAGATCACCTAAAGTCACTTCCGGAGGGAACAGGTTGGCCCTCCAGACAGTTGCGAACCTGGCCCCTGTGCCGCCCCTGTGCTGAATGACCTGGAAGGCCATGTGACTGGAGTCTCCAGCCAAGATAAAGGACATGGCAAGGGTGAGGAACTCTTTCCTACTGCATTTCATCACATGAAAATAATGGTGACAGAGTAGCATCCATTCAGGCACAGAATGAGTCCCAAAGAAGCAAAATACTTATAAGGGACAGGGGTGTTATTTTTCCATCTATGTCCTGAACTTTTGCA
The DNA here is from genome assembly GCF_035046505.1 of Tiliqua scincoides. Lineage (NCBI taxonomy): Eukaryota > Metazoa > Chordata > Lepidosauria > Squamata > Scincidae > Tiliqua > Tiliqua scincoides. The sequence continues at coordinate 135,638,093 of NC_089825.1, read as the reverse complement.
AGGATTGCAAAGTCTACTTTGCAATAATTTTGTAGAACATGAAAATCAACAGATGCGAAATCTTTAATGTTCCTTAATGATTCTGGAGTACCTGAAACCCATAGGACACCTTTGGGGAGGAGATTCTCCAGCCTATAATTTTTCAGATTGCTCAGCATCCTCCTTGCAAAAACTCAGAAGGGACGTGTGCCACTCTAACACAAATAACCGACCTTCAGAGGAAAGGAATAGTCTACAGCCCTGTCCACAGTAGGGTGTTTGGTATCTTTCCCACTCAGCGGAGAGACCGGCCGTCAGATCAGACAAGCTGCAGGACCCAGAACCTCTGAAAGGAGGTGACTGTAACCAGCCTGTTGCTGGAGGATTATGACTGAGATAGGAGGAAGGGAAGCCATTCTGTTTCATGGAAGAAGCCTTGCCTTTCTCCGTCACTTCGTTCTCCTTGTCACTACAAGTTCTGGTGATACTGGTGTTGCTGCCTCAGACCGGGAGCAAAATGGATCTTGCTACCTGTATCAGTCGTGATGCCCTCCAGACACGATACCAGTGTTATCAGCCAGGGGATCTCAGCATTGGTGCCATCACTACCCAGTTCTTCTCCCTTTCTGACACTGTATCCTTCACTGAGCACCCCAGAACCAAGCTTGTGGATGAGCCTCTGTAAGAACATGTGATGTTTGTTTCACAACAGTCAATACTCTGTCTTAATATCACAAAGATAGCCAAAAATGACTTGTTTAATATGTCTTTATTCAAAAATATTGCGTTATGGCATGAATTTTTGGCTCACAAAAAGTGATAAGTTTTCTTTTTTTTATCTCCAGGATGTACTTTCTGAGGATTACTTTGGTCTATTTTTATTGCTTCTACGTTACATTTCATTTCCAGCACACTGTGTGTGTCCCACTTTTCTAATGCTTCCCTTGTACTTCCATTTCGGTCATTGTCATTTCAAAACGTAGCCTGCCCAGAAACAGCAATAGAGATCGTTTTGATGTGAAACATGACATGGTGACATAAAAGTGACCCTGAAGTATGTACTTATAAAATCGGTTTATTATTTATTTAGCGTATGGCAGATAATACTGTTACCAAAAGGGCTGTTTTGTATAGGGGAATTATTACACTACTCTTATTGGAACCTCAGGATCACAGGCTGGATAACAAGACGGTGTAATGCAGAGAAATTCCCTTTTAGCTTAAAGAGGAGACTGTGAGAAAGATAACTTTTAATAAAAGATTATAGTTTTATTACAAGAGCACAAGGGTAAACATGAAGCACATGGAAAAATAAGTATATGTTTCTTGGTCCTAGTACTTGAATCCAATGTACCTAGCTTTTATGGTGGTTGCATGTAAAGAGTATTTGGTGCATCTGAGGAAATTAGAAAAGGGAAAGGTTGTAGGGAAGGATTTTAGGGGTCCCTGATCTGCCAAACCCAGTTGCTAACTAAAGTTGGGGAGAGAAGGGGAGAAAAAAAAGGGGGGAAGAAGGGACAAAGTTCCAGATGTAAGATAGTTACCTGTCTGTAGAGCAGTTGGTTGGGGAGAGAGAGTCCTGTGTGGAGGACCCTCTGACACAACACAAATGTGTTTTGTCCTTGGAGGGGGAGCCAGAGAGAACATGTGGCGGGGAAGCCCTCTCTTAAAAGGGGGTTTGCAAAACATGCTGAGCTGAATGGTAGCTTCCTTACTACCACACAGCAGGATAAACATTGAAAAGATCAGGATGTCCCTTATCAGCAAAATTCAATGGGGTCTAATGGCTGGCTTCCTAGCTGGGGGAACTTAAACTATACAATGAATGGGCAACCCAGGAAGGCAGTTCAAGTTTGCATACTTAAGCAGTGATTGGGTTAAAACAATGCAATGAATACAGTAATGTAGGAGACTGGGTTAAAACAATACAAGGAATAGGAGACACTTAAACAATGAATTGCTATGCCAGACTTCTTCCTATAATATGTGAATCATAGGGAGGTGGATTTTGTAACCATGAGCTTGTGACTTGACCAGAGGTTTTGGAAAAGTGTGCTGGAAGAAGTGTGGCTTGCATGATGTTTTAGTAACAATACCAGATATAGAGAAAAAATTACAACTAAAAGGAAAAAGGGGATTTTCACGTAACAATATGTGGGCTTATATAACATTTAAACTAGATCAAATATCAATGTCCAATTCATCCAGCCATTCAAGGACAGAGTTGCCTTTGGTAAAAAAAAAAAATAAAAAATAAAAAATCAGACCTTCGGCCAGTATACACCCTCAATTTGCAGCCAGACACAACATGGTATATGGTTTGGTAGGGAAACCCGCAATCACACTGTGGGGACAATACTAACCCCCATTTAAACACTGAATTCTGACAAACACCATGTAGATTACTGTTCAAAGTTTTCCAATGCTGGCAAGGTGAGTTGAAACCTGGCCCCTTAAGTATAGGATCGTCTATATATCTACCTGTTTCATAAAATTGGTAAATGGTAGAAAGTGGTGACTAAATGACTGAATGTATCTCTTATGTATCTTCATGTTCCTCCTGTAGTGCAGTGTCAAAGAACTACCAGCATGTGCTGTCCTTGGTGTTTGCTGTGAAGGAGATCAATGAGAATCCAGAGATTTTACCCAACATCTCTTTGGGGTTCCACATCTATGACAGCCACTTTAATGCAAAGGTGACTTGTCAGAACACCTTGAACCTTCTCTTCAATCAGGATAAGACTATCTTAAACTATAATTGTCATGCCCAGAAGAAACCAGTAGCCGTCATTGGGAGCCTTGATTCTGAAATCTCCCTCAACATGGCCACTATTTTAGGTATCTACAAGATTCCACAGGTAAGCGGATGTATGGTCCAAATGTCCCTATTTACCAGGGGTAGTTCCTATTTAATGAAATCTTTTTTGGGGAAAGCCGTATCCCTTATTTATCTCTGTAGGGGAGCGCCAGTGGGTATATTTGACTATTTTGTGTGTGTGTGTGTGCTATTCAGTTTTCAGATGTCACTTCTTGTTCCTGGATCACTGGAAGTAACATTATCTTATCCCTTGCCTCTAGTGCACATACTTGTACATACATATGCAAAACACCTCTTTGGAAAATACTAATTTTAGCCTCTAGGATATGTTAAATCCAGGATTTGTTAAATTTTAAAGCAACATACAAGTAGGATCCTTGTAGAGTAGCATCCAAGTAGCATACAGCCCTCCCCTCATTCACAAGCTGGCTCATCCCCTGGGCGACCGGCCGCAGCAAATCAGGCTGCCCCACTTTTGCATCTGCCACATGGGTAGGGCAGGGGAAATGGGGTCTGCGTGCGAGTCACACCACCCAGAATCTAATTAGAAAAGTGCGAAAGTATCAGAATACCTATAGTTTTGTGCCAGGATGAAGCAAGTTATCAACTATCCAAACACTAATAATACCCAGATCATAAAATAATCCCTTGTTGTTGCTTATGATACTTGGACCCCAAAGAATCATAGGTCAGTCCCACATTTCAAGCTATGCATGTCAGAAGTTCCTCAAAATATGATTGCGATAGGAGAATGCTTGGCTGAATTACCAGTGTAATTAATCAAGTTTTTGACTCTCAAAAAATTGTTCATGTGCACTGAAATCATCATAACTCACTTCTCCTTGCTTAGGTCACTTATTGCTCGTTTGCTGCAACAGTGAATGAGATAACTCAGCTCTCTACCCTCTACCGCATGGTTCCCAATGAAGAATATCAGTACACCGGCATTGTGAAGCTTCTTCTGCATTTCCAGTGGAAGTGGGTTGGGATCATTATACAGAGAGATGAGAAAGGAGAAAGGTTTGGAGAGACCTTGGCGCACATGTTTTCTCAGAGTGGCATCTGTGCAGCCTTCATTGAGAAACTACCAGTCCAGGACAACATTTCTGAAATTTTCAATCTCTTAGATCCCCTTTTGAACATGACTATTGTTCATAGTCAGACACGTGTCCATGTATGTGTGGTACGCGCTGCCATTCATTCCATGATTTTTTTGCAAATGGTGTTGAATCTGGTGGAACTGGAAACGATGGCACCCATAAACAAGGTGTGGGTGATGACAGCCCACTGGGATTTCTCATTGGTAACATTTCAAAGAGATATACCTATACACGTGTTCCATGGGGGCTTATCCTTTGCAGTTCAAACCAATGAGGTGCAGATGTTCTCACAGTTCCTTCAGACCTTGGATCCTCATGCTGACACAGATGGGTTTATCAAAGACTTCTGGGAACAAGCATTCAACTGTTTATTTCCAGACACTGGTGTGGATAAGGAGGACAAGGAAAGCTGCACTGGGAAGGAGAAGCTGGAGAGCCTCCCAGGCCCTTATTTTGAAATGAGTATGACTGGCCAAAGCTACAGCATCTACAATGCCGTCTATGCTGTGGCACATGCTCTAGATGCCATGCATTCATCCAAACCAAAACATAGGGTGATGCCAAGAGAAGAGAATCCGGTGCTTCCTATGGGAGAAAAAGGCCAGGTATTGAAAAGGCTCTTGTCTGAGGCCCCCATTCCCAGGGACTAGGGTGCAATGAGTTTTATTATCTTCCATCCATCTTTCCACATGTGGGCATTTGACATGGGCTGGGAGGGATCGTGCCCTTAGTTTTCTAACATATTGCAGGAAAGCAATAACAACTTCAGAAAGTAAAAATAGGAGATAAGATTGCAGGACACTTTGCTGCATATAAACACATTTTCTGCTGATTTCTCAAATATGCACAACACTGTATGCTACATGGAATTAAGTTCCACTGAATTTGATGGACCTGACTCCCAGGAAAGGACTGCAGCCTCAGATTACTAACCCCTAGTTATTATTGTTTAATTCACCCATGGCCCAATGCTTTTTTACTGACCTCTTTGGTGGCTGCCTGCTCTCCTTTGGGACACCTCAGCAGAGGCATTGCTAGACAGGGGGCGGTGCACTAAGTTTTGCAGAGAGCCGCCCTGCAGCGTGCAAGTGGCTCCTCCCCCTCCCCTCAGGAGACATTCTCCTCCGTTTCCCCCACCCACATGGCTCCAAAGGGGAGGGGAGGAGCTGCTTGCATGCTGCGAGAAGCAAATGTCTCCTGAGGGGAGGGGGAGGAGATCTGGAGGGGACCTCAGATCTACGCCAGCCTCCGGGGATGGGTTCCGGTCAAGGTGTTAGTATCCAGTGGATGATAGTGTTGCCAAGATTCACCTCTCTCCTGCATTCACCCCACCCAAAGGCTCTGCTCTCTGCCCTGAGCCAGCCATCAGCCAACACCTCCTGACAATTAGTCTCTAGAGCACTGCTGATGAAGCAGGGCACAGAGAAACTGCCATGATGGCACCCCACAAGATATGCTAGAGGGTCTCCCAGTCCACCAGTGCATACGGCAGTTAGGATTGGCTTGCTAAAGTAATAGACTGTCTGAGAAGATCTATAGCAGCCATTTTCAACCAGTGTGCCATGGCACACTGGTCTGCCGCAAATGGTCTGCAGGTGTGCCGCGAGAGTTTGGGGAGGATCATATATTAGTAGAGCCACTGGGGGATGTGAGCCCCCCACCAACAGCATAGTGTGTCTTGTCAATTGTCAAAAAAACTGATGGTGTGCCTTGACCATTTTAACACCTTGTCGGTGTGCCATAAGACAAAAAAGATTGAAAATCACTGATCTCTAAGGAGCAAGTGTGTGACTGGTTGCAATCTATCCCTAAAAATGGGAATCCATGCCACTTCTGAGCATCTAAAAATAGTGGGCATCCTTCCTAGTTCAACACCTGAGAAAATGGCGTGTTGGCATCCTTCAGTCTCGGAAGACTATGGTGTCACGCTCTGAATGGTGGTTCTGGAACAGAGTGTCCTCTCCAGTGCATGAAGCCTGGGTAAAGTAGGTATGGAGGATAGGCTGTTACCCATGCAGCAAATCCCCCCTCTCCACATCGCTGAAATGGTCCAATGGAAAGGCAGAGGCCAATACGGTTGGTTCCAGCGGCATCGCAGGAGTTGCCAGAACGTGACTGTGTTCAGCCATGAACTGCCTCAGGGACTCCAGCTCCAGATTTTGCCTCGAGGTTGACTCCTGAAGCCTTTTCCATAACTGGATGTAGCCACAAGGCAGTGGAGGTTTGGGATCAGAGTTTTCCTTCTCTCAGATGAGCTGCCTTCCCAGGCTGATGGGTCCCATCTACCCGGTGGCTGTTTAGTCGCCTCTTACGACAAGTACAGCCAAACTGAGGGCCTATTCTTATCCCCAGCCCCCAGGGGAGAGAGGCAATCACTGAAAGTATACATCTGTAGGAAGAGGGGAGTGCACCAAATGGTGAAGTACCTGTCCTTGAGCATCCCACTTCTCCCTACCAAATTGTGTGGTTTATCAGGTGCCTGTATAATAGCACAACTGGCTCATCCTGCATGTGACACGAATGCAGTGCTGCAATTCAGCATAATCTGGTTTTTGTATTTTTTTTCCCCCTCTGACCTTCTAGCTTGGCCCTTTTCTGAGGAGCATCTCATTTAATAACTCTGCTGGGGACCAGGTCTCTTTTGATGAGAAGGGGGAATGGGCAACTGGATTTGATATTATCAACTGGATTACTTTCCCAAACAAATCTTTCAAAAAAGTCAAAGTAGGACGGATGGATCCCCAGTTACCACCAGGCAGAGATTTCGTCATCATTCAGACAATCATGACATGGCACAGCAATTTTAACCAGGTGGGACATTTCTGAAGATTTTAGAGAACAGAATGAAATGGGGTACTGCATAATCTTTCAGGCACTGAAGAGTCAATTTTAAGTGTTGTTCACATGTAATGCTTTAAACAGGTACATAATACATATACCTGGAAAAAAAAAAAAACAAAAAACAAAACTATGTAACTGAGTACACAGTCCATGACCGACCCTGGGCTCATGTTAAGAGATCAACAGTTTTGTTGTACATGTATTGAATGGAAAGGTGAAACACTTGTTCTCAAGTAGAGATTAACAAAGATTGCATGGGTAACATGTGATTAGATCTCTGGACTGCCAAGAAAATGGTGGTGACGTTCTTGTCCTTCCTTTAGTTCCAAAGCCTATTGAATACAAAATGAAAAGAGGAGTAGAAGGAAATTGAATGCATTGGTTTTTGTCCATTATTAAGTTAATTCTTTGTTTCAGGTCGTGCCCCTTGCTGTATGTAATGAGCAATGCCATCCAGGTTACAGGAGGCAAAAGAAAGAGGGGGAGCCATTTTGTTGCTATGATTGTGTCCCATGTCCAGAAGGAAAGGTTTCCAGACAGAACGGTAGGAGGCACCATATTATAAAATAGATTGAGAAAAATTCACATAAGTTATCACAGATAATATCAAAGCATATTTTAATTGATTTTCTGAGCAACAGAGAGACAAGACAGGTTCAAGTTCACTTAAGGGGCTTGCGGTAACTCAACTTTGACACGTTTGGGCAGAAAACATTCATGGTAGGGACAAAAGTAGATGGTGGGATGAGGTCTACAGTCTCAAGAAAGTTCTCATAGCAGACCTCAAAGTATGGTTTGTATAATGAACTAAAACATATTTCATTTAAAGATATGGATGACTGTTTTAACTGCCCAGAAGATCAGTACCCAAACAAGGAGAGAGATCAATGTCTTCCCAAGGAGATAAACTTCCTCTCATTCAATGAACCTTTGGGCATCAGTTTGGTGGTTTTGGCTCTGTCCCTCTCTCTCACCACAGCCTTGGTTCTGGGACTCTTCATCAAGCACCGGAACACTCCCATCGTCAAAGCCAATAACCGGAACCTCACCTACTGCCTGCTTGTCTCCCTCTTCCTCTGCTTCCTCTGCTCCCTGCTGTTCATTGGCCGTCCTTCCATCCTGACCTGTCAGCTACGACAAACTGCTTTTGGTATCATTTTCTCAGTGGCTGTTTCTTCCGTCTTGGCCAAGACCATCACTGTGGTTCTGGCCTTCATGGCCACCAAGCCAGACTCCATGCTGAGGAGATGGGTGGGGAACAGATTTGCAAACTCCATCGTTCTCTACTGTTCAGGCATTCAAGCAGGGATTTCCATGGTGTGGCTATGCACAGATCCTCCATTCCCCTATGTGGACATGCACTCTCTGCCTCAAGAAATTGTTGTGGAATGCAATGAAGGATCAGCCAATATGTTTTACTATGTTCTGGGATACCTGGGAATTCTGGCCCTCATCAGCTTTGTTGTGGCTTTCTTTGCTCGGAAGTTGCCTTACTCCTTTAATGAGACCAAGTTCATCACTTTCAGCATGCTGGTCTTTTGCAGTGTGTGGCTGTCTTTTGTGCCAGCTTATCTAAGCACCAAAGGGAAATACATGGTGGCTGCAGAGGTCTTCTCCATCTTGGCCTCCAGTGCTGGCTTACTGGCTTGCATCTTTTCCCCCAAAGTGTATATAATTGTTTTGAGACCTGAACTGAACTGTAAGGAGCACCTGATGAGGAACAGTAAATAAAAATCTATCTTCTCAATTGTATTATTGTTTAAGAAGAGGTGAATTTCTTTTAAGAAAAATCTTTTAAGAAAAGATTTCTTATGCTTTTCCTATCCAGGAACTGCATTAGGATTGTTGTGAATGTGTACGCCAAAGAGCTTTTGTTAGTGTGGACATTTATTCCCATGCTGCATCTTTAGAAACCTTTGCTCGGTGACTTTCTATTTCATACCTGTCTACACCTTCTCTCAAAGTATGGATTCATTAGTTTATTTAGATAGTTATTTATTATTTGTAGTGTTATTCATGACTGTGGGTGAAGAATTTTTGTATTGGCAACCTTCAGTCTCGAAAGACTATGGTATCGCGCTCTGAAAGGTGGTTCTGGCACAGCGTCTAGTGTGGCTGAAAAGGCCAATCCGGGAGTGACAATCCCTTCCACACCGGGAGCAAGTGCAGTCTGTCCCTGGTCTGTCTCCCTGGCTATGGGCCTTCCTTCTTTGCCTCTTAGCCTCAGACTGTTGGCAAAGTGTCTCTTCAAACTGGAAAAGGCCATGCTGCACAGCCTGCCTCCAAGCGGGCCGCTCAGAGGCCAGGGTTTCCCACTTGTTGAGGTCCATCCCTAAGGCCTTCAGATCCCTCTTGCAGATGTCCTTGTATCGCAGCTGTGGTCTACCTGTAGGGCGCTTTCCTTGCACGAGTTCTCCATAGAGGAGATCCTCTGGGATCCGGCCATCATCCATTCTCACGACATGACCAAGCCAACGCAGGCGTCTCTGTTTCAGCAGTGAATACATGCTAGGGATTCCAGCACGTTCCAGGACTGTGTTGTTTGGAACTTTGTCCTGCCAGGTGATGCCGAGGATGCGTCGGAGGCAGCGCATGTGGAAAGCGCTCAGTTTCCTCTCCTGTTGTGAGCGAAGAGTCCATGACTCGCTGCAGTACAGAAGTGTACTCAGGACGCAAGCTCTGTAGACCTGGATCTTGGTATGTTCCGTCAGCTTCTTGTTGGACCAGACTCTCTTTGTGAGTCTGGAAAACGTGGTAGCTGATTTACCGATGCGCTTGTTTAGCTCGGTATCGAGAGAATGAGTGTCGGAGATCGTTGAGCCAAGGTACACAAAGTCATGGACAACCTCCAGTTCATGCTCAGAGATGCAGGGAGGTGAGTCCACATCCTGAACCATGACCTGTGTTTTCTTCAGGCTGATTGTCAGTCCAAAATCTTGGCAGGCCTTGCTAAAACGATCCATGAGCTGCTGGAGATCTTTGGCAGAGTGGGTAGTGACAGCTGCATCGTCGGCAAAGAGGAAGTCACGCACACATTTCAGCTGGACTTTGGATTTTGCTCTCAGTCTGGAGAGGTTGAAGAGCTTTCCGTCTGATCTGGTCCGGAGATAGATGCCTTCTGTTGCAGTTCCAAAGGCCTGCTTCAGCAGGACAGCGAAGAAAATCCCAAACAAGGTTGGTGCAAGAACACAGCCCTGCTTCACTCCGCTTCGGATGTCAAAAGGGTCTGATGTGGAGCCATCGAAGACAACAGTGCCCTTCATGTCCTTGTGGAAAGATCTGATGATGCTGAGGAGCCTGGGTGGACATCCAATCTTGGGGAGAATCTTGAAGAGGCCGTCTCTGCTGACCAGGTCGAAAGCCTTTGTGAGATCTATGAAGGCTATAAAGAGTGGCTGTTGTCGTTCCCTGCATTTCTCCTGCAGTTGTCTAAGGGAGAATACCATATCAGTGGTGGACCTGTTGGCTCGGAATCCACACTGCGATTCTGGATAGACGCTCTCTGCAAGTACCTGGAGCCTCTTTAGTACAACTCGGGCAAACAGCTTTCCTACAACGCTAAGGAGAGAGATGCCGCGGTAGTTGTTGCAGTCACCCCTGTCACCTTTGTTCTTGTACAGCGTGATGATGTTTGCATCCCTCATGTCTTGAGGTACTCCACCTCTCCAGCAGAGACAGAGGATTTCATGCAGCTCAGTGACTATGATCTCTTTGCAGCATTTTAGGACTTCAGCAGGGATGCTGTCTTTTCCAGGTGCCTTGCCAAAGGCAAGGGAGTCCAGGGCCACGTGAAGTTCTTCTAGGGTTGGTTCACTGTCAAGCTCTTCCAGCACAGGCAGGCACTCAATGTTGTTCAGTGCTTCTTCGGTGACTACATTTTCTCTGGAATATAGCGCAGAGTAGTGCTGCACCCAGCGTTCCATCTGCTGCGCCCGATCCTGGATGACCTCGCCTGTGGCAGACTTCAGAGGGGCAATTTTCTTCTGTGTTGGACCTAGGGCCTGCTTGATACCATCATACATCCCCTTGATGTTGCCCGTGTCAGCTGCTATCTGTATCTCGGAACAGAGCTGGAGCCAGTAGTCGTTAGCACATCTCCTGGCAGTCTGTTGGACTTTGCTGCGAGCAGTTCGGAGGACCTGCAGGTTGCGCTCACTGGGACAGGCCTTGTATGCTGCTTGAGCTCTCCTCTTTTCCTCATTGACTGGTGTCAACTCCTCAGAGTGGGCTTCAAACCAGTCTGCCGCCTTGTTGGTCTTCTTGCCGAATATGGACAAGGCGGTGTTGTAAACGGTATTCTTGAAATGTTCCCATCTGTTGGATGCGTTTGCGTCGGCCGGGCCTGGAAGAGATTCCTCAAGCGCTTGTGCAAATTCCTCCACTTTTCTCTGATCCCGGGTCTTGCTGGTATCAATGCGAGGTCTTCCTTCCTTTTTCGTGTGATACAGTCGCTTTGTTTGCAGTTTCACTCTGCTGCACACCAGGGAGTGGTCAGTGTCGCAGGCAGCACCATGATAACTGCGTGTGATCTTGATGCTGGGAAGGCTGGAGCATCTGGTGAGGATCAGGTCGAGCTGGTGCCAGTGCTTTGATCTTGGATGTCTCCAAGAGACTCTATGTTGGGGCTTTGTGTTGAAGAATGTGTTGCTGACACAGAGACCGTGATGACAGCAAAACTCTAGCAGGCGTTGGCCATTTTCGTTCATCCTCCCAGTGCCAAACTGACCTAAGCAAGTGGGCCATGAACTGTTATCAGCACCAACTCTAGCATTGAAATCACTGAGGATGAACAATGGCTCTTTTACAGGGATTTTCTTGACAGTGGTGGCCAGGTCATCATAGAATTTGTCTTTGGCTTCTGCTGGAGACGACAGAGTCGGTGCATAAGCACTGATGAGAGTGATAGGTCCTGCTGATGACTGGAGCTGCAGGGACAAAATTCTTTCACTTCCCACAGTAGGTGGGATGATGGATTTCAGCAGGGTATTTCTGACCGCAAAGCCAACGCCATGTTCCCTGGTTTCGTTTGGTGGTTTTCCCTGCCAGAAAAATGAGAAATTTCTCTCCTTGACAGATCCGGAATCTGGCAGCCTAGTCTCTTGAAGGGCAACGATGTCCATCTGCAGTCTGCTCAGCTCCATGTCGATGACAGCTGTTTTGCGTGCGTCGTCTATTTCTTGCAGGTCATCAGAGAAGCCAGGTGTCATTGTCCTAACGTTCCAGGTGCCCAGCTTTAGGGCAGGAGTTTTCTGTTTTCTGTTGCATGGTGCAGAGTTGTCGATCCGCTTGTCGGTTTTCACCCTAAACCCCACGCACCCCATGAGGTTAACAGACCGTGGCGAGGCAACACCTTACTGGCTGGGGACTGCCCAGCTTAAGGCGGGCGGTAGCTGCCCAATGAGATGCAATGATCTCTCCCACCGTCGGAAGCAGCCCCTGGCGTCATGCTCTACGCCAATCGAGCAAAGACTTATAACCGGTAAACTGCTGCTTCCCGTGTTGTGCCGACGCCGTATGGCGAAGTTGGAGTGTCCTCTCCAGTGCGCGAAGCCTGGGTAAAGAAGGTATGGAGGATAGGCTGTTACCCATGCAGCAAATCCCCCCTCTCCACTTCGCTGGAATGGTCCAATGGAAAGGCAGAAGCCAATACGGTTGGTTCCAGAGGCGTCGCAGGAGTTGCCAGAACGTGACTGTGTTCAGCCATGAACTGCCTAAGGGACTCCGGCTCCTGATTTTGCCTCGAGGTTGACTCCTGAAGCCTTTTCCAGAACTGGATGTAGCCACAAGGCAGTGGAGGTTTGAGGTCAGAGTTTCCTTCTCTTAGATGAGCTGCCTTCCTAGGCTGACGAGTCCCATCTACCTGGTGGCTGTTTAGTCGCCTCTTACGACAAGTACAGCCAAACTGAGGGCCTATTCTTAGCCCCCAGCCCCCAGGGGTTGGGTGAAGAATATCATGCACAAAAGTCTCCAAGGTCTTGTTTGGGTGGTGTTGAAGTTGGAGATCTTTTTTGGGGTTTTTTTTCAAGATGAAGCTAACAGTTGGGACAGTCATGGTGTTGGCATTTCTGAAGTTCAATTTGAAGAGTTCAATTTGATCTTAGAGACAATGTGGAAAAGGTAAGAAAATGCCAGGTCAAGGGGTGTAGCGTTATAGACAGGACCGGCTGGGTACTGCGGTATTTGAGTCCGGACAATTGCATCCTTGTCAAATGTGTCCTGGTCATTGATGTCCCTGGACATTTGTTTCTGGCTTTTTTATGAGTCCTAGTCATTTGCATTCCACTATAAGTGGGCAGCAAACTCCATGTTATATACCCTAAGCCAGTGCTTCCCAAAGTCTTGGTTGCAACCCACCCAGTGTGTCTCAAGCTCATGCTTGGTGGGTCACAACCTGGTCCATCAGGCCCACCCTTGCTTCCAGATGACTCCTAATTGGAGCCATTCTGGAAGCATTAGGAGGGCACAGAGGACTTTTCTGGGCCAGAAACCCACCCTATGAGCCTCCACAGGTCTCAGAATGGCCCACAGAAGCCTCCAGCAGTTATGTAATGTAAACCCGGGAAGTGACTTTGGAAAGCAGGAAGTGACATTCTGAGGCTTCTGCAGGCCATTCTGAGTCCCGTGGAGGCTGATAGGGTGGGTTGCCAACCTGGATAAGGCCTCTGGTGCCTTGCAAGATGGAGCAACCTATTGTGACTCGCTTGGAAGAACAACGTGGGTAAAAGGTTTGGGAACCATTACCCTAAGCTCTTATCCCAGCCCTACCTTTGTGTTTTAAATATTAAAAAAATGCATCTAAATAGAAATAGACACATATATTGGACTCAAATATCAGGGACACCAAAATATCCAATACCAGGACGCATTGGTGCAAAATGTTTGGGAGCAAGTGGAAGATTGGTTTGCGCTCCCAACAAATGCAAACTTGTGAAATGGAAATAAAACCTCATGAGAATTCAGAGCAGCATGAATATCAGTAGGCTTGAAAATCCTTATCTTTGGTTGGAACACGCCCATGCATTCTGTAACCATTTGGCTGCACCAAGTGCCGTCGAAAACGTAATTCTCTGGGGAGGTAGTTATCCATTCTGTCATTATCTCACATTGCTGGTATTCACTCTCTTTTGGTCTTTTGGCCCACATGAGTAGTTTTCTTTGACTGCTCAATTCTGATGAAAAATAGCATCTTTGCAGAGGGCAGCCGGGAAGAGGGACTGAAGGCATTATCGAGATATCGGTGGTAATGGGGTCATGTTTGCCTTTAGCCAACAGACTGTGGTGAGTTCAATTTAGCAGCAGATAACTTGTACTGGCTAAGCAATGCTGTAACCTGCTGGTGTTTATTACGAAAGACAGAAGGGATGTAGCCTTCTGAATGAGTGCATTGTCCTTGCTGCTATAACTTCTGGTATTGGTCTCTGTGGAACTCCTTGCCACAGGATGTGGTGTTGGCGACTGGCCCGGATGCCTTTAAAAGCGGATTGGACAAGTTTCTGGAGGAAAAATCCATTTCGGGTTACAAGCCATGATGTGTATGTGTAACCTCCTGATTTTAGAAATGGGCTATGTCAGAATGCCAGATGCAAGGGAAGGCACCAGAATGAGGTCTCTTGTTATCTGATGCGCTCCCTGGGGCATTTGGTGGGCCGCTGTGAGATACAGGAAGCTGGACTAGATGGGCCTATGGCCTGATCCAGTGGGGCTGTTCTCACGTTCTTATTGCTGCTGTTGCTGAGGTAGACCCAGTGCATTATTAATTCTGCCATGTGTATCATGAATGATCCCATCCAGACACAATCCCAATACAGTCATGTGCCACTTAACGACAGGGATCGGGACCGCGATCCATGTGGTCAAGCGGCTCTTGACGCAATCCGGTCCCTCCGCAGGGAAGGGGATGCTCTGTTCCCCTCCCCTCAGGAGGGTCATCTGAGCTTCCCAGAGGCAGCGCAAGGCAGCACACTGTCTGCGGAGCTCAGACTGAGGGAAACTGCGTCCCTTGTACGATTTCCGGTCTCACAGAGGAACCCATCCTTACTTATCTCCTCGCCACCCAGTGCTCCGAGCCAGAAGGCGGACCTCTGGCCTCCGACTGCCACTGGTCCAGCGCGAGCTTGAGGTCAGCAAGCTCTGGTGCTGGGCTGGCACTAATGCCTGCAAATGTGTCTCATGGCACATTTGTGGCAGTGCACACCAGCAGTGAGCTGGCGCACACTGAATATGATTGGGCCCTCAGTGGGTTGGAGGAGGGAGGCAGGAAGGGTTGGCCTTAGGAGCTGCGGGACCCAATGCAACACATTTTTGCTGGAATGCTCACCCCCACAGGACCCCCCCACTTACCAAGCTAAGCAACATTGGCATGGCACCCCATAGTGGTGTCACCACCAAGTGCTTCAAGAGGGGCTGATTTCAAACCAGTAGGACTCAGGTGTAGGTGGAGGACCAACCAGCAGCCATGCTTCACTTGCTGCACTCCCCTTGCAATGCCAGAGCATGGAAGATTCCATACCGAAGCATTCGCTATACAGTGAGATACCGGCACTGGCTACTGGTGCTCCGCTTGCTGACCCAGTGTGGTCCTCCTGTAAGCGTGGGACCCAGTTTGTCAAATTGGTCACATTGCCCTAATGGCAGCCATGGGTGTGCCAACAGGGCATGCGCTACAACCTGCAGTGGGGGGGCGCAGTCATGGAAGCCTCCTCAAGGTAAGGGAATGTCTGATTCCTTATATCGGAGCTGCATTGTGGATGCATTGGTGTAAGACATGCCTAGTTTTGGGCTCCTCGTTTATTTACGGCCCGATTCTAAGCAGCTCTTGACTGCCAGAATGCTCATTCCACATGCGTAAAATTCTTTACAGCTGTTGCAAAAGGCAGCAAGACATTTGGCATGGCATGGGTACAGCCACAAGCAGAGAGTGGACATGTCCATGCATCAGAGAACCGGGGACGCCTGCTGGTGCCAGTAAGTCAGCTCAGGGAGTTGGAGGGAGGCAGGTGTGGGGAGGAACTGGGTGGGAAAGAGGAACTGAGAGGAGGTGGGGTAGGGGCTGTCTGTTTGTCATGTGCTACCCGAGATCTGGTACCCAAAACACGTGATGCCCTGACCAAAATATACATGTTGGCATCCTTCAGTCTCGGAAGACTATGGTGTCACGCTCTGAATGGTGGTTCTGGAACAGAGTGTCCTCTCCAGTGTGCGAAGCCTGGGTAAAGTAGATATGGAGGATAGACTGTTTCCCATGCAGCAAATCCCCCCTCTCCACGTCGCTGAAATGATCCAATGGAAAGGCAGAAGCCAATACGGTTGGTTCCAGCGGCGTCGCAGGAGTTGCCAGCACGTGACTGTGTTCAGCCATGAACTGCCTCAGGGACTCCGGCTCCGGATTTTGCCTCGAGGTTGACTCCTGAAGCCTTTTCCATAACTGGATGTAGCCACAGGGCAGTGGAGGTTTGGGATCAGAGTTTTCCTTCTCTCAGATGAGCTGCCTTCCCAGGCTGACGAGTCCCATCTACCCGGTGTCTGTTTAGTCGCCTCTTACGACAAGTACAGCCAAACCGAGGGCCTATTCTTATCCCCAGCCCCCAGGGGTGACCAAAATATGGTGCAAAAATATGGTTATCACAGGAGGTCAGTGTTTTGCCTTGCTGAACATAATGAGGCTGGGAGGTTGTGGGATCATTTGGTTGGCTGCCATTTGCAGGGGCATTTTCCTCCGTCTGCACCTGAGCTCAATGGGTCTTCTCACCAATCCAGGAGAACAATCTAGGACTTGTTAATTTTTTTTTCCCTTGGACCTGATTGGCTGAGGTTTGGGGGGGTTTTTTTGGGGGGGGGTCAACTTTTTTGGGGGGGTCAACTTCAGGCTAAACAAATGGGTTTTTTCCTTTTGGAATCTAGGTGATCACAGAAGGCAGGAATGGTGTAGGTAGTGATTAGGAGCAGAATTGGAGTACATCCAGGGGGTGTGGAGAGACCACTTGGGGGACAAGACCTGATGCCCAGAGGTTTCTTGGCTCCAGGATGCTGACTGAGAACCCTTTGCCCAGGGATTGTATACGAGGCTGAAAAGGGCTACTTTGGCAGCATTCCAAGAGGATACTGGGGAAACTGGGGTGAATGGCAGGATGCCATATAAAGAAAAAGGGGAAATCTATTACAATGTCTAGAATGTTCAGCAGACCAGTTGCAACAAAACACACACATCAAGCATTCCAGTTTTAAATGACCAGGGAGGTCAACATATTGGAGTCTCCAGGCAAGACAAAAGACATAGCAAGGGGGAGAGAAAATTTCCTATTGCTTTTCATCACATAAAAAAAAATAATGGGGGTGAGGTAGCATCCATTCAGACACACAATGAGCCCCAAAGGAGCAAAATACTTGAGAAAGATAGGGCTGTGTTATTGTTTTTATTCACCCAAACCCTAAAGGGGCTAAATTTGGAAGGGGAAAATAACCTCACAAGAATTCAGAGCAGCATGACAATCAATACACTTGAAACTGTATAATTTTCCTTAACGAATCTGCTGCACCTGGTATCATAGAAAATTCCTCTGGGGAGGAGATTGACAGCCTATTATTTTCTCCGATCGCCCGTATTCAGAATTCTGCTTACCCAAACCCTCAAGGAAGGTAGGTAATTCAGATACAAAATAACCCTCAGGCAGAGTGAAGAATGTTCTACAACTCGTGCAAAACAGGTTGCTGTTTGGTACTTTTCTCTCTCAGTGCAGGGGTCGGTTGTTAGATCAGGCCACCAGCTGGATCCAGACCTCTGAAAGGAGCTGATGGTACCAGCCTCTTGCTGGCAGATTATGACTAGGACAGAAGGAGGATTGGCTTTCTCAGTGACCTTGTTCTCCTTGTCACTACAAGTCCTGCTGCTGCTGTTGTCACTGCCTCAGGTGGGGAGCAAAATGGATCTTGTCACCTGTACCAGGAGTGATCCCCTCCAGACATGGTACCAATACTATCAACAAGGGGATCTGAGCATTGGTGCCATCACTACTCAGTTCTTCTCCCTTTCTGACACTGTATCATTCGAGGAGCACCCCAAAGCCAAGTTTGTGGATGAGCCTCTGTAAGAACATTTGACATTTGTTTCACAACACGCAATACACTGCCTCAGAATCACAGATAGACCAAACAGCATTTTAGAAGATTGACCAATTTAACATTTATTTCTTGGAAAATACTGTGTTATAGTGTGAATCTTGGTTCAAAGAAATGCATTTCTTTGAAAAGGTCAACAGGCATGTGGATGCGGGAGAACCCGTAGACATGATATATCTGGACTTTCAGAAGGCGTTCGACACGGTCCCTCACCAAAGGCTACTGAAAAAACTCCACAGTCAGGGAATTAGAGGAGAAGTGGAGAGAAGTGAAAAGCGGAGAGAAGTGAAAAGCGGTGTGCCCCAAGGATTTGTCCTGGGACCGGTGCTTTTCAACCTCTTCATAAATGACCTGGAGACAGGGTTGAGCAGTGAGGTGGCAAAGTTTGCAGATGACACCAAACATTTCCAAGTGGTGAAGACCAGAAGTGATTGTGAGGAGCTCCAGAAGGATCTCTCCAGACTGGCAGAATGGGCAGCAAAATGGCAGATGCGCTTCAATGTCAGTAAGTGTAAGGTCATGCACATTGGGGCAAAAAATCAAAACCACATACAAGCTGATGGGTTCTGAGCTGTCTGTGACAGATCAGGAGAGAGATCTTGGGGTGGTGGTGGACAGGTCAACGAAAGTGTCGACCCAATCTGTGGCGGCAGTAAAGAAGGCCAATTCTATGCTTGAGATCATTAGAAAAGGTATTGAAAAAAAAACGGCTAATATTATAATGCCATTGTAGAAATCGATGGTAAGGCCACACCTGGAGTATTGTGTCCAGTTCTGGTCATCGCATCTCAAAAAAGACATAGTGGAAATGGAAAACATGCAAAAGAGAGTGACTAAGATAATTACTGGGCTGGGGCACCTTCCTTTTGAGGAAAGGCTATGGCGTTTGGGCCTCTTCAGCCTAGAAAAGAGGTGCCTGAGGGGGGACATGATTGAGACATACAAAATTATGCAGCGGATGGACAGAGTGGATAGACAGATACGCTTGACACTCTCACATCACACCAGAACCAGAGGACATCCACTAAAATTGAGTGTTGGGAGAGTTAGAACAGACAAAAGAAAATATTTCTTTACTCAGCGTGTGGTTGGTCTGTGGAACTCCTTGCCACAGGATGTGATGATGGCATCTAGCCTGGATGCCTTTAAAAGGGGTTGGACAAGTTTCTGGAGGAAAAATCCATTACGGGTTACAAGCCATGATGAGTATGTGCAACCTCCTGATTTTAGAAATGGGCTATGTCAGAATGCCAGATGGAAGGGAGGGCACCAGGATGAGGTCTCTTGTTATCTGGTGTGCTCCCTGGGGCATTTGGTGGGCCGCTGTGAGATACAGGAAGCTGGACTAGATGGGCCTATGGCCTGATCCAGTGGGGTTGTTCTTATGTTCTTATGTTCATGCACATTTTCTACTTGTAGATGAAACTGATGCAAATTATTTTGTTCTCTTTTTAAAGCTTCTAAATTACATTTTGGTTCTCTCCCTGTATGTACGTTCCACTTTTCCAACCCTTCTCTCCTATTATGGCAAATCCACTTTTCACTCAGATGTCCAAACTGAGCATGTCCCCAAACCAGAAATAGAGATTGTTTCAATGTGAAACATGATATGGTGAAAATGTGTGTGACCCTGAAGAAGGTGCTTTTATAAGAACAATGTAATGTGAGAATTACCACATGAATGTTTCAGCATCCCTTTTATGCTCTTCCTATATGTCTCTTCCTATAGCACAGTCCCAAAGACCTACCAGCATGTGCTGTCCTTGGTGTTCGCCGTGAAGGAGATCAATGAGAACCCAGAGATCTTACCCAACATCTCCTTGGGGTTCCACATCTATGACAGCCACTTTGATGCTAGGATGACTTATCAGAACACCTTGAATCTTCTCTTTAACAAGAATCAAACTGTGCTCAACTACGACTGTGATGGTCAGAAGAAGCCAGTAGCTGTCATTGGGAGCCTGGATTCTGAAATCTCCCTCTACATGGCCAGTATCTTAGGTGTCTACAAGATTCCACAGGTAAGCTGACAAATGTCCCTATTTACAAGGGATAGTTCCTATTTCATGAAACTTTTCCATGACAGAGCACTATCCTTTCTTTATCTCAATTGGAGCTCTCTTGCAGATATATTTATCCAATTTGGGTTGAATACCACATAATCTTCAGTTCTAATACCTGAGCTTGGCGTGCTGGCTTACTGCTGGTACACACTGTTGCAAACGTGCAAACGTGCACTGTTGCAAACTGGGCGAGTGCTGGAGATAACCCAGCACTTGTCTGCCCCAGGCTACCACCGGGCAGGCACCCAACCTCTGCTACTCAGTGGTCATGAGGACCTGTAGATCAGTGACAGGAAAGAGCGTGAAAGCCTTTGAGCCGCACTGTAGGGTGTGGGTCTGAAAATGAAAACAAGTTCCATACACACAACCATGAGATCTTGGAGGATGGTTGAGATACCAAATTATTACCGTAGATACTCAGGTATAGTATGTGAAATTTTTGCCAAGTAATCAATCTCCAATTATCACTTTGCCTTATCTCCGGGTCAATCAGAGGGCAGAGTCTTTCAACTCTGAACAGTTTAGTTTCTCCTCTAAGGTTAGGCAGGCAGCTGGTTAGTTGCTATAGTTACTTTCCTGGGAGGATCCAGCCAAAGTTAACCTTTTATTCCCCTCCGTTCCCTTTTGCTGCTGCAACCCGATTCCCTTTTGCAAAGGCTTTGCATTTGGCAGAGGCCTTTTTTGTTCCAACACCAGGATGGGACCCCCTTTCCATTTGAAGCTACAATTCAATGCAGCATTACTTAAGAATAACACCCATGAAAAGTAGTGGGTCTACTTCTGAGTAAAAAGGGTTGCAAATATATGCAGCTGCATCTCTCTGCTGTGAATTGAATTGCACACTCTCCGTTATGTGTTATGGGTTGTATGTAGACCTTCTGGCTTAACACACCACACACCTTAAAGGTGGATTTGATTCATGGTTCTCCTGCAGTGGTTCCCAACCTTTTTCACTTGCATATTCCTTGGCAATAATAAATTGTACCCTTCATATCAGCAAAATGTTTGTAATAATACAAGCCCTCATCTCCTGTCTATGAAAATCCAGACTTCATGTATTCATCACAGTGTTTTCTCTTTTTATCTGTTTGAGGAACAGAAGATTCTGCCTTTGCACTGTTTTGCACCAGAAGTGTGCTGAGAAATTCTGGGTGATTGATCACTTTCCATATTATGTTTCAGGTTTTTTTTACTGTGCTGGTTTTCAATCACTGGTTCATACATGAATTGATGACCAAAAACTAGCTGTTGGTGGAGCTTTCAAAGCCAACTAGCTACCTCCCTTCCTGCCTTGCTGGTCCTTGCAAGGTATTCTGGAGCATGACCTGCCTTTTTCTGCCATTATTCCATTCTTTTTCAAGTACCCCTAAAGGTCCTATTGGGAGTACATGAATACCAGGTTGGGAACCACTGATTTACTGATAAGTTGTTTACAGTGCACTTAAAATTTAAGTTGTTTACAGTGCACAGTGAATTTAAAAAGAATAAAAATGCATCTTATGATCTTTTACTATGTTTTTAATAAATTAGAGGCTACAGTTCTTAGGTAACAATTAGTGGTAGGTTATTTTTCAGGATCTGGCCTGGGGTAAAATCAGACAAAACTATAGTCAGACACCCCTCTAAGTTTAACCCCCAACTTATCCGAGGGTCATAGAGAATTCCATGGTTGTTGGCTCAAGACCTGCCCTCGACTTATCTGTGGGGTCGACTTATAGGCAAGTATCTGCGGTAATATAATTGCGGTTATAATGAAGCAAGTTCTTAACTATCAAACCACTAATCCCAAATCAGGAAAAAAAAAATATTCGGTTGTTTTTAGTTAGGTCCTATGGAGACCAGACACTCATGCTAAAATCTCCTATATCTGGTTCTTTATTAGCTCTCACCCTTTTAACTCAGATAGCACTTCTGAAATTAAAACGAGGGGAAAACAATATTATTTACCAGATTTATTTATTTACTACATTTATATCCCACCTTTCTCCCAAAGGAACCCAAGGTGGCTTACAACATCAGTAAAAATACAAAAAAAAACAAAACAAAAAAAACATAAGCACAATTAATAACAATTAAAACAAATAAAAAACACATTACAAATACCTTGAAAAATAGCACTCAGAACATTAAGAGAATAAAAGGTCAGCCACAGCAGTTTTATAAAAGCCTGTAAACAATATATTAAAAGATGTTAAAAAGGCCAAGAATTCAGGTTTGTCTAAAAAGAAATGTCTTCAGGCCTCACCCGAAGGTTTCAAGAAAGGGAGCAGTTTGTAACTCAAGGGGGAGGGAATTCTATAGTGTTGGTGCCACTACTGAGAAGGCCCTATTTCTTGCTGCCCTGCATGTACCTCCCTGGGCGGTGGTACCTGTAAGAGGACCTTCTCCGATGACCTAAGGGGAAGAACCGGACTGTATGGAAGTAGGCAGTCTCTTAGATACCCTGGCCCCGAGCCATATAAGGCTTTAAAGGTCAAAACCAGCACCTTGAATTGGGCCAGGAAATGAATGGGTAACCAGTGCAGCCACCAGAGAAGTGACCCAACAGAATTGAACCGCCTACGTCTAGTGACTACATTCTGCAAGAGTTGTAGTTTCCGAACCGCCTTCAAGAGCAGCCCCACATAGAGTGTGTTACAACAGTCTAACCTCAGCGTCACTGTGGTAATGATCACTGTGGCCAGGTTGGCACAATCCAAGTATGGCCGCAGCTGGCACACTAGCCAAAGCTGAGCAAAGTCCCCCTGGCCAACACCGCCAGCTGGAAATCCAGAAGTATCTGTGAGACCAGGCGGACACCCAAGCTGCAGACCTGCTCTTTCAGGGGGATGCAACCCCATTCAGTGCAAGCCAATACTCCGACACCCGCTTCGAGATGACCCTTGGAGTATGATACGGATACCATAGTGATGGAATCACTTACTGTTGTAATGACAAAAGTGGTTGACTATCCAAAACCTGACAATGTCCATCCAAGTAACTATTCACTTGTTCTTGCTTAGGTTACCTATTGTTCATTTGCTCCAACAGTGAGTGAGATTACTCACCTCTCTACCCTCTACCGGATGTTTCCCAATGAAGATTATCAGTACACTGGCATTGTCAAGCTTCTCCAACATTTCCAGTGGAAGTGGGTTGGAATCATTGTTCAGGGGGATGAGAAAGGAGAAAAGTTTGGAGAGACCTTGGCGCACATGTTTTCTCAGAGTGGCATCTGTGCAGCCTTCACTGAGAAAGTACCCATCCAGAGCAACATGTATGATTTTGTTAGTTCATTAGACACTTTTCTGAATTTGACCATTTTTCTTAGTGAGACATGTGTCAATGTCTGTGTGGTACGTGGCGACACACACACCATGTTCGCCTTCCAGGTGGCACTGAACATGTTTGATTCGGATTCCATGAAACCCATTCGCAAGGTATGGGTGATGACAGCCCACTGGGAATTCTCATCAGCAACATCTCAAAGAGATCTGAAGGTTCAAATGTTCCATGGGGCCCTGTCCTTTGCCATTCAATCCAATGAAGTGCAGAAGTTCTCACGTTTCCTTCAGACCTTGAAGCCTCATTCGGACACAGATGGCTTTATCAAGGATTTCTGGGAACAAGCATTCAACTGCTTATTTGCAGACACTGGTGTGGATAGGGAGAACAAGGAAAGCTGCACTGGGAAGGAGAAGCTGGAGAGCCTTCCTGGCCCCTTTTTTGAAATGAGTATGACTGGCCAAAGCTACAGCATCTACAATGCCGTCTATGCTGTGGCACATGCTCTAGATGCCATGCATTCATCCAAAGCAAAACATAGGGCGATGCCAAGAGAAGAGAATCCAGTGCTTCCTATGGGAGAAAAAGGCCAGGTAATGTCTCTCATGGAAGCTATGCCTACCCCTTCCCCACCATGACAATTCTATTGAATGTGGTTCTCATGCCCAAATCATGTACCAAATCCACATTTATTATTATTATTAGTAGTAGTAGTAGTAGTATCATGAGATTTTTGCACAGTCAGGTATGTTATTGACTGTTTTATCCAGACATTGAGCAGTGGTGGACCTCCCCAGGCTCGCACTCCGGGACAAAGGCCTGAGATGGCGCTCCCACCCCGGTGGGATGCTGCTGCCCCCCTTGTGCAAATCTGCCCTCCTACTCACCTGAGGCTCATGGAGCCTAGTGTGACCACAGACTGCATCGGAGAAGTTTCTGAGGCTTTCCCGAGGCTTTAAACTGTGCTTCCGTTTTTCTGGAAGCACAGTTTCTGAACCCGTCAGGAACCTCAGAGAGGCTTCTGCCGCCTCCTAAAGGCATTTGCCCCATCATCCATAATGGGAGGTCCTCCACTGACATCAAGTCCTTCCCAAGGACCTGGGATTCCTGGTTTTATCCTATGTTGATATTACAAATACCATCGCAAGATGTAAGCTGTTCTCAGTAAAGCTGCTTTTTGTAGTTGGTGAATGGTAATATCTGTGGCTCTGATGCTGTCCAGGTGCTCCTTCAGGTGATTTGGAATAGCATCAGGGGTGCCAATCACCACTGGGATCACTTTGGCCGTCTTTGGCCACAGCCTTTCCATTTCTTTTGTAAATCTTTGTATTTTGTTATTTTTTTCCAGCTCCTTTTCTTCCACTCTGCTATCCCCTGGGATTGCTATTTCAATTATGGTGACTTGCTTCTCTTTCTTCTCATCTACATTTACATCTGGTGTGTTGTGTGATGTTTGTCTGTCTGTAGTTGGAAATCCCATAATACTTTGGCATCATCATTTTCAGTGACTTTTTCAATTTTGTGGTCTCACCAGTTTCTGGCTGCCTGTTCTTGTGCAGCCATTATTAGCAACTTGGTTTCTTTCTTCAAGTTGCCTTTTTGGAGCCACTGCCAGGTCTTGGTGATGTTTGTTTTCCAAAGAGTAATGACAGTAATGTGGGTCAATATTGCCCATGCAGTGGCTTATTTTTCCACTTTTTTGCTTGGTTCTTGATTTATTCTTTCTTATAAGCCTGTTTTTTTCGTTGGCGTTCAATAATTTCTTGTTGTGAACCATTTTAAGTGCAGTGCACATTTATCTGACTTCAGGTAGACCTATTATTTTAGTCAATTGGCCTGTTGTTTCTTGTGATTCAAGAATTACTTCTGCTTGGTACAACTGAGAAATAGCCTTATTGCTAGCATGACTTTGCCCTCAAGAGAAAGAAGATACAATGAATAAAAACAGAGAACAGCATGATTATCATCCTGTATGAAGCCTGAAGAGCCGTATACTCTTCTGACATTAACTTGACATTAACTCAGCATAATCTGTGCCCTCAATCATCATTCTAGCTGCACCCTTTTCTACGGAACATCTCATTTAACAACAGTGCTGGGGACAAGGTCTCTTTTGATGACAAGGGAGAATTGGCAGCTGGATTCGATATTATCAACTGGATCACTTTCCCAAACAAGAGCTTTGTAAGAGTGAAAGTGGGAAGGTTGGATCCCCAGTCACCACCAGGCAGAGATTTTGACATCAATCAAACAATCATTACGTGGCACAGCAGCTTTAAACAGGTGGGACGTTTTCTGAAGTTTTTGGAGAAAAGAGTGAAATGGGGATAATCTAAACCAGGGGTGCCCAAATCCTGGCCCTGGGGCTACATGTGGCCCTTGAGATGTGGCCTACAAAATTGGCCACATGAGGCCAATTCAGCCAAGCATTCTCCTATCGCAATCATATTTTGAGGAACTTCTGACATGCATAGCTCGAAATGTGGGACTGACCTATGATTCTTTGGGGTCCAAGTATCATAAGCAACAACAAGGGATTATTTTATGATCTGGGTATTATAGTGTTTAGATAGTTGACAACTTGCTTCGTTATGACGTCAGTTATATGAATCATTTTGTATTTCAATCATCCTCCAAGGACCTCATGGTAATTTATATGCGTTTCCAATTTCAATTTCCAATTTCCAGTGTTTTCCATTCCAATTTCAGAAGGATCATAAGAAGTTAAAACAGTTGGATATAGTGCTGTTGAGCTTCTTCTCCAATCAGGGGTTTAGGTTCTAATATCTAGAGTCCTGGCACAAAACTATAGGTATTCTGTTACTTTTGCACTTTTCTAATTAGGTACTGGGTGGCGTGACTCGCACGCAGACCCCATTTCCCCTGCCCTACCCATGTGGCAGACGCAAAAGTGGGGCAGCCCGATTTGCTGCGGCCGGTCACCCAGGGGATGAGCCACCTTGTACATGAGGGGAGGCTGTATGCTACTTGGATGCTACTCTACAAGGATCCTACTTGTATGCTGCTTTAAAATTTAACAAATCCTGGATTTAACATATCCTAGAGGCTAAAATTAGAACAAGAAGTCACATCTGAAAACTGAATAGCACACACACACACAAAATAGTCAAATATACCCACTGGTGCTCCCCAACAGAGATAAATAAAGGATACGGCTATCACAAAAAAAGATTTCATTAAATAGGAACTACCCCTGGTAAATAGGGACATTTGGACCATACATCCGCTTACCTGTGGAATCTTGTAGATACCTAAAATAGTGGCCATGTTGAGGGAGATTTCAGAATCAAGGCTCCCAATGATGGCTACTGGTTTCTTCTGGGCATGACAATTATAGTTTAAGATAGTCTTATCCTGATTGAAGAGAAGGTTCAAGGTGTTCTGACAAGTCACCTTTGCATTGAAGTGGCTGTCATAGACGTGGAACCTCAAAGAGATGTTGGGTAAAATCTCTGGATTCTCATTGATCTCCTTCACGGCAAACACCAAGGACAGCACATGCTGGTAGTTCTTTGACACCGCACTACAGGAGGAACATGAAGATACATAAGAGATGCATTCAGTCATTTAGTCAACACTTTCTACCATTTACCAATTTTATGAAACAGGTAGATATTTAGACAATCCTATATTTAAGGTGCCAGGTTTCAACTCACCTTGCCAGCATTGGAAAACTTTCAGCAGTACTCTACATGGTGTTTGTCAGAATTCAGTGTTTAAATGGGGGTTAGTATCGTCCCCACAGTGGGATTGTGGGTTTCCCCACCAAACCATATACCACATTGTGTCTGGCTGCAAATTGAGGGTGTATACTGGCCCATGGTCTGACTTTTTTTTTTTTTTTTTTACCAAAGGCAACTCTGTCCTTGAATGGTTGGACAAATTGGACATTGATATTTGATCTAGTTTAAATGTTATATAAGCCCGTGTATTGTTACATGAAAATCCCCTTTTTCCTTTTAGCTGTAATTTTCTCTCTATATCTGGTTATGTTACTAAAACATCATGCAGGCCACACTTCTCCCAGCACACTTTTCCAAAAACTCTGGTCAAGTCACAAGCTCATGGTTACAAAATCCACCTCCCTATGATTCACATATTATAGGAAGAAGTCTGGCATAGCAAATCATTGTTTAAGTGTCTCCTATTCCTTGTATTGTTTTAACCCAGTCTCCTACATTACTGTATTCATTGCATTGTTTTAACCCAATCACTGCTTAAGTACCATATGCAAACTTGAACTGCCTTTCTGGGTTGCCCATTCATTGTATAGTTTAAGTTCCCCCAGATAGGAAGCCAGCCATTAGACCCCACTGAATTTTGCTGATAAGGGACATCCTGATCTTTTCAATGTTTACTCTGCTGTGTGGTAGTAAGGAAGCTACCATTCAGCTCAGCACATTTTGCAAACCCCCTTTTAAGAGAGGGCTTCCCTGCCACATGTTCTCTCTGGCTCCCCCTCCAAGCACAAAACACAACTGTGTTATGTCAGAGGGTCCTCCACACAGGACTCTCTCTCCCCATCCAACTGCTCTACAGACAGGTAACTATCTTGCATCTGGAACTTTGTTTCTTCTTCCCCCCCTTTTTCTCTCCCCTTCTCTCCCCATCTTTAGTTAGCAACTGGGTTTGGCAGATCAGGGATCCCTAAAATCCTTCCCTACAACCTTTCCCTTTTCTAATTTCCTCGGATGCACCAAATACTCTTTACATGCAACCACCATAAAAGCTAGGTACATTAGATTCAAGTACTAGGACCAAGAAACATATACTTATTTTTCCATGTGCTTCATGTTTACCTTTGTGCTCTTGTAATAAAACTATATTACCCAGCACCCCCCAATAAAGACACAGGCAAGGGTATATGGTACAAAGGGCCACTTTATTAACTATTTAAATATACTTCAGATTGCAACAGGGCCTAACAAATAAGTCATGCGGGTTCTACATGGGGGAAACGGAGCTGCCCGTCTACTTCCCCCTATAGTGATTTGGGCGACCACACCAGACTCAGGGCAGCGTCAGTACAAGCCTGCCACCCCCTTCATTGTCACCCCGAAGGGGCAGGGTGGCAGGCTAGCTCAGGCCACCCGAGCGAACCCGCGGTGCGCCTTTACCACCAGGCCGAGGTTCATCCAGCCTGCGCCACCCAGCCGGGAATGCCAGCATGACCAAGCGTGGAGTCCACCCGGCCCTTGCCACCCTGCGGTGTACACCGATATGACCTTACCTACCCAAAACCCGCACGACACCTGCCTAAAGTGACCAAGAAGACCTATGGAAAACCCCCATTCCGCCCCTAACTCCACAGTCCGGGGTAGGCAAAAAACCATCAACCGATGTGCCAATTAGGTTGATGGCAAAAATTCCTACCTGGCCCCAGAAGGCGACCAGCTAGTCTCGGACTGCGAAAGGGTGGGCGGGTGGGTGACCGCTGCCTGGTCCCGACTGCGCGGGCTTCTCTGAGCAGCCTGCACGTGGCCCCAGACCAATTAGCCCCCAGCCAATCGGCTGCGAGGCTGGCCCTTCCTGTGTCTCGTGGGCGGGCAGGGTAAACGCCGGTGGCGTGCTAATACACGTGCCACCGGAATTACCCAGCACCCCCCAATAAAGACACAGGCAAGGGTATATGGTACAAAGGGCCACTTTATTAACTATTTAAATATACTTCAGATTGCAACAGGGCCTAACAAATAAGTCATGCGGGTTCTACATGGGGGAAACGGAGCTGCCCGTCTACTTCCCCCTATAGTGATTTGGGCGACCACACCAGACTCAGGGCAGCGTCAGTACAAGCCTGCCACCCCCTTCATTGTCACCCCGAAGGGGCAGGGTGGCAGGCTAGCTCAGGCCACCCGAGCGAACCCACGGTGCGCCTTTACCACCAGGCCGAGGTTCATCCAGCCTGCGCCACCCAGCCGGGAATGCCAGCATGACCAAGCGTGGAGTCCACCCGGCCCTTGCCACCCTGCGGTGTACACCGATATGACCTTACCTACCCAAAACCCGCACGACACCTGCCACCCGGGGGGTCAGCCTAGCGCTTGGCCCCACCGCCCCACACGGAAACAAATTTCCGCAGGCCCAGTTGCAATTCAAGAAGAAAAGTATAATTGCCCAACACCGAAAGGTGTACTCCATCGCTTCTGAACAACTGGGGCGCATCATAGCTGATGCCTGGGTGATAAATGACACCGACTCCGTAAAGGGGTACCACCCGCCTCACATACAAATTTACCTTCTTCCTATCCAGTTCAATCTTTTTAACATCAGAGGCATAACACCAAACACTGTGAGGCAAGAGGTCAGACCATAAGATGACCGTCCTGCAAGATGCTGATTAATGTGGAGAATATCGCTGTAGGCCTGAAGCCTCAAGGACAGAGTCGTCCTCTGGCCCAGGTCGTTCTCTCCCGAATGTATAACGACGATGTGAGGCTGGGCATGGGCATGCACAAACTCATAAAAAGCAGGAAGAAGCTGATCCCACAGCATTCCCCGCCGTGCAACCCAATGCACAGTAGCCAAGGAACCAAGCTGCAACTGCATGCCAAAGCTACTGGATGCCGCCCTCTTCCTTGCCCAGAAAACGATGGAGTGGCTGAAGATAATGACCCGAACTGCTCCCGCCCTGGAACCTGTGGACAGGAAAACAGGAATCACAATTCCAGAAACATGCATCACTTAACCATATAGCACCTGGCAAAGCCAGTGCAAGTGAGCGCCCAACCGCTGTCACGGGACGAGCCCGGAAATATAGCATGCAAAACAGGAACATGTGGCAGTGCCACGATAAACTTCTGGCAATGCCAGTATAAAGAGCGCCCAACCGCTGTCACGGGACAAGCCCGGAAATATAGCATGCAATACAGGAACTTGTGGCAGTGCCACTATAAACACCTGGCAATGCCAGTATAAAGAGCGCCCAACCGCTGTCACAGGCCGCGCCTGGAAATTTCTGTGGTATCTGCATCACCCCTCGCCCCTACCACCAGGGCGAGGGGGAATAGCCAAGCGAATCCCGCTCAGCGCTTGTCAGGCTCTCTGACATAATACGAAAAATGCGCAGGAGCGCCAACGGCCAATCCTCTGAATGTCCCGGGCTGGGAGGCCGATATCAGCTGCAGCCGATGCAGCCCCAGTCCTGAAAGAGTGCAGGCCGTAATCTTCCGTCCGAAACCCCAGGTCCGCCACTGCCCTGCGAACAAGGACCCTAAACTGGAAAAACATAACAGGTGAGGCATCAACATGACAGAACAAGGCATCCCAAACCACAGGACGTGCAGCCAAACAAGACCAGCATCAGCAAAACTTGAGGCCTTGGCACAGAACGCCAATGCCGCCAAGTACACTGATAAAGACCCACACGATACGTTAATGCCCTGCAGGTATAAAAGAACCGCATCAGGTGTTCTGGCGGAATAGGCCAGACTTGGGGTATGGCCAGGGTTGCCCAAAAGGCCTCAAATTCCCTTGCCTCCCTTTGATAGCTGTGAAGGTAGACGGCGCAAGCGCAGACAAAATTACATGCTGCGCTCTGCACAGCCAAGGGTCCTAAGCCAAAGGGGCATCGGGTCGGGATCCCGCCGCACCCCTGGAGCCAGCTGCCGGAAATGCTCCACCTAAAAAACAAGATAGGGTGTCGGCTATGCCGTTATCAAGACCCTGGATGTGCCTAATGAAAAACAAGGTGTTAATCTTAAGGCAATGCAAAACAAACACCCTCACCAGTCCCATTACCCGTGGGGACCGGGACGTCTGCTGGTTAATGACAAAAACCACAGCTTGGATGTCGCACCAGAAACGCACAGTGGAGTTGGCAAATTCCTCTGCCCATAATTGAACTGCCACCGCAAGGAGGGGACAGCCCTAAAAAATCATGCCTACAGTAACCCCTTCTGAAACCCCTGTATCCGGCCAAGGGGCAGAACACCATCTCTCTCTAAAATAACTCCAAATCCAAAACCACCCTCAACATCAGAGTGAACCTGCAGCCCCGCCCCAAGTAAACACTCCTGCTGCCAAAAGGATACACCATTATAAAACTCCAAAACTGTAACCAGATTACCCAATCTGCCTTCATGTCCTGGGTGATCCGCAGGCGATGGTGAGGCCTCTAATACCTGCCATGCAGGCATGCAGCCTCCTGAAAAAAGGCCTGGCTGGGGGCAACTACCCTGCAGGCAAAATTCAGATGTCCCACGAGAACCTGCAAATGTCTCTAGGACAATTTCGGAGCCTGGAGGCCAGCACGTATTAGCTGCTGCAGCCTAACCAACCTGTTGCCAGGTGGCCTACTGCACCGCTGGACAGTGTCTAATTCAATACCAAAAACGTAAGGGTAGTTGCGGGGCCCTCAAAATAATAGACCATTGAGGCGAGTCGTGCTCTGCTCACCACTAACCACTCCAAAAGGGAGGCAGATTTCTCGAAAGGGCACAGGAAATTGCGCATCCCATTGGTAGCGCTTTATCCAGATATAAGGAACCATTAAACTGAAAACCAAGCAAACAAAAATCATCAGGGTGGACAGGCAAGAGTCTGATTGTAGACACAATATCCGCCTTGGCCATAAGGGCGTCAAGGCCACAGCCACATACTACCCTGATAGCTTGGTCCAAAGAATATATCATAATGAACTAAGGTGTGCAGGGATCCTATCACTAACTGAACCCCCATAAGGATAGGACAGATGGTGAATGAGATGGAAGGTCCAGGACCTTCTTGGAACTACACGTAACGGGAACACCTAAACATTGGGAAATGGAGGAGACTTAAAGGGGCCAGCCAGATGGCCAGCTCCCTATTCCTTATCTATCTTAGCTTAAACTGTTCCTTCCATACCCTTTACCGACAGGAGATTCCTGGCCCAGGTAGACCTGGAGGGAGGGGCCGCAGGAATCTGAAATCCCTTGTCACTACCTTCAACTAATGATTGAGCTTCCGAAAACTTCGGATACCCCTACAAAATACAGCCAACACCTCTACTCTAATCAGGGTGGGCCACCTTCCCAGCTTGAGGGGGCTGACCACCCCCACTTTTGGCCTGCCCAGCTCGGAGCCTGGGACTCCTCCTAAATCCTGCCAACTTGGGGCACATGGACACCGAGTGCTGGCCGTTGTACTGCCTGCTGACATGTGCAAGGGTGCAACCTGCCCTGCCACACCGCCCCATGGAGGTAAACTCATAGCAGGAGCGGGGGGGGGGTGAACGCATCACACTCCTAACATCCCTGCCACTGGCCCGGCTGCGCCCAGAGCAAATGCCCACTAAGGATCAATCGCCCAAATTTGACCGGGCCGGCCAGATAATTTGAACCCACAATCCTGCTCTGAAACCTGCCAGTCGAGGGGATAATATCCAGGTACTTAAAGTGCAGCTGCCCGTGCTGCCTACATTTGAATAACTACTGCAGCATAAATAATATATCAGGTCAACAATTATTCTAATTTCTACCAATTTTTCTGCCTTCACCCCACTTGGGGGACAGGCACTGGGTCACCCACCTTCAAGGCTGGCTCAGGTTGCTCACACAATAAACTAAACACATTAACAAACTCGCCCCGCTAAATTTTCCTTTAACTGCCAAGGCAAGTTGACCACCCCAAGGCAGGGCTACATCCCACTAGGCCACTCGTGGACGCTCACCTGACCCTTCCATGGCTCCCTGAGAGAAAACCCCATACAGGACACCGGCATAAGGAGCTAGGCTGTAAGGGACACCAGAGACCATCAAGATCCGATGCCTGTACCTGAACAGCTGGAGGTCCCAGAGCCTGCCGCTCAATGAGCTTGTCCAAAGTGGTTAATCTCTTCTGTGCCCAGAAAATGATGGAGTGCCCACAGATAAGAACCTGAACAGTCCCAACCCAGGAACCTGGGAAGATGCCACCTGTGGCTGCTGCTGCTCATCAGGGTCCCACTGTGCTTGCACAACCGGAGGTCTGGCTGGAGCCTGTCACTCCTTAAGCTCCTCCAATGGTTACTCTGGAAGAGAGGATTTGCGTTAGGTTCGCCCCACGTCCCTTCCTGGTAGACCTCCCTGGGGAGGGAAACACCTGATGCATTGACCATCACCCAAACCAGCGTTTGCACCTTGCACTCTCCTTCTTAAAAGCTTCTACCTGTGCAACCAGAGCCCACAGCTCAGCTGTATCATCCTCCTCCTCTGAGGAAGAAGTCAGTGCGAGCTGGGGGGGGAGCCTTCCCCCTGATTTCTTATTCCTCATTGGGCATACAGACATCTCAACAAAAAACCTGGGGGGGGGAGTGGTGGCAACTGACAGCCACCTCTCACCCCTCCAATATATTTCTATTAGAGAAATCTACATATTATTTCTGAGAGCCCAGTCCTATGCATGTCTACTCAGAAGTAAGTCCCATTATAGTCAATGGGGCTTACTCCCAGGAAAGTGTAGACAAGATTGAAGTCTTATTTATCATGACCGTCTTATTATTTAACAATCATTAATTAACAACAATTGTATTTTTTTTAATTATTATTATTAATAGCCAAAAGGGGGGGAGGGTCAAGCGGGGGGCGGTTTGCAGTGAGTACTGCTCAACCTTGCTTCACAAAGCAATGATCCCCTGCTGAACCACCCTGGGCTCCACTCAGGGCACAATCCCACAAGGTCTACTCAGAAGTAAGCCCTGTTCTATTCAATGGGGCTTACTCCCAGGAAGCGTAGCTAGGACTGCTCAACTCCAAACAGCCCGCACAGCTTCAGCCAGCAACAAACACTGCCTGCCATTCACTCTCCACTAACGTGGGAGGCAGGAAAACAAGTGTGGGGCAGGAGGGCAAGCGGGAGCCACGCACACCCGGGCCCACAGTCCAACCCAGCCAGGGGGGAGCTCAGGCAGTACACTCCAGCTGCCCCCAACCGAGGCGCAGCTGCAAGCAGCAGGCTCGCCCCTCCGGCCAGCGGGAGGATGGGTCTCACGCCCACACAGCCCCCGCAAGCCCCGCCGCCGCCACCCTAACCAGCCAGCGGGAGGCTTAGGTTGGGCTCAGGCATGCCTGGCCCCTCGCCAGGCACAGCTGGTCACCGCAGCGCTTATCAGCGTGCCCCAAAAGGTGACAGCAGGGGCGGGGGAGAAGGCGGGCGCAAGCAGCACCAGCCTGGCTCCACTGGTAGCTGAAGCCCAGCAGCCAGCGAGCCCGAAGGCGAGGACCTCAGGTCCCGCTCTCACCACCCACAGAAGCGCCAACCCCCAAACCCCGACGCCACCCTAACCACTCAGCGGGAGGCTCAGGTCGGGCTCCTGCACGGCGCCTCCTCAGCCGGTTGCCAGACTTGGCGGGGTGGGGCAGGACACTGGAGGCGGCACCAGCCTGGCTCCGCTGATAGCCACAGCTCAGCAGCCGCTGAGCCCGCGAGCGAGGCGCTCAGTCCCGCTCGCCACCCACGAAGCACACCAACCCCACCGGCTCACAGCCAAGGGGAGCGAAGAGTCACCCCTGCTTGAAAGCAAGCGGGGGGGGAACCCCCAAGCCACACTAAGCAGCCTCCGCTGGGCACAACTGCCTGATACTGCTCACTGCCCTCCGGTGGAACCCTTGAAGGGCAGGTGGGCAGGCAAGGCTCCCACAGCAGGGATGGTTGAGCTCGGAGGCCACCCCACATGGCCTTCAGTTGGGGAGCAGCAAGCAGGGATCCTCCCTTGACCGCTGCCTGATCCCGACTGCGCGGGCTTCTCTGAGCAGCCTGCACGTGGCCCCAGACCAATTAGCCCCCAGCCAATCGGCTGCGAGGCTGGCCCTTCCTGTGTCTCGTGGGCGGGCAGGGTAAACGCCGGTGGCGTGCTAATACACGTGCCACCGGAAATCTTTTATTAAAAGTTATCTTTCTCACAGTCTCCTCTTTAAGCTAAAAG
The DNA here is from genome assembly GCF_035046505.1 of Tiliqua scincoides. Lineage (NCBI taxonomy): Eukaryota > Metazoa > Chordata > Lepidosauria > Squamata > Scincidae > Tiliqua > Tiliqua scincoides. The sequence continues at coordinate 135,603,011 of NC_089825.1, read as the reverse complement.
GGAATTTCTCTGCATTACACCGTCTTGTTATCCAGCCTGCGATCCTGAGGTTCCAATAAGAGTAGTGTAATAATTCCCCTATACAAAACAGCCCTTTTGGTAACAGTATTATCTGCCATACGCTAAATAAATAATAAACCGATTTTATAAGTACATACTTCAGGATCACTTTTATGTCACCATGTCATGTTTCACATCAAAACGATCTCTATTTCTGTTTCTGGGCATGCTAAGTTTTGAAATGACAATGACCGAAGAGCAAGTACAAGGGAAGCATGAGAAAAGTGGGACACACACAGTGTGCTGGAAATGAAATGTAACATAGAAGCAATAAAAATAGACCAAAGTAATCCCCAAAAAGTACAACCTGGAGAGGAGAAAAAAAAAGCTTATCAATTTTTGTAAGCCAAAAATTCATGCCATAACGCAATATTTTCGAATAAAGACATATTAAACAAGTCATTTTTGGCTGTATTTGTGATATTAAGACAGAGTATTGACTGTTGTGAAACAAGCATCACATGTTCTTACAGAGGCTCATCAACAAGCTTGGTTCTGGGGTGCTCAGTGAAGGATACAGTGTCAGAAAGGGAAACCTTTCAGAGGTTCTGGGTCCTGCAGCTTGTCTGATCTGACTGCCGGTCTCTCCGCTGAGTGGGAAAGATACCAAACACCCAACTGTGAACAGGGCTGTAGAGCATTCCTTTCCTCTGAAGGTCGGTTATTTGTGTTAGAATGGCACACGTCCCTTCTCAGTTTTTGCAAGGAGGATGCTGAGCAATCTGAAAAATTATAGGCTGGAGAATCTCCTCCCCAAAGGTGTCCTATGGGTTTCAGGTACTCCAGAATCATTAAGGAACTTTAAAGATTTCAAATCTGTTGATTTTCATGTTCTACAAAATTATTGCAAAGTAGACTTTGCAATCCTTGCAAAAGTTCAGGGCATAGATGGCAAAATAACACCCCTGTCCCTTATAAGTATTTTGCTTCTTTGGGACTCATTCTGTGCCTGAATGGATGCTACTCTGTCACCATTATTTTCATGTGATGAAATGCAGTAGGAAAGAGTTCCTCACCCTTGCCATGTCCTTTATCTTGGCTGGAGACTCCAGTCACATGGCCTTCCAGGTCATTCAGCACAGGGGCGGCACAGGGGCCAGGTTCGCAACTGTCTGGAGGGCCAACCTGTTCCCTCCGGAAGTGACTTTAGGTGATCTCCGGTAGTGTCTGGAGGTGCCCTAAGTTGCAGGGAGGACGTAGCAGCCTCCCCACATCTCAGAGGATCTGTCAGAAGTCTCTAAGACACATGTCAGGGCCCCTCCCAGATGCCCTGACCCCTGACTTACCCTGGAGCAGGCACCCCATGCCCAGGGTGGGGAGGCTTCCCTCCCCTTGAAGGGGGCAAAGCAGGTTGGCTCACCCCAACCAGACAGAGGGGGCTGGCAGGGCAAACAAGGAACACTGCAGGAAATAAGCCAGGAACAGGAAAGGCCTTTTCTGCCCCACCTGGAGGAAGGGGAGGGGCCAAAGGGGGCGGGCTTGCTCCATAAAACAGGGAAGCCAGGGATGAGAGGGGGCAGTGTGAAGCAGGGAGCTGTGAGGTGAACAGCTCCTGCTCCCAAGCCAGGTGTGGCAGCTCTGCAGAGGAGGAGGACAAGGGTACGGGAACCCCTTCCCCTCCAGCCAATCTGAGGCCTCCCTGGGGGTGGAACAAGCCTGCTCCAGGTCCCTCCAGTGGTGGGCTCCTACAGGGGGCAAAAATGCAGCCCAGGAGCCCAACACTAGAGGAAGATTAGGCCATACATTTTTTAAATCAACACATTTCTAGTCATTCCTTTCCACCTTTGATAAGGTTCTTTAATGGAGTGCTTCTACATTGAGGAAAAGAAAACAGCATGAATGATATCACTATAAATGAAATTTCTGGAGGTGTCCCATCCTCTCATAGGAACACCAATGAATTTGAATTCTTCACATCTTTCTTTGAATGAACTACTAAAATGGTAAAGATATTTTACCTGCTGAAGGTAAAAATGTAACAAATAAATAAATAATAAAGCAACTAGGAGGTGCTCTAATCTAGTTAGTGTGGCCCAATTGAGGAAAAGTTCCTGCACTCCAGCACCTCATCGGATGCCATTGTGGAGACTATTTACATCCAATTATTTACATCAGGTCTACAGCAGTTTTAAGGATCAGCAAGCACAGCCAGGAGGCCTGATGATTTCTCAGATCCCAATGGCATGGGAACTGCTTTAAGAGATCTCTGCCTGAAAGGACAGCATAGAAATAACTCAGATAAATACATGCATGAAATGTGACTCACCCCCAGAGATTGAGACACTCTCGGCCCAGTTCCATTGCCCTACAGGAGTGATGGAGAGACAAAGAAAGATGTTGACAGGTTGCACCAACAGAGCGCTTCTGGCAAAAAATACTTGCTAGCCATTAGCTGTTAGATAAGGGAGACATGATTCTCTCTTTTAGCATGTGTTGGGCCAAGACCAGGAAGACCCAGTTTTATGTCCCTGCTCAGCCACCAAAGCTTACTGGGTGACCCTGGTCCAGTCACTCACAAACTGGCCTACTGTGCAGGGCTGCTGTAGAGGTTAGATGGTGGGCATGAGAGGAGGTGGAAACCATCTATGCAAGGTCTGAGCAATTAGGAGGAAGGGCTGGATTAAAAACATGACAAACAAATATTCTCTCAGGGACACAGGAAGCTGTTCCCCATTTCCTGCTTCCAGAAGGAACTTAGTATTCTAGTGTAGCCTGGAAAAGACAAGGGGAGAATGAGAGCCATCTTCAAGTATCTAAAGCAGGGGTATCAAACAAAAGGGTCGTGCACCAGATGTGGCCATGGAAGCTTTTTATCCAGCCCTCAGACTCTCCCAGCATCAGGGTTGAGCCTCCATTTGCCTGAAGATAACATCCGAAGGTCGCCAGTTCGAGGCCACCGGCACCGCGCGAACTTGAAGCAGCTGACAAGCTGAGCCGAGCTATTCCATCTGCTCTGAGCGTGGGAGGATGGAGGCCAGAATGTGCGACCAGATCACGGAAGAAACATCTGAATGTTGTGGTTTCTTGAAAGATAGAAACCTTCTTTCAAATTGTAAAAATCCCTACGGGGATTTAATTTGCCTGCCTATGTAAACCGACTTGAATAAAGTCTAAGGAGAAATCTGAGGACCAAGAAAGGTGGTTGGTCACATGGACCAACCACATGGACCAAGGAAGTCACATGGTTGGTCTGTGGAACTCCTTGCCACAGGATGTGGTGATGGCGTCTGGCCTGGACGCCTTTAAAAGGGGATTGGACAAGTTTCTGGAGGAAAAATCCATTACGGGTTACAAGCCATGATGTGTATGCGCAACCTCCTGATTTTAGAAATGGGTTATGTCAGAATGCCAGATGCAAGGGAGGGCACCAAGATGCAGGTCTCCTGTTATCTGGTGTGCTCCCTGGGGCATTTGGTGGGCCGCTGTGAGATACAGGAAGCTGGACTAGATGGGCCTATGGCCTGATCCAGTGGGGCTGTTCTTATGTTCTTATGAAATGCTGTGCGGTTCTTGAAAGACAAAAACCTTTCTGTTATTGTAAAAATCCCCTTGGGGGTTTAGAGATAGCCTGCCTATGTGAACCGCCTTGAATAAAGTCAGAGGAGTAATCCAATGACCAAAAAGGCAGTATACAAATACCAGTATTAATTAATTAATTAATCTGAGGTGTCACTGCTGAAAGTGCAGGCTTTCTCATATCCTGAATATATGACCAAAATGTATGTATTTGCTCTCCTGCCATTTGCAGCTAATGGCAGCAAGGAGTGAAGTAAGGAAAAAAGGGCTTATTTCTGGTCATGATTGGCTTAATGACTGTAAGGGCCCCTCCCAGATGCCCTGACCCCCAACAGGCATGGAGCAGGCACCCCATGCCCAGGGTGGGGAGGCTTCCCTGCCCTTGAGGGGGGCAAAGAAGGTTGTCTCACCCCAACCAGACAGAGGGGGCTGGCAGGGCAAACAAGGAAACAAGCCAGGAGCAGGAAAGGCCTTTTCTGCCCCACCTGGAGGAAGGGGAGGGGCCAAAGGGGGCAGGCTTGCTCCATAAAACAGGGAGGCCAGGGATGAGAGGCAGTCAGTGTGAAGCAGGGAGCTGGGCGGTCAACAGCTCCTGCTCCTAGGCCAGGTCTGGCAGCTCTGCTAGGGAGGAGGACAAGGGTGCTGGAACCCCCTCCCCCTCCAGCCAATCTGAGGCCTCCCAGGGGGTGGAACAAGCCTGCTCCAGGCCCCTCCAGGGGTGGGCCCCTACAACACAGTTCCCTTTTTCTAACTGGAAGTGCATCTTTGAGGCCTCCTGTGATGTGGGTTATAATGCTGAGGCTGTGGGTGCACTCACATCAACCCTTCCCACAGCAGAATCAACAGTTAATCAGTTGTCTCCATAGCCTCCTGGCCTCATGCAGGTTGGGCAAGGCAAAGCACTGGCCTCCTGTGATAACCATATTTTTGCACCATATTTTGGCCAGAGTCTTATACCTTTTGGGTACCCGATTTAGGTTGGGCAGCACATGGCCCACAGACAAGGTCCCTTGGATGAGTCTTTGCTTCAGTCAGCCTGGGAAGGCAGCTCATCTCAGAGAAGGAAACTCTGACCTCAAACCTCCACTGCCTTGTGGCTACATCCAGTTATGGAAAAGGCTTCAGGAGTCAACCTCGAGGCAAAATCAGGAGCCGGAGTCCCTGAGGCAGTTTGCGGCTGTACACAGTCATGCTCTGGCAACGCCTGCGACGCTGCTGGAACCAATCGTATTGGCTTCTGCCTTTCCATTGGACCATTCCAGCGATGTGGAGAGGGGGGATTTGCTGCATGGGTAACAGCCTATCCTCCACACCTACTTTACCCAGGCTTTGCGCACTGGAGAGGTCACTCCAACTCCACCATACGGCATCAGCACAACACAGGAAGCAGCTGTTTACCGGTTATAAGTCTTCGCTCGATTGGTGTAGAGCGTGACGCCAGGGGCTGCTTCCCACGGTGGGAGAGATCATTGCATCTCATTGGGCAGCTACCGCCCGCCTTAAGCTGGGCAGTCCCCAGCCTGTAATGTGTTGCCTCACCACGGTCCATTAACCTCACGGGGTGTGTGGGGTTTAGGGTGAAAATCGACGAGCGGATCGACAACTCTGCACCATGCAACAGAAAACTCCTGCCCTAAAGATGGGTACCTGGAACATAAGGACAATGACACCTAGCTTCTCTGATGACCTGCAAGAAATAGACGACGCACACAAAACAGCTGTCATCGACATGGAGCTGAGTAGACTGCAGATGGACATCATCGCCCTTCAAGAGACAAGGCTGCCAGATTCCGGATCTGTCAAGGAGAGAAATTTCTCATTTTTCTGGCAGGGAAAACCACCAGACAAAACCAGGGAACATGGTGTTGGCTTTGCAGTCAGAAATACCCTGCTGGAATCCATCATCCTACCTACTGTAGGCAATGAAAGAATTTTGTCCTTGCAGCTCCAGTCATCAGCAGGACCTGTCACTCTCATCAGTGCTTATGCACCGACTCTGTCATCTCCAGCAGAAGTCAAAGACAATTCTATGATGACCTGGCCACCACTATCAAGAAGATCCCCGTAAAAGAGGCATTGTTCATTCTTGACGATTTTAATGCTAGAGTTGGTGCTGATAACAGTTCTTGGCCCACTTGCTTAGGTCAGTTCGGCACTGGGAAGATGAACAAAAATGGCCAACGCCTGCTAGAGTTTTGCTGTCATCACGGTCTCTGTGTCAGCAACATGTTCTTCAACACGAAACCCCAACATAGAGTCTCTTGGAGACACACAAGATCAAAGCACTGGCACCAGCTCAACCTGATTCTCACCAGACGCTCCAGCCTTTCCAGCATCAAGATCACACGCAGCTATCAGGGTGCTGCCTGCGACACCGACCACTCCCTGGTGTGCAGCAGAGTGAAACTGCAAACAAAGCGACTGTATCACACGAAAAAGGAAAGAAGACCTCGCAATCAGCACAAGGCCCGGATCACACTGGGCCAGTAGTCTTGGCAAATTAGCCCCATGATTCCTGCAACTCTTCAAACTCCTGTAGCAGATACAGATAGATCACCTTTGGCAAGCCTGACTCACTAAGCCTCTCTAGCTTCTTGTCACATTTGCGGCCAAGTTGATGACTCAGTTATCACCTCCATCATGTTCTCCTTGTCATGTCTGAGTCCAGGACTCTTGTCTAGGTTGGAATCATTTAGGGGGGAGGCCTCAGATCAGCCCCAAGCATTCAACATATGATATGAACATGTGGTCAGTGTTTATGGGATTGCAGCCCTAGCAACTGCTTATGATGATGCCGAGTTGTATGAGTGAGTAATGAATACACTGCAGCAATTTTCAACCCGTGTGAGTGGCACATTATTGTGCCACGCAGGGTGTGCATGTGTGCCATGGACATTTGGGGAGGGTCGTTTATTAGGCCATTGGGTGATGTGAGCACTCTGACTAGCAGCTGGGTGTGCCTTGTCCAAGAACACATGGTGAGTCTTTACAATTTTACACCCCTGACAGTGTGCCATGAGCTGAAAAAGGTTGAAATTATCCAATACACTGTATTGCTTTTTATCTTGACTGCACATTTCTGCTACTGCATTATTATCACCATAATAAAAGTGATGTATTGTGTCCCATAGTTCTTGTGTGCCATTCCACAAAGTTGTGCCGTTGACCACCACACTTAAAACTGCAGGCATATTAGCTTTCCTCCTTGTGTGTTCCTGTTCCACATGTCTTTAAAAGCACACCCACTAGCCAAACCACTTTAGAGCACCAGCTGCAGCTCACATAACCAAATATTCTGTTCCTTCCTGCCAAAAAACTTCTCCACACAAGGATAATGATCAGGGCACATTGAAAGAGTTCTAGCCTAGTGTTAATAATAAGAATAAAAATAAGAATAAAAATAACACCCCTGACAGTGTGCCATGAGCTGAAAAAGGTTGAAATTATCCAATACACTGTATTGCTTTTTATCTTGACTGCACATTTCTGCTACTGCATTATTATCACCATAATAAAAGTGATGTATTGTTACACAGTCAGCATTTTGTCCCATAGTTCTTGTGTGTCATTCCATAAAGCTGTGCCATTGACCACCACACTTAAAACTGCAGGCATATTAGCTTTCCTCCTTGTGTGTTCCTGTTCCACATGTCTTTAAAAGCACACCCACTAGCCAAACCACTTTAGAGCACCAGCTGCAGCTCACATAACCAAATATTCTGTTCCTTCCTGCCAAAAAACTTCTCCACACAAGGATAACGAGCAGGGCACATTGAAAGAGTTCTAACCTAGTGTTAATAATAAGAAAAAAAATAATAACAATAACAATATTTATTTCGTATTCATCTTGACCTTCCAGTTCTCTAGTTGCTGGGGTCTTTTTGCATATGTGAAGTTGAACTCACTCCATGCCACCACTGCTGCCCCCACTATTGCCACCAGTCCCAAAGTATGTAATCCCAAGGAATTTTTCGATATTTCCAAGACTGAATTTTAATCCAAACCACAACCCAACTTACTTTCCATTCACGGAAGACGCATCTGGAGTTTCTTTAAAGGAGAGATCTTTCTGGTCAACAATTGCGAGAGATGCAAAGACACCAATAGTAACGTCTGGAGACTGATGGGTGCTCTTCTGCCAACCCCACCTGGAGTGGCAGTTGTTGATGATACCATAAGGCAGCTGCAGCAGTAGCAGCAGCACTGTTGACCATCTGAACAGCAGCATGTCTGAACCTCAACCCCACAGCATTCTACCAATTTCCAGTGACTTCCACTATGAACACACTATGGCACTATGAACACACAATCATCAGTCATGAGGAGAAATGACTGTAGAGGGGCTGAGCGAATCCCCACTGCCAAATTTCTCACATGAGGTCTTCATATTCAAGCGACAGACACCTGGCTGTATGCAGTGAATACCCTACATCTGCCTCGTGCAGCTGGCTTTTTAAAAGCTGAAGTGCACATTTATCCTCAGCTCCTGAGTGGAGTCAGCTGATTTTGTTATGAATTTTGAAGGTGGCTTCAGATTATTCCTGGGACTTCTCTAACGGAAGGCAATGGTTTAGATAATTACCAGGAAGATGATTGCATTGAGAAACCTTTTCAAAGGTCTGCAAGGCCTTTGGTGCTGCAGCACTCTGTAAATGCACAGGTGCTCAGGGGCTACCCGAGACACTACACATGCAGAGACTCCTTTTAGGAGTGTAAAGGGTTCCAGAAACCAAAATGTTTGTGAACTGCTGCTCTCACATAACCCTGTGCATGACTACTCCGAAATAAGTCCTACTAAATTCAATGGAACATATTGATATTATATAAACACTTCCCTGGGAGCACATCACATTGAGCTTAATGGTACTTTTGCATATTCACGCATGGGATTGTGCTGTTGTTTCAATAATTATTAGTATGCCCACTTGCAGCTAAGGCAGAGAGGGAATGTGTTACATAAATGGAGAATCTCTCCAGGCAAATCCAGTTTCTTAGCTCATTCATTTCACCAGGATGCTACAATAAAGCTCTCATGATATGTCAGGACCAGCACTGTATCACGTTGCCTATTTCTCCCATCTTGGTCTTCAGCCTGATGCTTCAAGGCATAATGATCTCTGAGTGTTGCATGTTCATCAGGACAAGCAGGAAATCACAATAAATAAATGCATTTATCTAAAGATCCAGTTCACCATCATCATCATCATCATCATCATCATCATCATCATCATCATCATCATCATCATCATCATTTATTATTTTTTGAGCAGTTAGAATATGCAAATGGCTTAGGATAACTGCACTTTGGAGGAGAAGGGAGGAATGAGAAGTTAGACTGACCCTAAAATGTCAAATTGGTGAAATTTGAAATGAATCTCAGAATTACATCCAAGGAGGAACAGCTGGGAATATTGAAGGAAGTCACATGAACTTCTATTTTAATAAATGGACCTATCTCAAGGGTTTTCTGCACAATGCTATGGACAAAGGTACTCAAGCTCATCTGTCAGGTAACAACATTCTTTCTCCTTACTAAATTCTTCTTGGTGTTCAGCTGGGGCCTCAGCACAATAATGAAGAATTTGGGGAGAAAGATGAAACCCAACAATCCAGCACTGGAGACCAAGATGGAGAAGACCTCCACGGCCACCATGTACTTCCCCTTGGTGCTCAGGTAGGCTGGCACAAAGGACACCCAAACACTGCAAAACACCAACATGCTGAAGGTGATCAGTTTGGCTTCATTGAAAGTATCAGGCAACCTTCTGGCCAAAAAAGCCACCACAAAGCTGACAAGGGCCAGAAATCCCATATAGCCCAGAACAGTGGAGAACATGAAGACTGAGCCTTCGTTGCACTGCACTATGATCTGACCTATCAGGGAGTGCGCGTCAAGCTCTGGGAAGGGGGGAGACACTGCCAGCCACGCTGCACAGAGGCCAGTTTGAATCAGACAACACACCACGATGACGGACATGGCCAATCTCTTCCCTAACCATTTCCTCATCCTGTTGGCTGGTCTGGTGGCCATGAAGGCCAGGACCACAGTGAGGGTTTTGGCCAAGACTGAAGAAACAGCCCCAGTGAAGGTGATGGCAAACAAGGTCTGCCGGAGAATGCAGGATGCCTTTCTGGGCTGACCAATGAACAGAAATGTGCAGAGGAAGCAACACAGCAGGGAGAACAGCAGGGCACAGGTGATGTTCCAGTTGTTGGCTTTGACAATGGGGGTGTTCCTGTGCTGAATGAAGCTCCACACGAGCACAAGTGTGATGGTGGAGAGCAGCAGAGCAGAAGAAGCCAGAACGATTCCCAAGGACTCTTCATAGGACAAAAAAGTGATGGCTTTGGGAATACAGCGATCCTGGTTCCCGCTTGGATGCTGGTCCTCTGGGCAGTCACTGCAGTGATCAGCATCTAAAAGACACATGCAGGGATTCAACAGTTCAAAGTGTGCCTGTGTCACCTTAGGCTGTATGGCAACAGTGCAGTATAATCATAGTATGAAGTATGCTAATTAATACATTCAAAAGAAATCACTCACTCAAATGCTCCTTTACATCCATCCATGTATGTAGCACATCCAGGTATCCTTTGAATGTCAACCCTCAGTAAAACTGGCATCAGGCTTTGCCCAAAGGTCAGCTGTGCTGTACCTAGGAAATGTATGCTGTCACGGGGGGCAAATAGCCAGCCAGCAGAGTTGTGTATAGGCTGCCCAGTCACCTGTAGGTCTCCTCCTCCATTTTGCTGATGCACTTCCGAGGAGAGTCAGGGAGTATTCCGAGGCAAGGTTCAAGGATTAGAGCCTGGTGCTTGTTGCTGCCACCAGGATCCACCTCCTCTCTTCCCTGGCCTGATCTCTCCTCATCCACAACATGCCCCACTTCTGACTTACTGGCATCTGCAGCAATGTAGTTACGGATCTGCAGCTGCTTTGAAGTAGATGCTTGGTTTGGCCCAGTGGTGGCACCAGCTTCACGCCATCACTGGGCCTTTGGCAATAGTAGACACTTTCCCCACTGTCATAACAGTCCCATTGGAAAGGGCCATATGCTCTGCTGAATTGTTGCTTTACTGACTGCATCAGTATGATGAATTTAGGATTGGGCCCTCAGGGTCCAATCCTAAAGGTTCATAGCACAGGTGCTGAGCTCCAGTGCTGTAAACATGGAGCTCCAGTGCTCCAGTAAACATGTTGTAAAGCACATTTATGGCACCCTTGGAGTAGGTAGTGCCGGATGAAGAATGCCATGTGACTGCGTGGAGATAAGTGGGACCACCAGGCAGTGGGATGGCCTTTCGTTTTTGGGATGACGTCCTGAGCGGGGGAAGGGGGGAATGGGGGTAGAGATGGGGTGGGAGGGGTGTGGGAGCGGCTGAGGCCTCCTCCGCCAGATCCTATCCTCTGTGTCCGACCTAATAGCTTGACATGAAGGTTCTCACATCTGTGCCAGCAAAATAGCTGGTGCAAACATGAGAAGCCCCATAGCGGGACCTGAGACATTCCTCGGGGGAAGGAGACAAAAGTTCCTTGACGCCACAGTTCCTCTGAGTGCTGGGAAAGAAAAGATTGGGCTGGAAGACCTGTGAGCAGCTCATTTCCACAAACTTCTGGAACACCCACTGGATGGAGCATCACCTTCTTCACTTACCTAGCTGGCTGGAAATCCTCCCTTCAGAGCACTGAGCACAGTCATAGCAACAGATCTGCTCCCCCTGGCGTACCACCTTTGTCTGTCCAGGATGGCAGCTCTCAGTACATGTTGATCGGGGCGGCATCTTCAAAAAACCCCAAAGGAGAAAGGGTTAGCATGGAAATCAACAATTGTCTCATTGCTGTGATGTTTGGTTTGGTTTGTTCTGCATGAGATTACAGTTATGACACTCAGCTTATGAGCTCCTCTGGCTTCTTATAGGTATCGATTTACTTCTATACAGGTGTGCGCTGCTTAACAATGGTTCACTTAATGACTGATCGCATATATGATGGTGGTCAAAGCACAATGCAGGTGCTCTTAAGGAGGCAATCACATCTCCCGTAGCCTGCAGCAGAGTGCCTGTCTACCCAACAGAGAGGCTCTTAATGCAAAGAAGAGGCCATCTGTCTCCAGTAGCCTGTGCAGCAAGCTAGTGTCTGGCAGGGGGTGTCTGTTTACACAACAAAAGCAATAGATTGGACTGAATGTTCACTTAATGACCAAATCGCAAAACAGGTATCCCTGGCATTCAGTGGTGCACACCTGTATTTATATAAGGCCTTTCTCATCCGATATTTCTCAAGACGGTTTACATAGGTGGGCTGTCCTAGTTAGTTCCAAAGAGGGTCTTTACAATATTGTTCTATATATAGAGTCCTTCAGACTCCAGATGTTTTCCTTTAGTTCCTTTACATACCACCTCTTCTCATCACCATAATCAATTCAGCCTGAAAATTCATAGGAAGAGATGGACAAACAAGGGGACAAAAGAGCATGGATAACATATGCCTGCACATGTGAGAGTTTGGCATATATTATCCATGGTTATTCATCCTAGTCTACAAGCACAAACCTTATAACAAGTCAGTCACATTTGTAGGTGTTACTCTTGCATCACTGTTATGATCATCACAGAAGGCTGGCAGATCCAGAGTAAAACCCAGTGAATACCATAGGGCTTGCTTCAGAGTAAGTGCATCATGTACAGGAATATGCATTCCCAGGCATCTGCTGAAGAGTACTTCTGAGTTCTTCTACAACTATGGAACTATAGCTCAGAAAATGCATTCAGATCCTTCCCACCTGATCAAACTTCTGTTTCCACACAATGGCGCTTCCATTAATGGCAAACTCTTCTCCTTCAGGAGCCCAGGGGTCCATCTTTCCTACCCTGACACTACGGAAAGAGCGATTGAGGAACGTGACTGTGTTGACGATATCAAAACCTGTTGCCAGTTCCCCATTTTCAAAGAATATTTCTTCGCCTGCGTTATTGTTGAAGCGAACGTTTCTCAGAAAGTGGTGAAGCTGATTAGAGGACAAGAAAAATAAAACACTGGGGTCAATTGTGAAGCAGGAGTTCTTCTGATATCACTGGCATCTTGGCCTTCTGGCAATGCAGAGACTGTGATTATACTTGCAGATGCATGGCTAGGTCATTGGACATGCGGGGCCCATACATTTTTGACACCGCCCCCTGTATACGACAAAATTATTTTCAGTAGGAGTCATGACATGAAAGGAATAATAATCCAGGCCAGAAAATAAAGGCCTTGAACATTTCACCACAAGCAGGGGGTGAAAGGCTCTGCACCTAGTACTCTGTGATATCCTGCCCCTGCACCTGGAGGTTCAATGTAGCCAGAATGGTTAATCACCACGAATAGACCAGTAGTCCACCATTAACGTTTGGAACCCACTTTTAAAGTCATCTAAGGCAGTCACCAACAACACACAAAGTCCCTAATGCCCCACATAAACGTGAAACCCCTCCTCCTAGTCAACAAGCTGCAGGAATTCCTTGTGACCTGAAAGACCCTGCATGCAAGCAAAACCCACGAGAACATTTTTTCTCTGCGATTATTATAAACTTTACATAGTAAAACTTTCTCAGAGTTATTCTCACTCCCTCCGCCTATTTCCAGTCCCCATTTCCACCAGAATTCACAATTCATTTAATAACCCCCAATAGTAATCCTTCAGTCTATTGCTCCTCTAAATTAAGTCCCTTTCCAAATGAAAAGGAACTCATCACCTTCCTTCACCTTCCTGGACCAGACAGTGTTGTAGGGAGTAGGAGTTTAGTTTCATTAGGCTCTGGGGAACGTTTTGGGACAAGCAGGTCCTGTACAAGAGGGACGGGCTTCACTTGAACCAGAATGGAACCAGACTGCTGGCACATAACATTAAAAAGGTGGCAGAGCAGTTTTAAACTGATCCCTGGGGATGGCCGACAGGAGCCAAGGGGCATCCGGTTTGGGGCTCCTCATCCCTATGGGGATGAGGATGGGGAGGTTAGAGAACAACAAGACAAAGGCAGAGTAGAAGAAGAAATTGGGAATGGTAGCATAATGGGATGTGATAGACGGTAAGAAGGTGATACGGGAGGCCAAGAGAGACTATGAGGAATGCATGGCCAGCAACATTAAGAGGAATAATAAAAGCTTCTTCAAATATGTTAGAAGCAGGAAACCCTCCAGAGAAGCGGTTGGCCCTCTGGATGTTGAGGGAGGGAAAGCGGAGATAAAAGGAGACTTAGAGATGGCAGAGAAATTAAATGAGTTCTTTGCATCTGTCTTCACAGCAGAAGACCTCGGGCAGATACCGCTGCCCGAACGGCCCCTCCTGACGGAGGAATTAAGTCAGATAGAGGTTAAAAGAGAAGATTTCAGACCTAATTGATAAATTAAAGATCAATAAGTCACTGTGCCCTGATGGCATCCACCCAAGAGTTATTAAGGAATTGAAGAATGAAGTTGCTGATCTCTTGACTAAGATATGCAACTTGTCCCTTAAAACGGCCACAGTGCCAGAAGATTGGAAGATGGCAAATGTCACGCCTATCTTTAAAAAGGGAAAGAGGGGGGACCCGGGAAACTATAGGCCAGTCAGCCTAACATCTATACCAGGTAAGATGGTGGAATGCCTCATCAAAGATAGGATCTCAAAACACATAGACGAATAGGCCTTGCTGAGAGAGCATGGCTTCTGTAAGGGTAAGTCTTGCCTCACAAACCTTATAGAATTCGTTGAAAAGAGCAACAGACGTGGATGCGGGAGAACCCTTAGACATTAAATATGTTTTCAATGGTAAATGGCAATTTTCACAATGGAGGGAGGTGAAAAGAGGTGTGCCCCAAGTATCTGTCCTGGGACCAGTGCTTTTCAGCCTCTTCATAAATGACCTGGCAATAGGGGTGTGCAGTGAGGTGGCAAAGTTTGTAGACGGCACCAAACTTTTCCGAGTGGTGAAGACCAGAAGTGATTCTGAGGAGCTCCAGGAGGATCTCTCCAGACTGGCAGAATGGGCAGCAAAATGGCAGATGCATTTCAATGTAAGTAAGTGTAAAGTCATGCACATTGGGGCAAAAAATCAAAACTTCCCATATAGGCTGATGGGTTCTGAGCTGTCTGTGATAGATCAGGAGAGAGATCTTGGGGTGGTGGTGGACAGGTCGATGAAAGTGTCGACCCAATGTGCGGCGGCAGTGAAGAAAGCCAATTCTGTGCTTGGGATCATTGGAAAAGGTATTGAGAACAAAATGGGTAATATTATAATGCCATTGTACAAATTGATGGTAAGGCCACACCTGGAGTATTGTGTCCAGTTCTGGTCGCCGCATCTCAAAAAAGACACAGTGGAAATGGAAAAGGTGCAAAAGAGTGTGACTAAGATGATTACGGGGCTGGGGCACCTTCCTTATGAGGAAAGGCTATGGCGTTTGGGCCTCTTCAGCCTAGAAAAGAGGGGGGGCATGATTGAGTCATACCAAATTGTGCAGGGGATGGACAGAGTGGATAGAGAGATGCTCTTTACATTCTCACATAACATCAGAACCAGTGGACATCCACTAAAATTGAGTGTTGGGAGAGTTAGAACAGACAAAAGAAAATATTTCATTACTCAGCATGTTGTTGGTCTGTGGAACTCTTTGCCACAGGATGTGGTGATGGCATCTGGACTGGATGCCTTCAAAAGGGGATTGGACAAATTTCTGGAGGAAAAATCCATTATGGGTTACAAGCCATGATGTGTATGTGCAACCCCCTGATTTTAGAAATTGGCTATGTCAGAATGCCAGATGAAAGGAAGGGCACCAGGATGAGGTCTCTTGTTATCTGGTGTGCTCCCTGGGGCATTTGGTGGGCTGCTGTGAGATACAGGAAGCTGGACTAGATGGGCCTATGGCCTGATCCAGTGGGGCTGTTCTTATGTTCTTATTTTCTTATATTCTTATGTTCTTCCAAGATAAGAAACTTTCCATCCCCAATGATATCCCCTCCCCCACATGTCCCCCTCTTTGTGATCCTGTCCCCACCAGCTTCTGGGGTCCACTTTAAGAATGACTAACTTAAAAGTGACAAACAAACTTCAACTCAGCCAGTGACTAACACCACCCAAACGTCCCACTAGTGACATGACTAGGATTAGTGTCACCCCCATTAACTTTATTTATTTATTTACTTTACTATACAACATTACCGGTCACCCAACAAATCAGTCACCAACAAAGAACAAGTGGCAAACTTGATGACACACACAAAAGAATAGGAGTGCTAGTGTGAGTTCTGATCCATGGAAATTAGAGCTGACTCAGACTAACACTTATGGGTTCCATGCTGTTTTATCACACCTCATTTGTTCTGAACAATTAGGGCACAATCCTAACCAACTTTCCAGCACTGACCTAGCTGCAATGCAGCCCCAAGGTAAAGTAACAAACATGCCCACATTTTGAAGAGGCCCCTTTGACTGCCTCCCCACTGCAGGATGCCGTGCACGCCACTTTGGCACAGCTAAGTCAGTGCTGGAAAGTTAGTTAGGATTGCACATTAAGTCACATTGGTTAGTTTTGAGTTAAAGAAATCCACTTTTTGTTTTACACAAAACAGTTGTGTTTTCCTTTTCTTGTTATTTGGCTATCATGTTTGACAGAAAACAGATAACACAGTTTGTTTAATTACATTTTGCATTAAGTTACCTGTCGAAGGATATATATCATGATGGCATGATTCAAAAATACAAAAGAATCCACAGTTTAGGCCACTCATAGTATCACCGTCCCTGAGTGTGTCACATGGTACTGCCTCCCACAAGCTAAACCACCGTAGACATACTAACATTGTGACATTCAGTTCAGAGGTAATCAACATAGTAGCAGAACTGAGAGACAGCCTGTCTCAAATGGGTTCCTCACTGTTAATAATGAGCTTAAAAACTGTTAATACTTGGCTGACATTGGAGGCAATTAACAACCCAATCCTATCCACACTTTCCAGGAAGTAAGCCCCATTGACTTTAATGGGACTTACTGCTGAGAAGACATGCAGAGGATTGGGCTGCCAGTCCCTTTCCAAATAAAAAGGACTTGGGCTTAGACAAACTAAAGTGAAAATATTGTCTCACTTCTTGCTCAGTCCAGTTGCATTGCAAGAGTGGATCCAAGTCCATCCGTGACCTTACACAGTAGAGGCTTACAGGAAAATCCTACCTGCCATGGCTGAGCAGCCCAAACATCTCCTGAGCCTCCAGTTCCCTTTAAGTTATGCTTGGGTATTGAAGAGTACATGGAATGGAGAGCATGTGCTACGGCATGAGCAGCATTGTAGATATTGTAGCTCTCACCGGACATTTTCAATTCAAATATAGAACTAGGGAGACTGCTCAGCTTCTCCTCCCCAGTGCAGTTCCCTGAGTCTGGTACATAAAAGTTAAATGTGGGGAATGAACACAGAAATGTAGTTGACCAGAAATGATATGAGAAAGGAAACACAAACCGATACAGATTTATTTCCTTAAGGAAGTTTTCATATCTTGGCACATCCTTTGTGTGCAGTGCGAACGACAAGGTACCATTGAAGGATTTGGGTGTGAAGAAAAGCGGGTTAAATACGGTTGCAAAATCCCACTGAGATGTCATGATCCAAACATTCTCTGTTGGGTATTGCTGTACAGTTTCATAGGATACTAGAAGCAATCGCAAACTTTCCATACATCGTGAATCTCCATGAACAACAGTCACGTTGCTTTTGGATGCAGAGAGAGTAGATCCTATTCCTAATAGATGGTCATAAAAGGGTATGCTTTCATTCACGTGTGTCTTTGCTTCCAGAATAGACTTCGTAAAAGCCACACAAATGTTGTTCTGGAGGAACCTGGGAAGGAGAGTCCTCAGAAATGTTTCTCCAGTGTCATTGTCTGAAACAAGGAGGCCAATCCAGTTCCATTTGAAATGTCTAATCAGTCGAACAATCCCAGTGTACTGAGATCTTGCATTTGGGACCATCTGGTAGAGAGAAGGGAACTGAGTTCTGTCACTCAGTGCAGAGTCAAAGAAGTCATAATTGAGCTAAGGGGAAAGACAATGAGCTTTTTAGGGCAGACAAACATCTCCCATTATTCCTAAATAAAAAGGTCCTCTCTCAAATGCCTGGCAGGTTATATAATAGAGTTTTTTGTACTTGATCCTGTAAGAAAAATTTGGAAGTCTCCGTTTTCTGGAGTGTAGTTTTTTGGGGTGGACGACCAAAAGGCTTAGGATAATTCATTGAGGCTCCAATTCTGTCCACACTTTCTTGGGAGTAAGCACCATTTACTATCATGGGACTTACTTCTGAGTAGACAGGCATAGGATTGTGCTCTCAGGACCCAATCCTGTTCAACTTTCCAGCTTTAATTCAGCTGTCATTGTGTTATGCACTGCATCCTGCAGTGTGGGGCATTCATGGAGGCCTCCTCAAGGGAAGGTAGTGGAGTAAATATTTTGCCCACATAGATTTGCTGCTAATTCAGTACAAATTATTCCTTCCTTAAAGTGGTTTTTTAAAGAATTTAAGAACATAAGAACAGCCCCACTGGATCAGGCCACAGGCCCATCTAGTCCAGCTTCCTGTATCTCACAGCGGCCCACCAAATGCCCCAGGGAGCACACCAGATAACAAGAGACCTCATCCTGGTGCCCTCCCCTGCATCTGGCATTCTGACATAACCCATTTCTAAAATCAGGAGGTTCCGCATACACATCATGGCTTGTACCCCATAATGGATTTTTCCTCCAGAAACTTGGCCAATCCCTTTTTAAAGGCGTCTAGGCTAGACGCCAGCACCACATCCTGTGGCAAGGAGTTCCACAGACCGACCACACGCTGAGTAAAGAAATATTTTCTTCTGTCTGTCCTAACCCGCCCAACATTCAATTTTAGTGGATTTTTAGTGGATGTCAATTTTAGTCAAATTTAGTGGATGTCAAAAACTTAATCAGGTTTTGACATTTTCACACAACACTTGATTAACATTCGATTCCAACTATGTGCTAAATGGACAGAGAAGAGTCTTCTGTCTTCACTTGTTGTAGCTGAGATTGCCTGCTCTCCTACCAATCCTAGTGGCTGTACCTCTCTCTAGATTAGGGAACACACATACCTGTGGGATCCTGTAGATATTTAAGATGTGAGGCATCACCTTCGAGTTTTGATGAATGAGCCCCCCAATGATGACAATGAGTTCCTTTCCCTTGCTACAGACGTAATTAAGGGGTTGCCCCTGATGTGTGAAAAGGAGACTCATAGTTCCAGAACAGGACCCCCTGGCATTGTAAGCGTTTTCAATCGATAGAAAATTCAATGTCTTGTTTGTCAAGAGGTTCACATCTTTCTTGATTTCTAACCCGGCAAACATCATAGCAAAGAAACGATGGAAGTACTTTGGAATTATTCTGAAATGAGAGAATCATGTAGTCTTAGGCTCTGGTTCATATTCAATATGGTGAATGGGAATGCTTCATGCTCTTTGCATAGCCCTTACTTGTGCTTAAAATCAGGTTGATGGGCCCACATGCGGCTCTGCTTTTATGAACTTTCTAGCTCTCGCTATGCTCAGTTTGTATTGGCAACCTTCAGTCTCGAAAGACTATGGTATTGCGCTCTGAAAGGTGGTTCTGACACAGCATCTAGTGTGGCTGAAAAGGCCAATCCGGGAGTGACAATCCCTTCCACACCGGGAGCAAGTGCAGTCTGTCCCTGGTCTGTCTCCCTGGCTATGGGCCTTCCTTCTTTGCCTCTTTGCCTCAGACTGTTGGCAAAGTGTCTCTTCAAACTGGGAAAGGCCATGCTGCACAGCCTGCCTCCAAGCGGGCCGCTCAGAGGCCAAGGTTTCCCACTTGTTGAGGTCCATCCCTAAGGCCTTCAGATCCCTCCTGCAGATGTCCTTGTATCGCAGCTGTGGTCTACCTGTAGGGCGCTTTCCTTGCACGAGTTCTCCATAGAGGAGATTCTTTGGGATCCGGCTATCATCCATTCTCATGACATGACCAAGCCAACGCAGGCGTCTCTGTTTCAGCAGTGAATACACGCTCGGGATTCCAGCACGTTCCAGGACTGTGTTGTTTGGAACTTTGTCCTGCCAGGTGATGCCGAGGATGCGTCGGAGGCAGCGCATGTGGAAAGCGCTCAGTTTCCTCTCCTGTTGTGGGCGAAGAGTCCATGACTCGCTGCAGTACAGAAGTGTACTCAGGACGCAAGCTCTGTAGACCTGGATCTTGGTATGTTCCGTCAGCTTCTTGTTGGACCAGACTCTCTTTGTGAGTCTGGAAAACGTGGTAGCTGCTTTACCGATGCGCTTGTTTAGCTCGGTATCGAGAGAAAGAGTGTCAGAGATCGTTGAGCCAAGGTACACAAAGTCATGGACAACCTCCAGTTCATGCGCAGAGATTGTAATGCAGGGAGGTGAGTCCACATCCTGAACCATGACCTGTGTTTTCTTCAGGCTGATTGTCAGTCCAAAATCTTGGCAGGCTTTGCTAAAACGATCCATGAGCTGCTGGAGATCTTTGGCAGAGTGGGTAGTGACAGCTGCATCGTCGGCAAAGAGGAAGTCACGCAGACATTTCAGCTGGACTTTGGACTTTGCTCTCAACCTGGAGAGGTTGAAGAGCTTTCCGTCTGATCTGGTCCGGAGATAGATGCCTTCTGTTGCAGTTCCAAAGGCCTGCTTCAGCAGGACAGCGAAGAAAATCCCAAACAAGGTTGGTGCAAGAACACAGCCCTGCTTCACTCCGCTTCGGATGTCAAAAGGGTCTGATGTGAAGCCATTGAAGACAACAGTGCCCTTCATGTCCTTGTGGAAAGATCAGATGATGCTGAGGAGCCTGGGTGGACATCCAATCTTGGGGAGAATCTTGAAGAGGCCGTCTCTGCTGACCAGGTCGAAAGCCTTTGTGAGATCTATGAAGGCTATAAAGAGTGGCTGTCGTTGTTTCCTGCATTTCTCCTGCAGTTGTCTAAGGGAGAATACCATATCATGGGGAGAATACCATATGCTCAGTTACAGGAAAGGAATTTCTGGTAACATCTTTTGATGGCTCAACAAGAAAAAGAGGTGGAAAATAATATAACCCTATCACACTAGTTCCTTCTGAACAGAAATCAGAAGGGATCTGGTCACCTGGCCCACTGGATGTGTCCACTCATCTTCCCATAGTCTATGGGTGGTTGAACAGGATGACAAGTTTCTTCTCCTGGAACAAGTCAATGAGGAAAGTGGAGCCTCAGTTCCCCAACTCCTGAGAAGGGAAGTCTGGCTTGAGAGGTAGCGTGTTTTGTTTCTGTCATGGAAGAGCCCTTTGCTCATACCTTGATGACCTTCAAGGGTAGAAAGTGACAAACAGATCCCCTTATAGTGCAGGGATTGTTTCATTAAAAACTGGTTTTTATTTATTTTGGAGATGCTCTAAGTGGATTTCCTACTTACAGGCAGGGGTTTGGACTAGATGACCCTTTAGGTCCTTTCCAGCTCTAAGATTCTATGATTCTTTACTTTGCCACCATATGCTTGTCTCCTCATTGTGTTCAATGGGGCTTACTTTCAGGTCAATGTGAACAGCCATGCAGCCCAAAGGCCTAATCCTATGGGCATCTTCTGTTGATGGAGCTATTGTTCCATCACTGGAATCCCGCATCTCAAAAAAGACATAGTGGAAATGGAAAAGGTTCAAAAGAGAGCGACTAAGATGATTACGGGGCTGGGGCACCTTCCTTATGAGGAAAGGCTACGGCGTTTGGGCCTCTTCAGCCTAGAAAAGAGATGCCTGAGGGGGGACATGATTGAGACATACAAAATTATGCAGGGGATGGACAGAGTGGATAGAGAGATGCTCTTTACACACTCACATAACACCAGAACCAGGGGACATCCACTAAAATTGAATGTTGGGAGAGTTAGAATAGACAAAAGAAAATATTTCTTTACTCAGTGTGTGGTTGGTCTGTGAAACTCTTTGCCACAGGATGTGGTGATGGCGACTGGCCTGGACACCTTTAAAAGGGGATTGGACAAGTTTAGAAATGGGCTATGTCAGAATGCCAGATGCAAGGGAGGGCACCAGGATGAGGTCTCTTGTTATCTGGTCTGCTCCTTGGGGCATTTGGTGGCCCGCTGTGAGATACAGGAAGATGGACTAGATGGGCCTATGGCCTGATCCAGTGGGGCTGTTCTTATGTTTTTATGCAATGGAGCCACCAGCGTGAATGGCTGGAGATTGTGTGTGTGCACCACCAGAAACCTCAAGCTCCCCCAGAGCATGCAGTGTGCACCTCCACCTTTTAGAGTGGCAGGGGGTGGGATTGGACAGTGTGTCTCTCTAATCAAGTGTCCATTTTGCCTCTTTTGATCAATTTCCTTCTCCATTTTAAACTCTTCCGGCTTTTAAGAAACCAGCTTTGTTTGACAGTGTGCGATGAGCTCAAAACGGTTAAAAATATCCGATACACTGTATTGCTTTTTATTTTGACTGCACATTTTTGCTGTTGCATTATTATCCCCACAATAAAAGTGATCTATTGTTTCACCATCACCATTGTGCCCCATAGCTCTTGTGTGTCATTCCACTAAGTTGTGCCATTGACCACCACACTCAAACCTGCGTGCCTATTAGTTTTCCTCCATGTGTGTTCCTGTTCCACATGTCTTTAAAAGCACACCCACTAGCAAAACCACTTTAGAGCACTGGCTGCAGCTCACATAACCAAATGTTCTGTTCCTTCCTACAAAAAAACTTCTCCGCTGAAGGATAATGAGCAGGGAACATCGAACGAGTTCTAGCCTAGTGTTCACCCTGACATTCTAGTTCTCTAGGTGCAGGGGTCTTTTGGTCTATGTGAACTTGAACTCACTCCATGCCACCTCTACAGCCCCCACTATTGCCACCAGTCCCAAAGTATGTAATCCCAAGGAATTTTTCTATATTTACAGCACTGATTTTAATCAGAATTACTAGACATCACAACCACAACCCAACTTACCTTGCTTTCAGGGAAGACACATCTGGAGTTTCTTTAAAAGTGAGATCTTTCTGGTGAACAATTTGGAGAGAAGCAAAGACACCAATAGTAATGCCTGGAGACTGATGAATGCTCTTCTGCCAACCCCACCTGGAGTGGCAGTTGTTGCTGACACTGTAAGGTAGCTGCAGCAGTAGCAACAGCACTTTTGACCATCTGAACAGCAGCATGTCTGAACCTCAGCCCCACAGCATTCAACCAATTTCCAGTGACTTCCATACACGAGGCACTATGAACACAATCATCAGTAACAAGGAGAAGTGACCGTAGAGGGGCTGAATGAATCCCCACTGCCAAGTTTCTCACATGAGGTCTTCATACTCAAGCGACAGACACCTGGCTGTATGCAGTGAATAGCCTACATCTGCCTCGTGCAGCTGGCTTTTCAAAAGCTGAAGTGCACATTTTATCCTCAGCTCCCGAGTGGATTCAGCTGTTTTTGTTATGAATTTTGAAGGTGGCTTCAGATTATCCCTGGGACTTCTCTAACGAAAGGCAATGATTTAGATAATGACCAGGCAGATGATTGCATTGAGAAACTTTTTCAGATGTCTGCAAGGCTGAAGAATGTGTGTGTCCGTGTGTGTGAAAACGAAGAGCCCTAAACATGTAGGACCTAATGTTTCCTATTGGATGGGTGGGTGGTGATCGACAGGTGGAGGAGGTTTAGGGCGCAATCCTAACCCCTTACGTCAGTGCTTTCCAGCACTGACATAAGGGCAATGTAGCTCTGAGGTAAGGGAACAAACATTCCCGGACTTTGAGGAGGCCTCCGTGAGTGACACCCAACTGCAGGATGCAGCACATGTCCCATTGGCACTGCTATGCCAGTGCTGGAAAGCACTGACATGAGGGGTTAGGATTGCACCCTCAGTCAGTTCAGACAGTACCATTTAAGACTATGGTTAAGTCACAAAACTTTGGAAGTGTCAGTTGAAAGAAGGGGGAAACAAAGGAAAATGGAGAGTTGGAGGAAAGATTTTAGAAATGGGCTATGTCCGATGCATGGAAGGGTACCAGGATGCAGGTCTCTTGTTATCTGGTGTGCTCCCTGGGGCATTTGGTGGGCTGCTGTGAGATACAGGAAGCTGGACTAGATGGGCCTATGGCCTGATCCAGTGGGGCTGTTCTTCTGTTCTTATAAGGATTAACTCATTTACCTTCAGTAAGTTTGGTAATACAGTATATTCTTAGATTGATTGGTTAGAATAAAGCATAGCTTATAAATTTATTCTTAAGTCTTCTGAAAGAGTAAGGGTGCAATCCAGCACTGACATAAGGGTAATGCAGCTCTGAGGTAAGGGAACAAACATTCCCTTAGTTTGAGGCGGCATCCCTGAGTGACACCCAACTGCAGGATGCAGCACACGTCCCATTGGCACCGCTGTGCCAGTGCTGGAAAGCACTGACATAAGGGGTTAGGATTGCACCTTTAGAGCCCAATCTTGAGCTGCTGGACATCCAGAGGAGTAGCAGCACCTAAAGGAAACCGCTGTTTCCTGAGTTCCAAGTATGTGCCTGCAAAATAGCCAGCCCAGAGTTGAGAGGTCCCATGCCAGACCAGGATGTCTGATGCAGTGTTCTTGATCCAGCAGAGCAGAGCTCTTCCAGTCCCGCCCCTCTCACTGCAATGCTTACGGTGTGCTCATGGAGTCCCCGAAAGTGTCCGCTGTCTGCCCCCTGTCTGGTTTGTTTGTCTGTCACTCCCACCTTCCCAAACATTCCCTGTGCCTCCATTTCCCTTTAATCTGTGCTTGGATATTGAAGAGTACATGGAATGGAAAGCATGTGCTATGGCATGAGCAGCATAGTAGATACTGTAGCTCTCACCAGACATTTTCATTTCAAATACAGAACAAGGGAGACGGCTCAGTTTCTCCTCCCCAGTGCAGTTCCCTGTGCTTGGTAGATAAATGTGGTAGATAAATGTGGTAGATGGTAGATAAATGTGGTAGATAAATAAATGTGGGGAATGGTAGATATGGTAGATCAATGGTATGGTAGAATATGGTAGATCAATGGTATGGTAGATATGGTAGAATATGATATGGTAGAATGGTAGATAAATGGTAGAGAATGGTAGATAAATGTGGGGAATGAACATGCTAATGCAACTGACCAGACGCTATACAAGAAAGAAAACAGAGGCTGAGATGGATTTATTGCCTTAAGGAAATCTTCCGATCCTGGCACATGGTTTGTGTGGAGTATGAGAGACAAGGTGCCATCGAAAGATTTGGGTGTGAACAAAAGCGGGTGGAATACTGTTGCAAAATCCCCCTGAGATGTCTTGATCCAAAGCTTCTCTGTTGGGTCTTGCTTTGCATTTTCATCAAGTACTAGAATCAATTGCAAACGCTCCATAGGTCGTGAATCTCCATGGACAACCATCACGTTGCTTTTGGACGCAGAGAGACGAGACCTTAGTCCTACTAGACGGGGATAATTCTGGTGGGGCCCTTGCAGCCCCACCGCCATTTGCACTGCCCCTCCCCCTCAGCACAGGTGGCAAAGGTGGGAAAACACAGGCAGGCAATGGGCTGCCTTTTGGAACTGAGGGCTGTGGTGCAGCTGTTGCTGGGGCTGGCAGGCTGCCCAGCTTCAGTCTGCACCAATCTGGCAAGCTCCCTGTCGCAGCTCTTCCAAGCTGAAGCTCCAGCTTCAGAGAAAGAGGTAACGTGGAGCAGGTAGGGCAGTCTTTGTTCCCTTTCCTCAGAGCTGGAAAGGGGTGAGGATTGTGCCCTGAGTGTTTGAAGTCAGTCACGAGCACCTCCGATGGTGCCCAGAAATAAACCAGCGTCATTCTAGGCAGGTCTAAAGTGTAGGAACCGGTGCTACAAAACTAGCACTTGCTAACAGTCTGGTCACAGCCACGTGAACCAGCTTCTGCACCCGCCCTGCCCTCCTGCCTCGGTGTCCCTTTTTCCTGGCACTTTTCTGCCCCCTCCACTACTCTTTAATTGCTGGCAGTGTTTTCTTTGCCTGTTTGTGCCTTTTTCTCTTAACAAACTCCTCTTTTCCAGGTGCTCTTCATGGCAGCCACTTGCCAATTGCCTCATGGCTTTCTCCTCAGGCAGCCACTCTAGTCCTGGGCGAGTCCACTCCCTCTGAGGAGCTGAGCTCCTGGCTCTTTCCTCCTCCAGCCTGGAGAGGCCCTGATCACAGGCCGCGTAGACTTCTTAGGAACTTTCCCATTCGCTGTGCTTGTTTCTGCCTGGCCGCTTCCCTCCCCTTTTGCAGCACAAGCATTCAGAGTTGCAGAGACACAAGTTGACCTCCCACCGCTTACTCTGAAAAAGTGAATTTATTGGCATACAGAGTTGGTGCTGATAACAGTTCATGGCCCACTTGCTTAGGTCAGTTCGACACTGGGAAGATGAACAAAAATGGCCAACGCCTGCTAGAGTTTTGCTGTCATCACAGTCTCTGTGTCAGCAACACGTTCTTCAACACGAAGCCCCAACATAGAGTCTGGAACGAGCTGGAATCCCTAGCATGTATGCTCTGCTGAAACAGAGACGCCTGCGTTGGCTCGGTCATGTCGTGAGAATGGATGATGGCCTGATCCCAAAGGATCTCCTCTATGGAGAACTCGTGCAAAGAAAGCGCCCTACAGGTAGACCACAGCTGTGAAACAAGGACATCTGCAAGAGGGATCTGAAGGCCTTAGCGGTGGACCTCAACAAATGGGAAACCCTGGCCTCTGAGCGGCCCGCCTGGAGGCAGGCTGTGCAGCATGGCCTTTCCCAGTTTGAAGAGACACTTGGCCAACAGTCTGAGGCTAAGAGGCAATGAAGGAAGGCCCATAGCCAGGGAGACAGACCAGGGACAGACTGCACTTGCTCCCAGTGTGGAAGGAATTGTCACTCCTGAATCGGCCTTTTCAGCCACACTAGACGCTGTTCCAGAACCATCATTCAGAGTGCGATACCAGAGTCTTTCGAGACTGAAGGTTGCCAACACTCCTATCCAAGTACTAACCAGACCTGACCCTGCTTAGCTTCTGAGATCAGATGAGTTCAGGCATGTGCAGGGCAACAGTTGCTGCTATTACTGATGATAAAGGAAGTGTATATAATGAAGTGACTATGCAGAGGTGCATCAGCGAGCTTGGATTTGGGGTGCTTTTTCAAGGACTCAGAATAAGAATGGGAGAAGAGCAGGGAAGTGATCACACCAGTCATGTGGTCCCCTGGCTGGTAATACTGGTATTCATGTCTGGAGGGGATCATTACCACGTTACACAAAGCAGAATTCATCTTGCACATAGTCGGCGGCAGTAAGAGCTATTCCAGGAGTTGTAGCCTCAAGGATAATGATGTCATTTTTCTGCATGTAACAGAATCCCTTCTGTCCATCTCATAAGAACATAAGTGCTGTTCACATGTAAGGCGGTAAACAGGGACACAATACCTGCACCTGAAACAACTGCATGTAGCTGAGTATATATTTTTACATGAATGACTGACTCTGAGCTCATTTTGAGAGATCTACAGATTGTTGTACCTGCATTGAATGGAACGTGTGAATACTTGTTCCCAGGACAGATTAACACGGATTGCAGCAAGGTACCCAAATGTACACAGGCGCAGTGTGACATGTGACTAGCCCTCTGGAGATCCCAGAGAATGTGTCCAAAAGCGGGTGGTGATGGATGTCCTTGCTTCAGCTCAAAAGCCTCTTGCATCCAAAACCTTGCATCCTCTTGCCAGGGTTTCCCACTTGTTGAGGTCCACTTCTAAGGCCTTCAGATCCCTCTTTTCAAGTGCCAGTACAGCCATGCCAATGGAGTGTGCACTGCACCCTGTACTGTAGAGGTCGTCACAAAGACCTCCTCAAGGTAAGGGAACATTTGTTCCCTTTCCTTGCAGCTGCATTGCTGCTGCACCAATGCTGGAAAGTTGGATAGGATTGGACACTCAGTCAATCAAGATTCTTTACTTCCCCCACCTCATACCACAAATGAAGTAACACATTTTCTAGAAGCAATGGACATCATCTTCTTTCCAGCTACTCACACTGTTCATCATACTGCGTAGTTCTGTAGCAATATTGTACAATATCCTGTGTAAAGAAAAGTCGTAGACCATATTTCAAAGTATTATGCACATAAAAAACTAAAAAACAGTTTTCTTTTTTGGAAAGATATGGATGACTGCTTGGATTGCCCAGAAGATCAGTATCCTAACAAGGAGAGGTATCAATGTCTTCCCAAGAAGATAAACTTCCTCTCATACAATGAACCTTTGGGCATCAGTTGGGTTATTTTGGCTGTTTCTCTCTCTCTCACCACAGCCTTAGTTCTGCGAATCTTCATCAAGCACCGGAACACTCCCATCGTCAAAGCCAATAACCGGAACCTCACCTACTGCCTGCTTGTCTCCCTCTTCCTCTGCTTCCTCTGCTCCCTGCTGTTCATTGGCCGTCCTTCCATCCTGAACTGTCAGTTACGACAAACTGCTTTTGGTATCATTTTCTCAATGGCTGTTTCTTCTGTCTTGGCCAAGACCATCACTGTGGTTCTGGCTTTCATGGCCACCAAGCCAGACTCCACGCTGAGGAGATGGGTGGGGAATAGATTTGCAAACTCCTTCGTTCTCTGCTGTTCATGCATTCAAGCAGGGATTTCCATGGCGTGGCTATGCGCAGATCCCCCATTCCCCGATGTGGACATGCACTCTCTGCCTCAAGAAATTGTGGTGGAATGCAATGAAGGATCAAGCAATATGTTTTACTATGTTCTGGGATACCTGGGAATTCTGGCTCTCATCAGCTTCTTTGTGGCTTTCTTTGCTCGGAAGTTGCCTGACTCTTTTAATGAGGCCAAGTTCATCACTTTCAGCATGCTGGTCTTTTGCAGTGTGTGGCTGTCTTTTGTGCCAGCTTACCTAAGCACCAAAGGGAAATACACGGTGGCTGCGGAGGTCTTCTCCATCTTGGCCTCCAGTGCTGGCTTGCTGGCTTGCATCTTTTCCCCCAAAGTGTATATAATTGTTTTGAGACCTGAACTGAACTGTAAGGAGCAGCTGATGAGGAACAATAAAGAAAAATCAACTTCTCAACTGTTGTGTTGTTGCAGAAGATATAAATCATGTTTATTTCATGGATTTTCTTATCCGGGAAATGTGTTTCGGAATGTTGTCAGCATCCAGAGAGAGGCTGCCAGTGACCACATGCGGAACCAGTACAGTTGTGCCTGTAAGGAAGCTCACTCCCTTCCCCATCTTCTTTTCTATTTGGCTATGCAGCTTACCAGGGCAAAGCCTCAGTTAGTACATTGAAGCCACTGCCACCAGCCCAGGAGGTCAGGCAAGCCAGAGAGGCTCCCTGGGAAGAACCTCCCTCCTCGAAGAATACTGGGCCATTGGGGTGATTTTGATCATCACTCTCTCAGTATCACTTGCAGAGTGAGGAGATGTGACAATCCACTGATTTTCCCAGAAGTACACAAACCCAAGTTTAGATAGAAAATATTTATTAAAAGTCTAATAAAGAAAAAAATAAAATAAAACAAACAATTGAACAAGAAAATGTGAGAATTTGGCAAAACACAGGGTTCCTTGATTTAATTATTCCACCTGCAATAATACCATACACCAGTAGATGAGTGGGAGGAGATTCACAGGGCTGCTAGCACAGCGAACTGAAAAGAATATACAGTATGCAGCCTTGGTCTGTCTCCTTGAATCTTGATCTCTACCGTTTGCCTGCCTGAGACCAGGTAGCAGTCGAAGAAGTAGGAGGGGGTATTCAAAGACATGCAGCCAATCTCCTCGAGAATCCTGCCATAAGGCGGTGGGGAAAGCCCCATTTTGAGGGCCTGCTTCTCCTCCAATGAGATGGTGACATGGGACTACCTGCACTCCGCTGTACCTAATAAAAGTGGATGTCTGTGTTCTATTAAAAGGAAGGTGGGGAAAGAAGACTCACACACCAGTGTGAATGTGAGATACCAGTGCCTTAAGCCAATGGGAGTGGTATCTGAAAGGGACTTAAGACTCAACTTGATCACACAGGTCAACACACATTTTGTTTCCTTAAACGTCACACCAATTCCTGGGTATATTTGGGGTGCCAATTCCCAAAATGGCATCCGTTTTGCCCTATCACGTCTAGTTTTGGAGATATAGTATAGCCTCTTTAGCGACTGGTTCAAGCAGCTTCCACATGAGGAAACCTATACTATGGCTTCCTCATGAGGAAGCTGCTTGAACCATTCACTAATGAGGCTATACTATATCTCCAAAACTAGACGTGATAGGGCAAAACGGATGCCATTTTGGGAATTGGCACCCCAAATTCATACCAAACCACCATAAAGTTTGGGAAAAACTTTGCTGAGCCTCAATTTTGTAGACCTGTGTAATGGATTTAAATGCGTTACTGGTGAAGTCCACCCTGGATTCTCAGCTCCTCCCATCACCTGCCCTGATGCAAGCCTCCTGATGCAACTTCATGGCTGGGCCAACCATAATAGAATGCAAATGTCTACACACACCCATTAAAACTTCAAATGGTCACCCTTGGTGTCTGGCCCCTTTCCTTGTTGGTGCCCTAACATGGCTTGATCATCAATGACATGACTCAAAAGGTTTAACAACTCTGCTGATGCAATACAGAACACAACACTTCAGGGAGGTAATTGTCAACCCTGTTATTACCTCTGGTTATTGTGATTTGTTTTCCATTCCAAAGCCCACATGGATTATTTTTTCTCTATTCTAATATTGAATGGTCCCTGTACAGATCAGAGAAGGTTGAGGGGCTATAAGCAATCAGAACTTTGCCAGACTTTACTCTGTAGTTTTCCTTTTAAATACAGAGCCCAATTATCAGACCGGTTTACTTGCCATAAACGTGCCAGTTTAGAAGACCGTATTCAGGTTGCTTTGAGATGCTAGTGTTCAAGGTAGAATTAAGGAATTTTTAACCTAAGGAAGAAGGTTCCCCCCTTTTTGCCTTCTCAATGTCAATCTATTCATTGCCACTGCAACTCTTGGTACTCCTGCTGCTGCCTCAGTCTGAGAGCAAGATGAATCCTGCTCTGTGTACCGTGAATGATCCCCTCCAGCTGCGCTTCCACTATTATTGGCCAGGGGACCTCATCATCGGTGCGATCACTTCTCAGCTCTTCTCCATTTCTGACACGGTGTCCTTCAATGAACACCCCAAAACCAAGCTTGTGGATGAACCTGTGTAAATGACATACTTGCTTCCTACTGCTGTCTTATCATCAGTTCAAATCGATCATATAAGCAAAGCTGTTTTCAGAAAATTATCAACTAAATTTTCTTACTTGGAAAAATTGTATCTCAAGATGCAGTTACCCTTTGAAAAATTATATTGATTGTTTAACAGGAGATACTTGTTAAGGATTCTGTTTCTCCCCTTTTGTGACCTCTAAGTTACACCGATTTCTGTCACATCATACCGTGCCCAGTGCTTTGGCCCTTTTCTCCCATCTCCTTTTCTGCCCCTTCTCTGTCTCTTTTCTGCCCCCTTTTTGCCTTTTTTACATGGATGCCATAGTATCAGAACATCCAATGTGATGGTAGACTACAGCGGTAGGCTTGGAGCAGGTAGCCCAGTCTTTAAACATCTGTTCAGTATTAGCAAGATACCAGTAGGCATTCTGGTGGCCAGGACAGTAGCTAGTTCATCTGGATGAAAGAGGTGGATTGCGAGCCAATTTCAGGTGGGTCCCCATTTTTTTCAATATTATAATTTTAATATATTAGACTTGATGCTACCATGGCATGTGACTGCCTTTGGGGAGAATTAGACCCACCTGAATTTGGCTCATGACCCACCTAGTGGGTCCCGACCCACAGTTTGAGAAACACTGTGATAGAGAATTTGTCAAGAGTGCAGCAGTTTTCACCCTAATTTATTGCCTGAATCTTTGCACACCCAAAAACATAGATGGGTAGCTTTACTGTGACTCATGATATGTAATCCTGAAGGAGCTCCATTACGGGTTACAAGCCATGATGTGTATGTGCAACCTCCTGATTTTACAAATGGGCTATGTCAGATGCAAGGGAGGGCACCAGGATGAGTGCCCTCCTTCAATCCTTCAATCCTTCAATCCTTGAAGACCCCTGCTCTTCAAAATATTTAGCTACTTTATTGTTCCTCATTTGTTCCAGATATTCCAAAATGTGTGCTACTTCGAAAAGGCACAAGCTGTATATGGCAGTGTTTCTCAAACAGTGGTACAGGTACCACCAGTCTGGTATCTGGTGGTACTTGTGGGCCCCCCTGGACACCTATAACTAACAGAAGTAGGAGGCTCCAATTCATGTTTTTCCACACTTGAGAAAGCCCTCCTGTCCACCCTGAGCCTCTTACTGGTGTTTGTCACATCACATCTAACCTCCCAACCCAATGATGTCATTGCTGGTTACTTCTGATGGTACTTCAAATAGGTGGACCATGTGAAAGTGATACAATGGAGGACGAACATTGAGAAACAGTGGTCTATGGAAATGTGTTATCCTCTGGTGGACCCAATGGATATCTTGATATGATATCTAGATATCACACATGTTTTCTCAGAGGGGGATCTGTGCAGCCTTCATTGAGAAACTACCAGTCCAGGACAACATTTCTGAAATTTTCAATCTCCTAGATCCCCTTTTGAACATGACCATTGCTCATAGTCAGATGCATGTCCATGTATGTGTGGTACGCGCTGCCATTCATTCCATGATAGTTTTGCAAATGGTGTTGAATATGGTGGAACTGGAAACAATGGCACCCATAAACAAGGTGTGGGTGATGACAGCCCACTGGGATTTCTCATCGGTAACATTTCAAAGAGATATGCATATGCACGTGTTCCATGGGAGCTTATCCTTTGCAATTCAGTCCAACGAAGTACAGAAGTTCCCACATTTCCTTCAAACTTTGTATCCTTATTCTGACACAGATGGCTTTATCAAGGACTTCTGGGAACAAGCATTCAACTGTTTGTTTCTAGACACTGGTGTGGATAAGGAGGACAAGGAAAGCTGCACTGGGAAGGAGAAACTGGAGAGCCTCCCAGGCCCTTATTTTGAAATGAGTATGACTGGCCAAAGCTACAGCATCTACAATGCAGTCTATGCTGTGGCACATGCTCTAGATGCCATGCATTCATCCAAAACAAAACATAGGGCGATGCCAAGAGAAGAGAATCCAGTGCTTCCCATGGTAGAAAAAGGCCAGGTAACGAAAAGTCTCTTATCTGAGCACACTCTCCCATGCCCAGGGACTAGAGAACAAAGAGGTGGTTGTAATAGCTTCTGTCCATCTTTCCACACGTGGGCATCTTGCATGGGCAGGGATGGATCAAAGCCTTAGTTCCTACCATGTTGCAGGGTGTACTTACTTCTGAAAGCAAAAATAGGAGATAAGAATGCATGGCCATTTTGTGACATGTAATTGCCTTTTCTGCTGACTTCTCAAACACAGTTCCCTGCCCCATACTGTGCATTTCTACTTGGAAGTAAATTCTACTGAGTTTAATAGTCTTACTCCTAGGTAAGAATTTCAACCTCAGATTACTAACAACGTGTGTGTGTGTGTGTGTGTGTGTATTTTAATATACTCATCTATGGCCCAGTTTTCTTTTGCTTACCTCTTTGGTGGCTGTCTGCTCCCATTTGGGAATCCTCAGATCTAAGCCAGCCTATGGGGCTGGGTTCCAGCCAGAGGGTTAGGGTCCAGCAGATGTTAGTGCCACCAAGATCCACCCTGTTCTGTACTAACCGATCCCAAACCCCCAAAGCCCTGCTCACCATCTGTGCCTCCACCACCAGAAGCTGGCTGCACTTGCTGACATCAAAGCCTTCTGATGGTGCAAGGTCCAGAGATGCTGCCATGATGACAGCTCACAAAATATACTAGAGGACCTCACAGTTCACTAGCGTATAATGTACATAGGGTTGGTCTGCTAAAGTATTAGACTGTTTCAGAAGATCTCGAGACAGGAGCAAGTGTGTGACTGGTTGCAATGGAAGGAAATATCCCTAGAAATGGGAAACCAGGTCACTTCTGAACATGTAAAAAAAACAGTGGGCCTCCTTCCTAGTCCAAAACCAATCTCTGGAAACACACATCAGCAGGTAGA
The DNA here is from genome assembly GCF_035046505.1 of Tiliqua scincoides. Taxonomy (NCBI): domain Eukaryota; kingdom Metazoa; phylum Chordata; class Lepidosauria; order Squamata; family Scincidae; genus Tiliqua; species Tiliqua scincoides. The sequence continues at coordinate 135,569,285 of NC_089825.1, read as the reverse complement.
GGGAAGTGCACAAATGAACAAAAGGTGAAGAATCTGACCCCGAGCCTCCTACATCTCCCTACTAAATTGTTTGGTCAAACAGGTACCTGCTGCACATGGTGGATAGGGGTTTGGCTAGATCAGTGATTTTCAACCTTTTTCCATCTCACGGTACACTGACAAGGCACTAAAATGGTCAAGGCACACCACCAGGTTTTTGACAATTGACAAGGCACACCATGCTGTCAGTGGGGGCTCACATCTCCCATTGGCCCTATTAATAAATGACCTTCCACCAAATTCCTGTGGCACACCTGTGGACCACTCGTGGCACACCAGTGTGCCACGGCACAGTGGTTGAAAATGGCTGGGCTAGATCATCCCGCACATGAGAAGGGTGCACGACAGTAATTTGGCATAATCTGGTTTTTGTATCTTTTTTCCCATTTGTCATTCCAGCTTCACCCTTTTCTGAGGAGCATCTCATTTAATAACTCTGCTGGGGACCAGGTCTCTTTTGATGAGAAGGGGGAATGGGCAACTGGATTTGATATTATCAACTGGATTACTTTCCCAAACAAATCTTTCAAAAAAGTCAAAGTAGGAGGGATGGATCCCCAGTTACCACCAGGCAGAGATTTCGTCATCAATCAGACAATCATTACGTGGCACAGCAATTTTAACCAGGTGGGACATTTCTGAAGTTTTTAGAGTAAAATGGGGTACCTGTTCATCTTCCACTCCTTGAAGAGTCAGTTTTAAGTGCTGTTCACATGTAAGGCGGTAAACAGGGACACAATACCTGCACCTGAAACAACTGCATGAAGCTGAGTATATATTTTTACATGAATGACTGACTCTGAGCTCATTTTGAGAGATCTACAGATGGTTGTACCTGCATTGAATGGAACGTGTGAATACTTGTTCCCAGGACAGATTAACACGGATTGCAGCAAGGTACCCAAATGTACACAGGCGCAGTGTGACATGTGACTAGCCCTCTGGAGATCCCAGAGAATGTGTCCAAAAGCGGGTGGTGCTGGATGTCCTTGCTTCAGCTCAAAAGCCTCTTGCATCCAAAATAAAAAGAGGAGTATAAGAAAACTGAACGCAGTGGTTTTTCTCCTTCCTGATGGATACTCTTGATCTCAGGTCGTGCCCCTTGCTGTATGTCATGAGCAATGCCGGCCAGGATACAGGAGGGAAAAGAAAGAGGGGGAGCCCTTTTGTTGCCATGATTGTGTCCCATGTCCAGAAGGGAAGGTTTCCAGACAGAATGGTAGGAGGCACCATATTGAAAAATAGATTGAAAGAAATACATAAGTCATCACAAATCTCACCACAGCTGCTTATAGGGCGCAATCCTAACCCCTTATGCCAGTGCTTTCCAGCACTGACATAAGGGCAATGCAGCTCTTAGGTAAGGAAACAAACATTCCCTTACTTTGAGGAGGCCTCCATGAGTGACACCCAACTGCAGGATGCAGCACATGCCCCATTGGCACCGCTATGCCAGTGCTGGAAAGTACTAACATAAGGGGATAGGATTGCTCCCTTACTGGATTTAAAGGGCAGAAGTGCGAATGGTCGAGACAAGACAGGTTCAAGTCCACTTAAGGGGCTTGCTCTATCTCACCGTTGGCATGTTTGGCCAGAAAACATCCAAAAGAAGAGTGTGGGATGAGGTCTACAATCCACACTGACTACTTGAAAAAGCTGCCCTCTAAGCACTCAGCCACAGCAAGAGAGAAGCGAAGGTAACTGCTTCCAGCATTTAAAATCCTGAAGTTCCAAGACAGGCAGTGCCTGGGAAGTTGCACCTCATCAGAGGAAGCACTGCTTGGGCCACTCTTTGGACTTGCTTGACACACAGGGCACCAATTGCTTTGGCCTGTCCATCTTGCTACATCCATATACACCTCATGTTCTTTGCATAATCTCTGGCACCTGCTTCCTGGTGACATCAGCTGTCATTAAGCTACCCTCCCTGTCCCCTTCTAACTGTGTCTGCCAAGTCTCCTTTCTCCATAGCTTCCATTACCAAAGTCTCCATGAGGGTGCTCAAAATATGAAGAGTAACAGTCTGAAGAAGACCTCAGATGAAAATACTCATCCGTGTTGTAAGTTCTTTGACAATATTTGAGGTCTGCTTTGAGAACTTTCTTGACCAAGGATAATGCACGTGTTCTATGAAAATATTTCAAACTTGTACATTATCCTTGGTCAAGAAAGTTCTCAAAGTAGACCTCAAAGCATGGTTTGTATCATGAACTAAAATATATTTCTTTTAAAGATATGGATGACTGTTTTAACTGCCCAGAAGATCAGTACCCAAACAAGGAGAGAGATCAATGTCTTCCCAAGAAGTTAAACTTCCTCTCATACAATGAACCTTTGGGCATCAGTTGGGCTGTTTTGGCTCTGTCCCTTTCTCTCACCACGGTCTTGGTTCTGGGAATCTTCATCAAGCACCAGAACACTCCCATTGTCAAAGCCAATAACCGGAACCTCACCTACTGCCTGCTTGTCTCCCTCTTCCTCTGCTACGACAAACTGCTTTTGGTATCATTTTCTCAGTGGCTGTTTCTTCCGTCTTGGCCAAGACCATCACTGTGGTTCTGGCTTTCAGGGCCACCAAGCCAGACTCCAAGATGAGGAGATGGGTGGGGAGTAGATTTGCAAACTCCATTGTCCTCTGCTGTTCATGCATTCAAGCAGGGATTTCCATGGTATGGCTTGGCACAGATCCTCCATTTCCAGATCTTGACATGCACTCTCTTCCTGAAGAAATCATAGTGGAATGCAATGAAGGATCAAGCAATATGTTTTACTATGTTCTGGGATACCTGGGAATTCTGGCCCTCGTCAGCTTCATTGTGGCTTTCTTTGCTCGGAAGTTGCCTGACTCCTTTAGTGAGGCCAAGTTCATCACTTTCAGCATGCTGGCCTTTTGCGGTGTGTGGCTGTCTTTTGTGCCAGCTTATCTAAGCACCAAAGGGAAATACATGGTGGCTGCAGAGGTCTTCTCCATCTTGGCCTCCAGTGCTGGCTTACTGGCTTGCATCTTTTCCCCCAAAGTGTATATAATCATCTTAAGACCTGAACTGAACTGTAAGGAGCATTTGATAAGGGGCAAGTGTATATAATTGTTTTAAGACCTGAACTGAACTGTAAGGAGTACCTGATCAGGAACAGTAAATAAAAATCTAATGTCTCAATTGTAGTGCTGTTTAAGAAGAGCCGAATCGTCTTCATTTCTTATGGTTTTCCTATCCATGAACTGTTTTAGGACAGTTGTGAATGTGAATGCCAAAGAATTAATGTGGACATTTATTCTGGTGTTCCATATTTAGGAACTTTTACTCAGTGTCCCCCTTTTTCATACCTGTCAAAACCTTTCTTAAAATATGGATTCAGTGGTTTATTTAGGTAGGATTGATAGTGTTATTTGTGGCACAAACCCCCTTGACTGTGGGTGAAGAATGCCATGCATGGAGGTGTCATTCACATTGTGATGAAGATGGAATCCTTTGTTCATGAAGGTCTTGTCAAGGTGAGGCTAGCAATAGGATCAGTCATAGGATTAACATTTCTGAAGGTCAACTTGAAGAGTTCCATTTGATCTCAGAGATAATGTGGAAACGAAAAGAAGGTTCCAGCTAAAAGGGTGTAGAGTTATAAGCAGGCCTGGCTGGGTATTCGGGTGTTTGCGTTCTGGACTATTTTGCCTTGGTCAAATGCATCCTGGTCCCAGAACATTTGTGTCTGATGGTTTCTAGGTTTGTTTGTTTTGGTTTTTTGGCATTCCAGTCATTTGCATCCCATTATAACGGGGACAACAAACTCCATATTGTATACCCTAAGCCTCTTAACCCGTCTCAAAGCCTAACCATAGACCTACCTCTGTGTTTTCAAAATTAAAAAGTTCATCTAATATAAATATACACAGAAAGAAGGGATACAAATGTCCAATACTGGGGCACATTTGTGCAAAATGTTTGGGGACAAGTGGAGAGATTGGTTTGTGCATGTGTCCCCCAATGTCAACTTGTGCAATGTAAATAAAGCTTCATAAGAATTCAGTGCAGTATGAACCTCAATAGGCATGAAAATCCTTATCTTGTCCATGTACAATCTTCTGTAATTCTTCCGCTGCCCCATGTGCTATAGAAAGCATCATTCTCTGGGGAGGCAAACATAATATTTTGGGAAGGTAATTACCTCATTGTACTGTTACTCACTCGCTTGCTTTCCACAACCCAAATGAGTAATTCTTATGGAAAATAGCCTCTTTGCAGAGGAGAACAGGAGAGACAAACTGAGAGCATCCTGGGATTATATCAGTAGCAAGGTGGTAATGTTTGCTTTAAGGTTACAGAGTGGTGTTTGGTTCAGTTTAGCAGCAGATGACTTGTACTGATGATGCAATTCTGTAACCTGCTTAATGGAGATAGCGGAAAAGGAAAAGGTGAAAAAGAAAGCGACTAACCTGATTACCGGGCTGGGGCACCTTCCTTATGAGGAAAGGCTACGGCGTTTGGGCCTCTTCAGCCTAGAAAAGAGACATTTGAGGGGGGACATGATTGAGACATACAAAATTATGCAGGGGATGGACAGAGTGGATAGGGAGATGCTCTTTACACTTTCACACAACACCAGAACCAGGGGACATTCACTAAAATTGAGTGTTGGAAGAGTTAGAACAGCGTGTGGTTGATCTGTGGAACTCCTTGCCACAGGATGTGGTGATGGCATCTGGCCTGGACGCCTTTAAAAGAGGATTGAACAAGTTTCTGGAGGAAAAATCCATTACGGGTTACAAGCCATGATGTGTATGTGCCATCTCCTGATTTTAGAAATGGGTTATGTCAGAATGCTAGATGCAAGGGAGGGCACCAGGATGAGGTCTCGTTGTCTGGTATGCTCCCTGGGGCATTTGGTGGGCCACTGTGAGATACAGGACTAGATGGGCCTATGGCCTGATCCAGTGGGGCTGTTCTTATGTTCTTATGAGATGGACAGAAGGGATTCTGTTTCATGCAGAAAAATGACATCATTATCCTTGAGGCTACAACTCCTGGAATAGCTCTTACTGCCGCCAACTATGTGCAAGATGAATTCTGCTTTGTGTACCGTGGTAATGATCCCCTCCAGACATGATACCAGTATTACCAGCCAGGGGACCTCATCACTGGTGTGATCACTTCCCTGCTCTTTTCCCATTCTTATTCTGAGTCCTTGAAAAAGCACCCCAAATCCAAGCTCGCTGATGCACCTCTGCATAGTCATTTCATTATATACACTTCCTTTATCATCAGTAATAGCAGCAACTGTTACCCTGCACATGCCTGAACTCATCTGATCTCAGAAGCTAAGCAGGGTCAGGTCTGGTTAGTACTTGGATAGGAGTGTTGGCAACCTTCAGTCTTGAAAGACTCTGGTATCGCACTCTGAATGATGGTTCTGGAACAGCGTCTAGTGTGGCTGAAAAGGCCGATTCAGGAGTGACAATTCCTTCCACACTGGGAGCAAGTGCAGTCTGTCCCTGGTCTGTCACCCAGGCTATGGGCCTTCCTTCATTGCCTCTTAGCCTCAGACTGTTGGCCAAGTGTCTCTTCAAACTGGGAAAGGCCATGCTGCACAGCCTGCCTCCAGGCGGGCCGCTCAAAGGCCAGGGTTTCCCACTTGTTGAGGTCCACTCCTAAGGCCTTCAGATCCCTCTTGCAGATGTCCTTGTTTCGCAGCTGTGGTCTACCTGTAGGGCACTTTCTTTGCACGAGTTCTCCATAGAGGAGATCCTTTGGGATCAGGCCATCATCCATTCTTACGACATGACCGAGCTAACGCAGGCGTCTCTGTTTCAGCAGTGCATACATGCTAGGGATTCCAGCTCGTTCCAGGACTGTGTTGTTTGGAACTTCGTCCTGCCAGGTGATGCCAAGGATGTGTCGGAGGCAGCACATGTGGAAAGCGTTCAGTTTCCTCTCCTGTTGTGAGCGAAGAGTCCATGAAGTGTACTCAGGACGCAAGCTCTGTAGACCTGGATCTTGGTATGTTCCATCAGCTTCTTGTTGGACCAGACTCTCTTTGTGAGTCTGAAAAATGTGTTAGCTGCTTTACCGATGCCCTTGATTAGCTCGGTATCGAGAGAAAAACTGTCAGAGATCGTTGAGCCAAGGCACACAAAGTCATGGACAACCTCCAGTTCATGCACAGAGATTGTAATGCAGGGAGGTGAGTCCACATCCTGAACCATGACCTGTGTTTTCTTCAGGCTGATCGTCAATTCAAAATCTTGGCAGGTCTCGCTAAAACGATCCATGAGCTGCTGGAGATCATTGGCAGAGTGGGTAGTGACAGCTGCATCGTCGGCAAAGAGAAAGTCACGCAGACATTTCAGCTGGACTTTGGACTTTGATCTCAGTCTGGAGAGGTTGAAGAGCTTTCCGTCTGATCTGGTCCGGAGACAGATGCCTTCTGTTGCAGTTTCAAAGGCATGCTTCAGCAGGACAGTGAAGAAAATCCCAAACAAGGTTGGCGCAAGAACACAGCCCTGCTTCACTGGACCTACAACCTGCTTGATACCATCATACATCCCCTTGATGTTGCCCGTGTCAGCTGCTATCTGTATCTGGGAACAGAGCTGGAGCCAGTAGTTGTTAGCACATCTCCTGGCAGTCTGCTAGACTTTGCTGAGAGCAGCTCAGAAGACCTGCAGGTTGCGCTCACTGGGACAGGCCTTGTATGCTGCTTGAGCTCTCCTCTTTTTCCTCAATGACTGGTGTCAACTCCTCAGAGTGGGTTTTAAACCAGTCTGCCACCTTGTTGGTCTTCTTGCCGAATATGGGCAAGGCAGTATTCTAAACGGCATTCTTGAAATGTTCCCATCTGTTGGATGCATCTGCATCGGCCGGGCCTGGAAGAGATTCCTCAAGCACTCGTGCAAATTCCTCCACTTTTCTCTGATCCCGGATCTTGCTGGTAACAATGCGAGGTCTTCTTTCCTTTTTCATGTGATACAGTTGCTTTGTTTGCAGTTTCACTCTGTTGCACACCAGGGAGTGGTCAGTGTCGCAGGCAGCACCCTGATAACTGTGTGTGATCTTGATGCTGGGAAGGCTGGAGCGTCTGGTGAGAATCAGGTTGAGCTGGTGCCAGTGCTTTGATCTTGGGTGTCTCCAAGAGACTCTATGTTGGGGCTTCGTGTTGAAGAACGTGTTGCTGACACAGAGACCGTGATGACAGCAAAACTCTAGTAGGCGTTGGCCATTTTTGTTCATCTTCCCAGTGCCAAACTGACCTAAGCAAGTGGGCCATGAACTGTTATCAGCACCAACTCTGTATGCCAATAAATTCACTTTTTCAGAGTAAGCGGTGGGAGGTCAACTTGTGTCTCTGCAACTCTGAATGCTTGTGCTGCAAAAGGGGAGGGAAGCGGCCAGGCAGAAACAAGCACAGTGAATGGGAAAGTTCCTAAGAAGTCTACGCGGCCTGTGATCAGGGCCTCCCCAGGCTGGAGGAGGAAAGAGCCAGGAGCTCAGCTCCTCAGAGGGAGTGGACTCGCCCAGGACTAGAGTGGCTGCCTGAGGAGAAAGCCATGAGGCAATTGGCAAGTGGCTGCCATGAAGAGCACCAGGAAAAGAGGAGTTTGTTAAGGGAAAAAGGCACAAACAGGCAAAGAAAACACTGCCAGCAATTAAAGAGTAGTGGAGGGGGCAGAAAAGTGCCAGGAAAAAGGGACACCGAGGCAGGAGGGCAGGGCGGGTGCAGAAGCTGGTTCACGTGGCTGTGACCAGACTGTTAGCAAGTGCTAGTTTTGTAGCACCGGTTCCTACACTTTAGACCTGCCTAGAATGACTCTGGTTTATTTCTGGGCACCATCGGAGGTGCTCGTGACTGACTTCAAACACTCAGGGCACAATCCTCACCCCTTTCCAGCTCTGAGGAAAGGGAACAAAGACTGCCCTACCTGCTCCACGTTACCTCTTTCTCTGAAGCTGGAGCTTCAGCTTGGAAGAGCTGCGACAGGGAGCTTGCCAGATTGGTGCAGACGGAAGCTGGGCAGCCTGCCAGCCCCAGCAACAGCTGCACCACAGCCCTCAGTTCCAAAAGGCAGCCCAGTGCCTGCCTGTGTTTTCCCACCTTTGCCACCTGTGCTGAGGGGGAGGGGCAGTGCAAATGGCGGCGGGGCTGCAAGGGCCCCACCAGAATTGTCCCCGTCTAGTAGGACTAAGGTCTCGTCTCTCTGCGTCCAAAAGCAACGTGATGGTTGTCCATGGAGATTCACGACCTATGGAGCGTTTGCAATTGATTCTAGTACTTGATGAAAATGCAAAGCAAGACCCAACAGAGAAGCTTTGGATCAAGACATCTCAGGGGGATTTTGCAACAGTATTCCACCCGCTTTTGTTCACGCCCAAATCTTTCAATGGCACCTTGTCTCTCATACTCCACACAAACCATGTGCCAGGATCGGAAGATTTCCTTAAGGCAATAAATCCATATCAGCCTCTGTTTTCTTTCTTGTATAGCGTCTGGTCAGTTGCATTAGCATGTTCATTCCCCACATTTATCTACCATTCTCTACCATTTATCTACCATTCTACCATATCATATTCTACCATATCTACCATACCATTGATCTACCATATTCTACCATACCATTTATCTACCATATCTACCATTCCCCACATTTATTTATCTACCATTCCCCACATTTATTTATCTACCATTTATCTACCACATTTATCTACCATCTACCACATTTATCTACCACATTTATCTACCAAGCACAGGGAACTGCACTGGAGAGGAGAAACTGAGCCATCTCCCTTGTTCTGTATTTGAAATGAAAATGTCTGGTGAGAGCTACAGTATCTACTATGCTGCTCATGCCATAGCACATGCTCTCCATTCCATGTACTCTTCAATATCCAAGCACAGATTAAAGGGAAATGGAGGCACAGGGAATGTTTGGGAAGGTGGGAGTGACAGACAAACAAACCAGACAGGGGGCAGACAGCGGACACTTTCGGGGACTCCATGAGCACACCGTAAGCATTGCAGTGAGAGGGGCGGGACTGGAAGAGCTCTGCTCTGCTGGATCAAGAACACTGCATCAGACATCCTGGTCTGACATGGGGCCTCTCAACTCTGTGCTGGCTATTTTGCAGGCACATACTTGGAACTCAGGAAACAGCGGTTTCCTTTTGGTGCTGCTACTCCTCTGGATGTCCAGCAGCTCAAGATTGGGCTCTAAAGGTGCAATCCTAACCCCTTATGTCAGTGCTTTCCAGCACTGGCACAGCGGTGCCAATGGGACGTGTGCTGCATCCTGCAGTTGGGTGTCACTCAGGGATGCCGCCTCAAACTAAGGGAATGTTTGTTCCCTTACCTCAGAGCTGCATTACCCTTATGTCAGTGCTGGATTGCACCCTTACTCTTTCAGAAGACTTAAGAATAAATTTATAAGCTATGCTTTATTCTAACCAATCAATCTAAGAATATACTGTATTACCAAAGTTACTGAAGGTAAATGAGTTAATCCTTATAAGAACAGAAGAACAGCCCCACTGGATCAGGCCATAGGCCCATCTAGTCCAGCTTCCTGTATCTCACAGCAGCCCACCAAATGCCCCAGGGAGCACACCAGATAACAAGAGACCTGCATCCTGGTACCCTTCCATGCATCGGACATAGCCCATTTCTAAAATCTTTCCTCCAACTCTCCATTTTCCTTTGTTTCCCCCTTCTTTCAACTGACACTTCCAAAGTTTTGTGACTTAAGCATAGTCTTAAATGGTACTGTCTGAACTGACTGAGGGTGCAATCCTAACCCCTCATGTCAGTGCTTTCCAGCACTGGCATAGCAGTGCCAATGGGACATGTGCTGCATCCTGCAGTTGGGTGTCACTCACGGAGGCCTCCTCAAAGTCCGGGAATGTTTGTTCCCTTACCTCAGAGCTACATTGCCCTTATGTCAGTGCTGGAAAGCACTGACGTAAGGGGTTAGGATTGCGCCCTAAACCTCCTCCACCTGTCGATCACCACCCACCCATCCAATAGGAAACATTAGGTCCTACATGTTTAGGGCTCTTCGTTTTCACACACACACACACACACACCTTCTTCAGCCTTGCAGACATCTGAAAAAGTTTCTCAATGCAATCATCTGCCTGGTCATTATCTAAATCATTGCCTTTCGTTAGAAAAGTCCCAGGGATAATCTGAAGCCACCTTCAAAATTCATAACAAAAACAGCTGAATCCACTCGGGAGCTGAGGATAAAATGTGCACTTCAGCTTTTGAAAAGCCAGCTGCACGAGGCAGATGTAGGCTATTCACTGCATACAGCCAGGTGTCTGTCGCTTGAGTATGAAGACCTCATGTGAGAAACTTGGCAGTGGGGATTCGCTCAGCCTCTCTACGGTCACTTCTCCTCGTTACTGATGATTGTGTTCATAGTGCCTCGTGTATGGAAGTCACTGGAAATTGGTTGAATGCTGTGGGGCTGAGGTTCAGACATGCTGCTGTTCAGATGGTCAAAAGTGCTGTTGCTACTGCTGCAGCTACCTTACAGTGTCAGCAACAAATGCCACTCCAGGTTGGGTTGGCAGAAGAGCATTCATCAGTCTCCAGGCATTACTATTGGTGTCTTTGCCTCTATCACAATTGTTCACCAGAAAGATCTCACTTTTAAAGAAACTCCAGATTTGTCTTCCCTGAAAGCAAGGTAAGTTGGGTTGTGGTTGTGATGTCTAGTAATTCTGATTAAAATCAGTGCTGTAAATATAGAAAAATTCCTTGGGATTACATACTTTGGGACTGGTGGCAATAGTGGGGGCTGTAGAGGTGGCATGGAGTGAGTTCAAGTTCACATAGACCAAAAGACCCCTGCACCTAGAGAACTAGAATGTCAGGGTGAACACTAGGCTAGAACTCGTTCGATGTTCCCTGCTCATTATCCTTCAGCGGAGAAGTGTTTTTGTAGGAAGGAACAGAACATTTGGTTATGTGAGCTGCAGCCAGTGCTCTAAAGTGGTTTTGCTAGTGGGTGTGCTTTTAAAGACATGTGGAAAAGGAACACACATGGAGGAAAACTAATAGGCACGCAGGTTTGAGTGTGGTGGTCAATGGCACAACTTAGTGGAATGACACACAAGAGCTATGGGGCACAATGGTGATGGTGAAACAATAGATCACTTTTATTGTGGGGATAATAATGCAACAGCAAAAATGTGCAGTCAAAATAAAAAGCAATACAGTGTATCGGATATTTTTAACCGTTTTGAGCTCATCGCACACTGTCAAACAAAGCTGGTTGCTGAAAAGCCGGAAGAGTTTAAAATGGAGAAGGAAATTGATCAAAAGAGGCAAAAAGGACACTTGATTAGAGAGACTTTGTCCAATCCCACCCCCTGCCACTCTAAAAGGTGGAGGTGCACACTGCATGCTCTGGGGGAGCTTGAGGTTTCTGGTGGTGCACACACACATACTCCAGCCATTCACGCTGGTGGCTCCATTGCATAAGAACATAAGAACAGCCCCACTGGATCAGGCCATAGGCCCATCTAGTCCAGCTTCCTGTATCTCACAGCGGCCCACCAAATGCCCCAAGGAGCACACCAGATAACAAGAGATCTCATCCTGGTGCCCTCCCTTTCATCTGGCATTCTGACATAGCCCATTTCTAAACTTGTCCAATTCCCTTTTAAAGGCCAGTCGCCATCACCACATCCTGTGGCAAAGAGTTCCACAGACCAACCACACACTGAGTAAAGAAATATTTTCTTTTGTCTATTCTAACTCTCCCAACATTCAATTTTAGTGGATGTCCCCTGGTTCTGGTGTTATGTGAGAGTGTAAAGAACATCTCTCTATCCACTCTGTCCACCCCCTGCATAATTTTGTATGTCTCAATCATGTCCCCCCTCAGGCGTCTCTTTTCTAGGCTGAAGAGGCCCAAACGCCATAGCCTTTCCTCATAAGGAAGGTGCCCCAGCCCCGTAATCATCTTAGTCGCTCTCTTTTGCACCTTTTCCATTTCCACTATGTCTTTTTTGAGATGCGGGATTCCAGTGATGGAACAATAGCTCTATCAACAGAAGATGCCCATAGGATTAGGCCTTCAGGCTGCATGGCTATTCACATTGACCTGGAAGTAAGCCCCATTGAACACAATGAGGAGACAAGCATATGGTGGCAAAGTAAAGAATCATAGAATCTTAGATCTGGAAAGGACCTAAAGGGTCATCTAGTCCAAACCCCTGCCTGTAAGTAGGAAATCCACTCAGAGCATCTCCAAAATAAAACAAAACCAGTTTTTAATGAAACAATCCCTGCACTATAAGGGGATCTGTTTGTCACTTTCTACCCTTGAAGGTCATCAAGGTATGAGCAAAGGGCTCTTCCATGACAGAAACAAAACACGCTACCTCTCAAGCCAGCCTTCCCTTCTCAGGAGTTGGGGAACTGAGGCTCCACTTTCCTCATTGACTTGTTCCAGGAGAAGAAACTTGTCATCCTGTTCAACCACCAATAGACTATGGGAAGATGAGTGGACACATCCAGTGGGCCAGGTGACCAGATCCCTTCTGATTTCTGTTCAGAAGGAGTTAGTGTGATAGGGTTATATTATTTTCCACCTCTTTTTCTTGTTGAGCCATCAAAAGATGTTACCAGGAATTCCTTTCCTGTAACTGAGCATAGCGAGAGCTAGAAAGTTCATAAAAGCAGAGCCGCATGTGGGCCCATCAACCTGATTTTAAGCACAAGTAAGGGCTATGCAAAGAGCATGAAGCATTCCCATTCACCATATTGAATATGAACCAGAGCCTAAGACTACATGATTCTCTCATTTCAGAATAATTCCAAAGTACTTCCATCGTTTCTTTGCTATGATGTTTGCCGGGTTCGAAATCAAGAAAGATGTGAACCTCTTGACAAACAAGACATTGAATTTGTTATCAGTTGAAAATGATAAAAATGCCAGGGGGTCCTGTTCTGGAACTATGAGTCTCCTTTTCACAGATCAGGGGCAACCCCTTAATTACGTCTGTAGCAAGGAAAAGGAACTCATTGTCATCATTGGGGGGCTCATTCCTCAGAACTCAAAGTTGATGCCTCACATCTTAAATATCTACAGGATCCCACAGGTATGTGTGTTCCCTAATCTAGAGAGAGGTACAGCCCCGAGGATTGCTAGGAAAGCAGACCATCTGGGCTATAACAAGTGAAGACAGAATACTCTTCTCTGTCCATTTAGCACATAGTTGGAATCAAATGTTAAACAAGTGTTGTGTGAAAATGTCAAAACCTGATTAAGTTCTTAAAAAACCACTTTAAGGAGGGAATAAATTGTACTGAATTAGCAGCAAATCTATGTGGGCAAAATATTTACGCCACTACCTTCCCTTGAGGAGGCCTCCATGAATGCCCCACACTGCAGGATGCAGTGCATAACACAATGACAGATGAATTAATGCTGGAAAGTTGGACCGGATTGGTTCCTGAGAGCACAATCCTATGCCTGTCTACTCAGAAGTAAGTCCCATGATAGTAAATGGAGTTTACTCCCAGGAAAGTATGGACTGAATTGGAGCCTCAATGAATTATCCTAAGCCTCTTGGTCGTCCAGCCCAAAACACTACACTCCAGAAAACGCAGACTTCCAAATTTTTCTTACAGGATCAAGTACAAAAAACTCTACTATATAACCTGCCAGGCATTTGAGAGAGGACCTTTTTATTTAGGAATAATCAGATGTTTGTCTGCCCTAAAAAGCTCATTGTCTTTCCCCTTAGCTCAATTATGACTTCTTTGACTCTGCACTGAGTGACAGAACTCAGTTCCCTTCTCTCTACCAGATGGTGCCAAATGCAAGATCTCAGTACACTGGGATTGTTCGACTGATTAGACATTTCAAATGGAACTGGATTGGCCTCCTTGTTTCAGACAATGACACTGGAGAAACATTTCTGAGGACTCTCCTTCCCAGGTTCCTCCAGAACAACATTTGTGTGGCTTTTACGATGTCTATTCCGGAAGCAAAGATGCACATGTATGAAAGCATACCCTTTTATGACCATCTATTAGGAATAGGATCTACTCTCTCTGCATCCAAAAGCAACGTGACTGTTGTTCATGGAGATTCACGATGTATGGAAAGTTTGCGATTGCTTCTAGTATCCTATGAAACTGTACAGCAATACTCAACAGAGAATGTTTGGATCATGACATCTCAGTGGGATTTTGCAACCGTATTTAACCCACTTTTCTTCACACCCAAATCCTTCAATGGTACCTTGTCGTTCGCACTGCACACAAAGAATGTGCCAAGATATGAAGACTTCCTTAAGGCAATAAATCCGTATCTGTCTGTGTTTTCTTACTCGTATGATTTCTGGTCAACTTTATTTCAGTGTTTATTCCCCACATCTAACGTGTATCCAACAAACGCAAGGAACTGCACTGGGGAGGAGAAGCTGAGCAGTCTCCCTAGTTCTATATTTGAATTGAAAATGTCCGGTGAGAGCTACAATATCTACAATGCTGCTCATGCCGTAGCACATGCTCTCCATTCCATGTACTCTTCAATACCCAAGCATAACTTAAAGGGAACTGGAGGCTCAGGAGATGTTTGGGCTGCTCAGCCATGGCAGGTAGGATTTTCCTGTAAGCCTCTACTGTGTAAGGTCACGGATGGACTTGGATCCACTCTTGCAATGCAACTGGACTGAGCAAGAAGTGAGACAATATTTTCACTTTAGTTTGTCTAAGCCCAAGTCCTTTTTATTTGGAAAGGGACTGGCAGCCCAATCCTCTGCATGTCTTCTCAGCAGTAAGTCCCATTAGAGTCAATGGGGCTTACTTCCTGGAAAGTGTGGATAGGATTGGGTTGTTAATTGCCTCCAATGTCAGCCAAGTATTAACAGTTTTTAAGCTCATTACTAACAGTGAGGAACCCATTTGAGACAGGCTGTCTCTCAGTTCTGCTACTATGTTGATTACCTCTGAACTGAATGTCACAATGTTAGTATGTCTACGGTGGTTTAGCTCGTGGGAGGCAGTACCATGTGACACACTCAGGGACGGTGATACTATGAGTGGCCTAAACTGTGGATTCTTTTGTATTTTTGAATCCATATTGGCAACCTTCAGTCTCGAAAGACTATGGTATCGCGCTCTGAAAGGTGGTTCTGGCACAGCGTCTAGTGTGGCTGAAAAGGCCAATCCGGGAGTGACAATCCCTTCCACACCGGGAGCAAGTGCAGTCTGTCCCTGGTCTGTCTCCCTGGCTATGGGCCTTCCTTCTTTGCCTCTTAGCCTCAGACTGTTGGCAAAGTGTCTCTTCAAACTGGGAAAGGCCATGCTGCACAGCCTGCCTCCAAGCGGGCCGCTCAGAGGCCAGGGTTTCCCACTTGTTGAGGTCCATCCCTAAGGCCTTCAGATCCCTCTTGCAGATGTCCTTGTATCGCAGCTGTGGTCTACCTGTAGGGCGCTTTCCTTGCACGAGTTCTCCATAGAGGAGATCCTTTGGGATCCGGCCAAAGGATCCTTTGGGATCCTTTTGAATCATGCCATCATGATATATATCCTTCGACAAGTAACTTAATGCAAAATGTAATTAAACAAACCCTGTTATCTGTTTTCTGTCAAACATGATAGCCACATAACAAGAAAAGGAAAACACAACTGTTTTGTGTAAAACAAAAAGTGGATTTCTTTAACTCAAAACTAACCAATGTGACTTAGTGTGCAATCCTAACCAACTTTCCAGCAGTGACTTAGCTGTGCCAATGTGGCGTGCACGGCATCCTGCAGTGGAGAGGCAGTCAAAGGGGCCTCTTCAACATGTGGGCATGTTTGTTACCTTACCTTGGGGCTGCATTACAGCTAGGTCAGTGCTGGAAAGTTGGTTAGGATTGTGCCCTAATTGTTCAGAACAAATGAGGTGTGATAAAACAGCATGGAACCACTAAGTGTTAGTCTGAGTCAGCTCTAATTTCCATGGATCAGAACTCACACTAGCACTCCTATTCTTTTGTGTGTGTCATCAAGTTTTGCCACTTGTTCTTTGTTGGTGACTGATTTGTTGGGTGACCGGTAATGTTGTATAGTAAAATAAATAAATAAATAAATAAATAAATAAAGTTAATGGGGTTGACACTAACCCTAGTCATGTCACTAGTGGGACATTTGGGTGCTGTTAGTCACTGGCTGAGTTGAAGTTTGTTTGTCACTTTTAAGTTAGTCACTGTTAAAGTAGACCCCAGAAGCTGGTGGGGACAGGATCACAAAGAGGGGGACATGTGGGGAGAGGGGATATCATTGGGGATGGAAAGTTTCTTATCTTGGAAGAACATAAGAATATAAGAACATAAGAACAGCCCCACTGGATCAGGCCATAGGCCCATCTAGTCCAGCTTCCTGTATCTCACAGCGGCCCACCAAATGCCCCAGGGAGCACACCAGATAAGAAGAGACCTCATCCTGGTGCCCTCCCTTTCATCTGGCATTCTGACATAGCCCATTTCTAAAATCAGGGGGTTGCACATACACATCATGGCTTGTAACCCATAATGGATTTTTCCTCCAGAAATTTGTCAAATCCCCTTTTGAAGACATCCAGGCCAGATGCCTTCACCACATCCTGTGGCAAGGAGTTCCACAAACCAACAACATGCTGAGTAATGAAATATTTTCTTTTGTCTGTTCTAACTCTCCCAACACTCAATTTTAGTGGATGTCCCCTGGTTCTGGTGTTATGTGAGAGTATAAAGAGCATCTCTCTATCCACTCTGCCCATCCCGTGCAAAATTTGGTATGACTCAATCATGTCCCCCCTCTTTTCTAGGCTGAAGAGGCCCAAACGCCATCGCCTTTCCTCATAAGGAAGGTGCCCCAGCACAGTAATTATCTTGGTCACTCTCTTTTGTACCTTTTCCATTTCCACTATGTCTTTTTTTAGATGCGGCGTCCAAAACTGGACACAATACTCCAGGTGTGGCCTTACCATTGATTTGCACAATGGCATTATAATATTACCCATTTTGTTCTCAATACCTTTTCCAATGATCCCAAGCACAGAATTGGCCTTCTTTACTGCCACCGCACATTGGGTCAACACTTTCGTTGACCTGTCCACCACCACCCCAAGATCTCTCTCCTGATCTGTCTCAGACAGCTCAGAACCCATTAGCCTATATGTGAAGTTTTGATTTTTTGCCCCAATGTGCATGACTTTACACTTACTTACATTGAAACTCATCTGCCATTTTGCTACCCATTCTGCCAGTCTGCAGAGATCCTCCTGGAGCTCCTCACAATCACTTCCGAGTCTTCACCACTCGGAAAAGTTTGGTGTCGTCTACAAAATTTGCCACCTCACTGCACACCCCTATCACCAGGTCATTTATGAAGAGGCTGAAAAGCACTGGCGCCAGGACAGATCCTTGGGGCACACCTCTTTTCACCTCCCTCCATTGTGAAAATTGCCATTTACCATTGAAAACATATTTAATGTCTAAGGGTTCTCCCGCATCCACGTCTGTTGCTCTTTTCAACGAATTCTATAAGGTTTGTGAGGCAAGACTTACCCTTACAGAAGCCATGCTGACTCTCCCTCAGCAAGGCCTGTTCGTCTATGTGTTTTGAGATCCTATCTTTGATGAGGCATTCCACCATCTTACCCAGTATGTATGTTAGGCTGACCGGCCTATAGTTTCCAGGGTCCCTCCTCTTTCCCTTTTTAAAGATAGGCATGACATTTGCTATCCTCCAATCTTCTGGCACTGTGGCTGTTTTGAGGGACAAGTTGCATATTTTAGTCAAGAGACCAGCAACTTCATTCTTCAATTCCTTAATAACTCTTGGGTGGATGCCATCAGGGCCCGGTGACTTATTGATCTTTAATTTATCAATGAGGTCTGAAACATCTTCTCTTTTAACCTCTATCTGACTTAACTCCTCGATCAGGAGGGGCCGTTTGGGCAGCGGTATCTGCCCGAGGTCTTCTGCCGTGAAGACAGATGCAAAGAACTCATTCAATTTTTCTGCCATCTCTAAGTCTCCTTTTATCTCCGCTTTCCCTCCCTCACCATCCAGAGGGCCAACCGCTTCTCTGGCGGGTTTCCTGCTTCTAACACATTTGAAGAAGCTTTTATTATTCCTCTTAATGTTGCTGGCCATGAGTGCCTCATAGTCTCTCTTGGCCTCCCTTATCATCTTCTTACATTTGCCACAATTTATGTTCCTTTTTATTCTCCTCATTAGGGCAAGACTTCCACTTACGGAAGGAAGCTTCCTTGCTCTTTACAGCCTCTCTAACTTGGATCGTTAGCCATGCAGGCACCCTCCTGGATTTAGTGGATCCCTTCTTCCATTGCGGTATACCCCTCCCCTGGGCCTCTATTACTGTTGTTTTAAGCAGCCTCCATGCACTCTGGAGAGACTGGATATTAAATGCAGATTCACCTGTCCTTTGGTGGGCTCCATGACTAGCTGCTCTAAGGCACAGTCATTTAACATGTCAAGGAATCTGGTCTCCTTTTTGTGACCAGAACACAAATTGACCCAGTCTATATGAGGATAATTGAAGTCCTCCATGATTACAACCCTATCCCTCCTTGTCACCTCCCTGATCTGTTTCCTCTTTTCAAGGTCCCGTTCCGGTTTCTGGAGGATGATAGTACACCCCCAGTATTACATCGCTCCTGAGGCCTGGTAATTTAACCCACAGAGATTCTATGGTGGAGTCGGACCCACCTTCAATGTCTACTTTGCTGGATTCTATCACTTCCTTAACCTAAATGGCCACCCTACCTCCAACACACCCCTCCCTGTCCCTCCTGTTGAGTTTACAGCCCGGGATTGCGGTATCCCACTGATTTTCTGCATTCCACCAGGTTTCCGTTATGCCCACTATGTCAATGTTTTCCCTTTTCACCAGACATTCCAGTTCTCCCATCTTTGCTCGGAGACTTCGGGCATTTGCATAAAAGCATTTGTACATGGAATGCCCCTGGATGGGCTGCTTATTACCTCCTTTGTCTCCGCATCCTCTCAAAGTGCCAAACCATCTATCACATCCCATCATGCTACCATTCCCAATTTCTTCTCCTACTCTGCCTTTGTCTTGTTGTTCTCTAACCTCCCCATCCTCATCCCATAGGGATGAGGAGCCCCAAACCGGATGCCCCTTGGCTCCTGTCGGCCATCCCCAGGGATCAGTTTAAAACTGCTCTGCCACCTTTTTAATGTTATGTGCCAGCAGTCTGGTTCCATTCTGGTTCAAGTGAAGCCCGTCCCTCTTGTACAGGCCCTGCTTGTCCCAAAACGTTCCCCAGAGCCTAATGAAACTAAACTCCTACTCCCTACAACACTGTCTGGTCCACGGTGAAGGAAGGTGATGAGTTCCTTTTCATTTGGAAAGGGACTTAATTTAGAGGAGCAATAGACTGAAGGATTACTATTGGGGGTTATTAAATGAATTGTGAATTCTGGTGGAAATGGGGACTGGAAATAGGTGGAGGGAGTGAGAATAACTCTGAGAAAGTTTTACTATGTAAAGTTTATAATAATCACAGAGAAAAAATGTTCTCACTGGTTTTGCTTGCATGCAGGGTCTTTCAGGTCACAAGGAATTCCTGCAGCTTGTTGACTAGGAGGAGGGGTTTCACGTTTATGTGGGGCATTAGGGACTTTGTGTGTTGTTGGTGACTGCCTTAGATGACTTTAAAAGTGGGTTCCAAACATTAATGGTGGACTACTGGTCTATTCATGGTGATTAACCATTCTGGCTACATTGAACCTCCAGGTGCAGGGGCAGGATATCACAGAGTACTAGGTGCAAAGCCTTTCACCCCCTGCTTGTGGTGAAATGTTCAATGCCTTTATTTTCTGGCCTGGATTATTATTCCTTTCATGTCATGACTCCTTCTGAAAATAATTTTGTCGTATACAGGGGGCGGTGTCAAAAATGTATGGGCCCCGCATGTCCAGTGACCTAGCCATGCATCTGCATGTATAATCACAGTCTCTGCATTGCCAGAAGGCCAAGTTTCCAGTGATATCAGAAGAACTTCTGCTCCACAATTGACCCCAGTGTTTTATTTTTCTTGTCCTCTAATCAGCTTCACCACTTTCTGAGAAACGTTCGCTTCAACAATAATGCAGGTGAAGAAATATTATTTGAAAATGGGGAACTGGCAACAGGTTTTGATATCGTCAACACAGTCACGTTCCTCAATCGCTCTTTCCGTAGTGTCAGGGTAGGAAAGATGGACCCCTGGGCTCCTGAAGGAGAAGAGTTTGCCATTAATGGAAGCGCCATTGTGTGGAAACAGAAGTTTGATCAGGTGGGAAGGATCTGAATGCATTTTCTGAGCTATAGTTCCATTGTTGTAGAAGAACTCAGAAGTACTCTTCAGCAGATGCCTGGGAAAGCATATTCCTGTACATGATGCACTTACTCTGAAGCAATGGTATTCACTGGGTTTTACTCTGGATCTGCCAGCCTTCTGTGATGATCATAACAGTGATGCAAGAGTAACACCTACAAATGTGACTGACTTGTTATAAGGTTTGTGCTTGTAGACCAGGATGAATAACATGGATAATATATGCCAAACTCTCACATGTGCAGTCATATGTTATCCATGCTCTTTTGTCCCCTTGTTTGTCCATCTCTTTCTATGAATTTTCAGGCTGAATTGATTATGGTGATGAGAAGAGGTGGTATGTAAAGGAACTAAAGGAAAACATCTGGAGTCTGAAGGACTCTATATATAGAACAATATTGTAAAGACCCTCTTTGGAACTAACTAGGACAGCCCACCTATGTAAACCGTCTTGAGAAATATCGGATGAGAAAGGCCTTATATAAATACAGGTGTGCACCACTGAATGCCAGGGATACCTGTTTTGCGATTTGGTCATTAAGTGAACATTCAGTCCAATCTATTGCCTTTGTTGTGTAAACAGACACCCCCTGCCAGACACTAGCTGGCTGCACAGGCTACTGGAGACAGATGGCCTCTTCTTTGCATTAAGAGCCTCTCTGTTGTGTAGACAGGCACTCTGCTGCAGGCTATGGGAGATGTGATTGCCTCCTTAAGAGCACCTGCATTGTGCTTTGACCACCGTCATATATGCGATCAGTCATTAAGTGAACCATTGTTAAGCAGCGCACACCTGTATAGAAGTAAATCGATACCTATAAGAAGCCAGAGGAGCTCATAAGCTGAGTGTCATAACTGTAATCTCATGCAGAACAAACCAAACCAAACATCACAGCAATGAGACAATTGTGGATTTCCATGCTAACCCTTTCTCCTTTGGGGTTTTTTGAAGATGCCGCCCCGATCAACATGTACTGAGAGCTGCCATCCTGGACAGACAAAGGTGGTACGCCAGGGGGAGCAGATCTGTTGCTATGACTGTGCTCAGTGCTCTGAAGGGAGGATTTCCAGCCAGCTGGGTAAGTGAAGAAGGTGATGCTCCATCCAGTGGGTGTTCCAGAAGTTTGTAGAAATGAGCTGCTCAAAGGTCTTCCAGCCCAATCTTTTCTTTCCCAGCACTCAGAGGAACTGTGGCGTCCAGGAACTTTTGTCCCCTTCCCCCGAGGAATGTCTCAGGTCCCGCGATGG
This sequence comes from Tiliqua scincoides, assembly GCF_035046505.1. NCBI lineage: Eukaryota > Metazoa > Chordata > Lepidosauria > Squamata > Scincidae > Tiliqua > Tiliqua scincoides. The sequence goes on along the minus strand of NC_089825.1, from coordinate 135,547,659 downwards.
GGCTTCTCATGTTTGCACCAGCTATTTTGCTGGCACAGATGTGAGAACCTTCATGTCAAGCTACTAGGTCGGACACAGAGGATAGAATCTGGCAGAGGAGGCCTCAGCCGCTCCCACACCCCTCCCACCCCATCTCTACCCCCATTCCCCCCTTCCCCCGCTCAGGACGTCATCCCAAAACCGAAAGGCCATCCCACTGCCTGGTGGTCCCACTTATCTCCACGCAGTCACATGGCATTCTTCATCCGGCACTACCTACTCCAAGGGTGCCATAAATGTGCTTTACAACATGTTTACTGGAGCACTGGAGCTCCATGTTTACAGCACTGGAGCTCAGCACCGGTGCTAGGAACCTTTAGGATTGGACCCTTAGGGCCCAATCTTCAATTCATCATACTGATGCAGTCAGTAAAGCAACAATTCAGCAGAGCATATGGCCCAGTCCAATGGGACTGTTATGACAGTGGGGCAAGTGTCTACTATTGCCAAAGGCCCATTGATGGCGTGAAGCTGGTGCCACCACTGGGCCAAACCAAGCATCTGCTTCAAAGCAGCTGCAGATCCGGAACCACATTGCTGCAGATGCCAGTAAGTCAGAAGTGGGGCATGTTGTGGATGAGGAGAGATCAGGCCAGGGAAGACAGGAGGTGGATCCTGGTGACAGCAACAAGCACCAGGCTCTAATCCTTGAACCTTGCCTCGGAATACTCCCTGACTCTCCTTGGAAGTGCATCAGCAAAATGGAGGAGGAGACCTACAGGTGACTGGGCAGCCTATACGCAACTCTGCTGGCTGGCTATTTGCCCCCCATGACAGCATACATTTCCTAGGTACAGCACAGCTGACATTTGGGTAAAGCCTGATGCCAGTTTTACTGAGGGTTGACATTCAAAGGATACCTGGATGTGCTACATACATGGATGGATGTAAAGGAGCATTTGAGTGAGTGATTTCTTTTGAATGTATTAATTAGCATACTTCATACTATGATTATACTGCACTGTTGCCATATAGCCTAAGGTGACACAGGCACACTTTGAACTGTTGAATCCCTGCATGTTTCTTTTAGATGCAGATCACTGCAGTGACTGCCCAGAGGACCAGCATCCAAATGGGAACCAGGATCACTGTATCCCCAAAGCCATCACTTTTTTGTCCTATGAAGAGCCCCTGGGAATCGTTCTGGCTTCTTCTGCTCTGCTGCTCTCCACCATCACACTTGTGCTCATGTGGAGTTTCATTCAGTATAGGAACACCCCCATTGTCAAAGCCAACAACTGGAACATCACCTGTGCCCTGCTCTTCTCCCTGCTGTGCTGCTTCCTCTGCACATTTCTGTTCATTGGGCAGCCCAGAAAGGAATCCTGCATTCTCCGGCAGACCTTGTTTGCCATCACCTTCACTGGGGCTGTTTCTTCAGTGTTGGCCAAAACCCTCACTGTGGTCCTGGCCTTCATGGCCACCAGACCAGCCAACAGGATGAGGAAATGGTTAGGGAAGAGATTGACCATGTCCATCATCGTGGTGTGTTGTCTGATTCAAACTGGCCTCTGTGCAGAGTGGCTGGCAGTGTCTCCCCCCTTCCCAGAGCTTGACGCGCACTCCCTGATAGGTCAGATCATAGTGCAGTGCAACGAAGGCTCAGTCTTCATGTTCTCCACTGTTCTGGGCTATATGGGATTTCTGGCCCTTGTCAGCTTTGTGGTGGCTTTTTTGGCCAGAAGGTTGCCTGATACTTTCAATGAGGCCAAACTGATCACTTTCAGCATGTTGGTGTTTTGCAGTGTTTGGGTGTCCTTTGTGCCAGACTACCTGAGCACCAAGGGGAAATACATGGTGGCCGTGGAGGTCTTCTCCATCTTGGTCTCTAGTGCTGGATTGTTGGGTTTCATCTTTCTCCCCAAATTCTTCATTATTGTGTTGAGTCCCCAGCTGAACACCAAGAAGAATTTAGTAAGGAGAAAGAATGCTGTTACCTAACAGACGAGCTTGAGTACCTTTGTCCATAGCATTGTGCAGAAAACCCTTGAGATAGGTCCATTTATTAAAATAGAAGTTCATGTGACTTCCTTCAATATTCCCAGCTGTTCCTCCTTGGATGTAATTCTGAGATTCATTTCAAATTTCACCAATTTGACATTTTAGGGTCAATCTAACTTCTCATTCCTCCCTTCTCCTCCAAAGTGCAGTTATCCTAAGCCATTTGCATATTCTAACTGCTCAAAAAATAATAAATGATGATGATGATGATGATGATGGTGGTGAACTGGATCTTTAGATAAATGTATTTATTTATTGTGATTTCCTGCTTGTCCTGATGAACATGCAACACTCAGAGATCATTATGCCTTGAAGCATCAGGCTGAAGACCAAGATGGGAGAAATAGGCAACGTGATACAGTGCTGGTCCTGACATATCATGAGAGCTTTATCGTAGCATCCTGGTGAAATGAATGAGCTAAGAAACTAGATTTGCCTGGAGAGATTCTCCATTTATGTAACACATTCTCTCTCTGCCTTAGCTGCAAGTGGGCATACTAATAATTATTGAAACAACAGCACAATCCCATGCGTGAATATACAAAAGTACCATTAAGCTCAATGTGATGTGCTCCCAGGGAAGTGTTTATAGGATATCAATATGTTCCATTGAATTCAGTAGGACTTATTTCTGAGTAGTCATGCACAGGGTGATGTGAGAGCAGCAGTTCACAAACATTTTGGTTTCTGGAATCCTTTACACTCCTAAAAGGAGTCTCTGCATGTGTAGTGTCTCAGGTAGCTCGGGTAGCCCCTGAGCACCTGTGCATTTACAGAGTGCTGCAGCACCAAAGGCCTTGCAGACCTTTGAAAAGGTTTCTCAATGCAGTCATCTTCCTGGTAATTATCTAAACCATTGCCTTCCGTTAGAGAAGTCCCAGGAATAATCTGAAGCCACCTTCAAAATTCATAACAAAATCAGCTGACTCCACTCAGGAGCTGAGGATAAATGTGCACTTCAGCTTTTGAAAAGCCAGCTGCACGAGGCAGATGTAGGGTATTCACTGCATACAGCCAGGTGTCTGTCGCTTGAATATGAAGACCTCATGTGAGAAATTTGGCAGTGGGGATTCGCTCAGCCCCTCTACAGTCATTTCTCCTCATGACTGATGATTGTGTGTTCATAGTGCCATAGTGGAAGTCACTGGAAATTGGTAGAATGCTGTGGGGTTGAGGTTCAGACATGCTGCTGTTCAGATGGTCAACAGTGCTGCTGCTACTGCTGCAGCTGCCTTATGGTATCATCAACAACTGCCACTCCAGGTGGGGTTGGCAGAAGAGCACCCATCAGTCTCCAGACGTTACTATTGGTGTCTTTGCATCTCTCGCAATTGTTGACCAGAAAGATCTCTCCTTTAAAGAAACTCCAGATGCGTCTTCCGTGAATGGAAAGTAAGTTGGGTTGTGGTTTGGATTAAAATTCAGTGTTGGAAATATCGAAAAATTCCTCGGGATTACATACTTTGGGACTGGTGGCAATAGTGGGGGCAGCAGTGGTGGCATGGAGTGAGTTCAACTTCACATATGCAAAAAGACCCCAGCAACTAGAGAACTGGAAGGTCAAGATGAATACGAAATAAATATTGTTATTGTTATTATTTTTTTTCTTATTATTAACACTAGGCTAGAACTCTTTCAGTGTGCCATGCTCATTATCCTTGTGTGGAGAAGTTTTTTGGCAGGTTGTAGGTTGGCAACCTTCAGTCTCGAAAGACTCTGGTATCGCGCTCTGTAAGGTGGTTCTGGAAAAGCATCTAGTGTGGCTGAAAAGGCCGATTTGGGAGTGACAATCCCTTCCACACCGGTAGCAAGTGCAGTCTGTCCCTGGTCTGTCTCCCAGGCTATGGGCCTTCCTTCTTTGCCTCTTAGCCTCAGACTGTTGGCAATGTGTCTCTTCAAACTGGGAAAGGCCACGCTGCACAGCCTGCCTCCAAGCGGGCCGCTCAGAGGCCAGGGTTTCCCACTTGTTGAGGTCCACTCCTAAGGCCTTCAGATCCCTCTTGCAGATGTCCTTGTATCACAGCTGTGGTCTACCTGTAGGGCGCTTTCCTTGCACAAGTTCTCCATAGAGGAGATCCTTTGGGATCCGGCCATCATCCATTCTCACAACATGACCGAGCCAACGCACGCGTCTTTGTTTCAGAAGTGAATACATGCTAGGGATTCCAGCACATTCCAGGACTCTGTTGTTTGGAACTTTGTCCTGCCAGGTGATGCTGAGAATGTGTCGGAGGCAGCGCATGTGGAAAGCACTCTGTTTCCTCTCCTGTTGTGAGCAAAGAGTCAATGACTTGCTGCAGTACAGAAGTTTACTCAGGACGCAAGCTCCATAGACCTGGATCTTGGTATGTTCCATCAGCTTCTTGTGGGACCAGACTCTCTTTGTGAGTCTGGAAAACGTGGTAGGAAGGAACAGAATATTGGGTTATGAGAGCTGCAGCCGGTGCTCTAAAGTGGTTTTGCTAGTGGGTGTGCTTTTAAAGACATGTGGAACAGGAACACACAAGAGAAAAGCTAATATGCCTGCAGTTTTAAGTGTGGTGGTCAATGGCACAGCTTTATGGAATGACACACAAGAACTATGGGACACAGTGCTGACTGTGTAACAATACATCGCTTTTATTGTGGGGATAAAAATGCAGTAGCAGAAATGTGCAGTCAAGATAAAAAGCAATAGTGTATTGGATAATTTCAACCTTTTTCAGCACATGGCATACTGTCAGGGGTGTAAAATTGTAAAGACTCACCATGGGTTCTTGGACAAGGCACACCCAGCTGCCAGTCAGAGTGCTCACATCACCCAATGGCCTAATAAACGACCCTCCCCAAATGTCCATGGCACACATGCACACCCTGCGTGGCACAATAATGTGCCACTCACACGGGTTGAAAATCGCTGCAATGTATTCATTACTCACTCATACAACTCAGCATAATCATAAGCAGTTGCTAGGGCTGCAATCCTACAAATACTTACCACATGTTCATATCATATGTTGAATGCTTGAGGCTGATCTCAGGCCTTCCCCTTAAAGATTCCAACCTAGACAAGAGTCCTGGACTCAGACATGTCAAGGAGAACATGATGGAGGTGCTAATTGTGTCCTCAACTTGGCTGCAAATGTGACAAGAAGCTAGAGAGGCTTAGTGAGTCACTGGCCAGGCTTGCCAAAGGTGATCTATCTGTATCTGCTACAGGAGTTTGAAGAGTTGCAGGAATCATGGGGCTAATTTGCCAAGACTACTGGCCCAGTGTTATCTGGGCCTTGTGCTGATTGCGAGGTCTTCTTTCCTTTTTCGTGTGATACAGTCGCTTTGCAGTTTCACTCTGCTGCACACCAGGGAGTGGTCAGTGTCGCAGGCAGCACCCTGATAGCTGCGTGTGATCTTGATGCTGGGAAGGCTGGAGCGTCTGGTGAGAATCAGGTTGAGCTGGTGCCAGTGCTTTGATCTTGGTTGTCTCCAAGAGACTCTATGTTGGGGCTTCGTGTTGAAGAACGTGTTGCTGACACAGAGACCGTAATGACAGCAAAACTCTAGCAGGCGTTGGCCATTTTTGTTCATCTTCCCAATGCCGAACTGACCTAAGCAAGTGGGCCAAGAACTGTTATCAGCACCAACTCTAGCATTGAAATCGTCAAGGATGAACAATGGCTCTTTTACAGGGATCTTCTTGATAGTGGTGGCCAGGCAATCATAGAATTTGTCTTTGACTTCTGCTGGAGATGACACAGTTGGTGCATAAGCACTGATGAGAATGACAAGTCCTGCTGATGACTGGAGCTGCAAGGACAAAATTCTTTCACTTCCTACAGTAGGTAGGATGATGGATTCCAGCAGGGTATTTCAGAGCGTGATACCATAGTCTTTCGAGACTGAAGGTTGCCAATACAATACAATTTCTGACTGCAAAGCCAACACCATGTTCCCTGGTTTTGTCTGGTGGTTTTCCCTGCCAGAAAAATGAGAAATTTCTCTCCTTGACAGATCCGGAATCTGGCAGCCTTGTCTCTTGAAGGGCGATGATGTCCATCTGCAGTCTGCTCAGCTCCATGTCGATGACAGCTGTTTTGCGTGCGTCGTCTATTTCTTGCAGGTCATCAGAGAAGCCAGGTGTCATTGTCCTTATGTTCCAGGTGCCCAGCTTTAGGGCAGGAGTTTTCTGTTGCATGGTGCAGAGTTGTCGATCCGCTTGTCGATTTTCACCCTAAACCCCACACACCCCGTGAGGTTAATGGATCGTGGTGAGGCAACACATTACAGGCTGGGGACTGCCCAGCTTAAGGCGGGCGGTAGCTGCCCAATGAGATGCAATGATCTCTCCCATCGTCGGAAGCAGCCCCTGGCGTCACGCTCTACACCAATCGAGCGAAGACTTATAACCGGTAAACTGCTGCTTCCTGTGTTGTGCCGATGCCGTATGGCGGAGTTGGAGTGTCCTCTCCAGTGTGCAAAGCCTGGGTAAAGAAGGTATGGAGGATAGGCTGTTACCCATGCAGCAAATCCCCCCTCTCCACGTCGCTGGAATGGTCCAATGGAAAGGCAGAAGCCAATATGGTTGGTTCCAGCAGCGTCGCAGGAGTTGCCAGAGCGTGACTGTGTACAGCCGCGAACTGCCTCATGGACTCCGGCTCCTGATTTTGCCTTGAGGTTGACTCCTGAAGCCTTTTCCATAACTGGATGTAGCCACAAGTCAGTGGAGGTTTGAGGTCAGAGTTTCCTTCTCTTAGATGAGCTGCCTTCCCAGGCTGACTGAAGCAGAGACTCATCCAAGGGACCTTGTCTGTGGGCCATGTGCTGCCCAACCTAAATCGGGTACCCAAAAGGTATAAGACTCTGACCAAAATATGGTGCAAAAATATGGTTATCACAGGAGGCCAGTGCTTTGCCTTGCCCAACCTGCACGAGGCCAGGAGGCTATGGAGACAACTGATTAACTGTTGATTCTGCTGTGGGCAGGGTTGATGTGAGTGCACCCACAGCCTCAGCATTATAACCCACATCACAGGAGGCCTCAAAGATGCACTTCCAGTTAGAAAAAGGGAACTGTGTTGTAGGGGCCCACCCTTGTCCTCCTCCCTAGCAGAGCTGCCAGACCTGGCCTAGGAGCAGGAGCTGTTGACCGCCCAGCTCCCTGCTTCACACTGCCTGCCTCTCTTCCCTGGCCTCCCTGTTTTATGGAGCAAGCCTGCCCCCTTTGGCCCCTCCCCTTCCTCCAGGTGGGGCAGAAAAGGCCTTTCCTGCTCCTGGCTTGTTTCCTTGTTTGCCCTGCCAGCCCCCTCTGTCTGGTTGGGGTGAGCCAACCTTCTTTGCCCCCCTCAAGGCCAGGGAAGCCTCCCCACCCTGGGCATGGGGTGCCTGCTCCATGCCTGTTGGGGGTCAGGGCATCGGGGAGGGGCCCCGACAGTCATTAAGCCAATCATGACCAGAAATAAGCCCTTATTTCCTTACTTCACTCCTTGCTGCCAATAGCTGCAAATGGGAGGAGAGCAAATACATACATTTTGATCATATATTCAGGATATGAGAAAGCCTGCACTTTCAGCAGTGACACCTCAGATTAATTAATTAATTTGTATTTGTATAATTATTTGTATATTATATTATTTGTATATTATATTTGTGTATTATAATTTGTATAATTATTTGTATAATTAATTAATTATTTGTATACCGTCTTTTTGGTCATTGGATTACTCCTCTGACTTTATTCAAGGCGGTTCACATAGGCAGGCTATCTCTAAACCCCCAAGGGGATTTTTACAATAACGGAAAGGTTTTTGTCTTTCAAGAACCGCACAGCATTTCATAAGAACATAAGAACAGCCCCACTGGATCAGTCCATAGGCCCATCTAGTCCAGCTTCCTGTATCTCACAGCGGCCCACAAAATGCCCCAGGGAGCACACCTTAGAACAAGAGACCTCATCCTGGTGCCCTCCCTTGCATCTGGCATTCTGACATAGCTCATTTCTAAAATCAGGAAGTTGCACATACACATCATGGCTTGTAACCCGTAATGGATTTTTCCTCCAGAAACTTGTCTAATCCCCTTTTAAAGGCGTCCAGGCCAGACGCCATCACCACATCCTTTGGCAAGGAGTTCCACAGACCAACCATGCACTGAGTAAAGAAATATTTTCTTTTGTCTGTTCTAACTCTCCCAACACTCAATTTTAGTGGATGTCCCCTGGTTCTGGTGTTATGTGAGAGTGTAAAGAGCATCTCTTTATCCACTCTGTCCATTTCAGATGGATCTGTCATGGTCTGGTATCACTTCTGGTCCCCAGTTGCCTCCCATACTGGTTGACAAGCAGCTCCTTCATCTTTCAATTGAAGGGCAGCCAAGACGCTTCTTCACCCACACCAAAGAGCAGGTGGAATAACTCGGCTCAGCTTGTCAGCTGCTTCACGGTCTCGAACAGCTAATGGTGTTAGCTGTAAATGAGAGCAGCTAATAATAATAATAATAATAATAATAATAATAATAATAATAATAATAATAATAATAATAATAATAATACAGGTATTTCTATACCACCTTTCTTGTTCCTCAGATTTCTCCTTAGACTTTATTCAAGGCGGTTTACATAGGCAGGCAAATTAAATCCCAGTAGGGATTTTTACAATTTGAAAGAAGGTTTCTATCTTTCAAGAAACCACAACATTCAGATGTTCCTTCCGTGATCTGGTCGCACATTCTGGCCTCCATCCTCCCACGCTCAGAGCAGATGGAATAGCTCGGCTCAGCTTGTCAGCTGCTTCAAGTTCGCACGGTGCCGGTGGCCTCGAACTGGCGACCTTCGGATGTTATCTTCAGGCAAATGGAGGCTCAACCCTGATGCTGGGAGAGTCTGAGGGCTGGATAAAAAGCTTCCATGACCACATCTGGTGCACGGCCCTTTTGTTTGATAACCCTGCTTTAGATACTTGAAGATGGCTCTCATTCTCCCCTTGTCTTTTCCAGGCTACACTAGAATACTAAGTTCCTTCTGGAAGCAGGAAATGGGGAACAGCTTCCTGTGTCCCTGAGAGAATATTTGTTTATCATGTTTTTAATCCAGCCCTTCCTCCTAATTGCTCAGACCTTGCATAGATGGTTTCCACCTCCTTTCATGCCCACCATCTAACCTCTACAGCAGCCCTGCACAGTAGGCCAGTTTGTGAGTGACTGGACCAGGGTCACCCAGTAAGCTTTGGTGGCTGAGCAGGGACATAAAACTGGGTCTTCCTGGTCTTGGCCCAACACATGCTAAAAGAGAGAATCATGTCTCCCTTATCTAACAGCTAATGGCTAGCAAGTATTTTTTGCCAGAAGAGCTCTGTTGGTGCAACCTGTCAACATCTTTCTTTGTCTCTCCATCACTCCTGTAGGGCAATGGAACTGGGCCGAGAGTGTCTCAATCTCTGGGGGTGAGTCACATTTCATGCATGTATTTATCTGAGTTATTTCTATGCTGTCCTTTCAGGCAGAGATCTCTTAAAGCAGTTCCCATGCCATTGGGATCTGAGAAATCATCAGGCCTCCTGGCTGTGCTTGCTGATCCTTAAAACTGCTGTAGACCTGATGTAAATAATCGGATGTAAATAGTCTCCACAATGGCATCCGATGAGGTGCTGGAGTGCAGGAACTTTTCCTCAATTGGGCCACACTAACTAGATTAGAGCACCTCCTAGTTGCTTTATTATTTATTTATTTGTTACATTTTTACCTTCAGCAGGTAAAATATCTTTACCATTTTAGCAGTTCATTCAAAGAAAGATGTGAAGAATTCAAATTCATTGGTGTTCCTATGAGAGGATGGGACACCTCCAGAAATTTCATTTATAGTGATATCAATCATGCTGTTTTCTTTTCCTCAATGTAGAAGCACTCCATTAAAGAACCTTATCAAAGGTGGAAAGGAATGACTAGAAATGTGTTGATTTAAAAAATGTATGGCCTACTCTTCCTCTAGTGCTGGGCCCCTGGGCTGCATTTTTGCCCCCTGTAGGAGCCCACCACTGGAGGGACCTGGAGCTGCACCTGTTGGGCCCCTGGGCTGCATTTTTGCTGGAGGGACCTGGAGCAGGCTTGTTCCACCCCCAGGGAGGCCTCAGATTGGCTGGAGGGGAAGGGGTTCCCATACCCTTGTCCTCCTCCTCTGCAGAGCTGCCACACCTGGCTTGGGAGCAGGAGCTGTTCACCTCACAGCTCCCTGCTTCACACTGCCCCCTCTCATCCCTGGCTTCCCTGTTTTATGGAGCAAGCCCGCCCCCTTTGGCCCCTCCCCTTCCTCCAGGTGGAGCAGAAAAGGCCTTTCCTGTTCCTGGCTTATTTCCTGCAGTGTTCCTTGTTTGCCCTGCCAGCACCCTCTGTCTGGTTGGGGTGAGCCAACCTGCTTTGCCCCCTTCAAGGGGAGGGAAGCCTCCCCACCCTGGTCATGGAGTGCCTGCTCCAGGGTAAGTCAGGGGTCAGGGCATCTGGGAGGGGCCCTGACATGTGTCTTAGAGACTTCTGACAGATCCTCTGAGATGTGGGGAGGCTGCCACGTCCTCCCTGCAACTTAGGGCACCTCCAGACACTACCGGAGATCACCTAAAGTCACTTCCGGAGGGAACAGGTTGGCCCTCCAGACAGTTGCGAACCTGGCCCCTGTGCCGCCCCTGTGCTGAATGACCTGGAAGGCCATGTGACTGGAGTCTCCAGCCAAGATAAAGGACATGGCAAGGGTGAGGAACTCTTTCCTACTGCATTTCATCACATGAAAATAATGGTGACAGAGTAGCATCCATTCAGCACAGAATGAGTCCCAAAGAAGCAAAATACTTATAAGGGACAGGGGTGTTATTTTTCCATCTATGTCCTGAACTTTTGCAAGGATTGCAAAGTCTACTTTGCAATAATTTTGTAGAACATGAAAATCAACAGATGTGAAATCTTTAATGTTCCTTAATGATTCTGGAGTACCTGAAACCCATAGGACACCTTCGGGGAGGAGATTCTCCAGCCTATAATTTTTCAGATTGCTCAGCATCCTCCTTGCAAAAACTCAGAAGGGACGTGTGCCATTCTAACACAAATAACCGACCTTCAGAGGAAAGGAATGGTCTACAGCCCTGTCCACAGTAGGGTGTTTGGTATCTTTCCCACTCAGCGGAGAGACCGGCAGTCAGATCAGACAAGCTGCAGGACCCAGAACCTCTGAAAGGAGGTGACTGTAACCAGCCTGTTGCTGGAGGATTATGACTGAGATAGGAGGAAGAGAAGCCATTCTGTTTCATGGAAGAAGCCTTGCCTTTCTCCGTCACTTTGTTCTCCTTGTCACTACTAGTTCTGGTGGTACTGGTGCTGCTGCCTCAGACCAGGAGCAAAATGGATCTTGCTACCTGTATCAGTCGTGATCCCCTCCAGATACGATACCAGTGTTATCAGCCAGGGGATCTCAGCATTGGTGCCATCACTACCCAGTTCTTCTCCCTTTCTGACACTGTATCCTTCACTGAGCACCCCAGAACCAAGCTTGTTGATGATCCTCTGTAAGAACATGTGATGTTTGTTTCACAACAGTCAATACTCTGTCTTAATATCACAAATAGAGCCAAAAATGACTTGTTTAATATGTCTTTATTCAAAAATGTTGCGTCATGGCATGAATTTTTGGCTCACAAAAATTGATAAGCTTTTTTTTTTCTCCTCTCCAGGTTGTACTTTTTGGGGATTACTTTGGTCTATTTTTATTGTTTCTACGTCACATTTCATTTCCAGCACACTGTGTGTGTCCCACTTTTCTCATGCTTCCCTTGTACTTGCTCTTCGGTCATTGTCATTTCAAAACTTAGCATGCCCAGAAACAGAAATAGAGATCGTTTTGATGTGAAACTTGACATGGTGACATAAAAGTGACCCTGAATTAGGTACTTATAAAATCGGTTTATTATTTATTTAGCGTATGGCAGATAATACTGTTACCAAAAGGGCTGTTTTGTAAAGGGGAATTATTACACTACCCTTATTGGAAACTCAGGATCGCAGGCTGGATAACAAGACGGCGTAATGCAGAGAAATTCCCTTTTAGCTTAAAGAGGAGACTGTGAGAAAGATAACTTTTAATGAAAGATTATAGTTTTATTACAAGAGCACAAAGGTAAACATGAAGCACATGGAAAAATAAGTATATGTTTCTTGGTCCTAGTACTTGAATCCAGAGATTTTACCCAACATCTCTTTGGAGTTCCACATCTATGACAGCCACTTCAATGCAAAGGTGACTTGTCAGAACACCTTGAACCTTCAGAGTAAACATTGAAAAGATCAGGATGTCCCTTATCAGCAAAATTCAGTGGGGTCTAATGGCTGGCTTCCTAGCTGGGGGAACTTAAACTATACAATGAATGGGCAACCCAGGAAGGCAGTTCAAGTTTGCATACGGTACTTAAGCAGTGATTGGGTTAAAACAATGCAATGAATACAGTAATGCAGGAGACTGGGTTAAAACAATACAAGGAATAGGAGACACTTAAACAATGATTTGCTATGCCAGACTTCTTCCTATAATATGTGAATCATAGGGAGGTGGATTTTGTAACCATGAGCTTGTGACTTGACCAGAGTTTTTGGAAAAGTGTGCTGGGAGAAGTGTGGCCTGCATGATGTTTTAGTAACATAACCAGATATAGAGAGAAAATTACAGCTAAAAGGAAAAAGGGGATTTTCATGTAACAATACACGGGCTTATATAATGTTTAAACTAGATCAAATATCAATGTCCAATTTGTCCAACCATTCAAGGACAGAATTGCCTTTGGTAAAAAAAAAAAAAAAAATTCAGACCATGGGCCAGTATACACCCTCAATTTGCAGCCAGACACAATGTGGTATATGGTTTGGTGGGGAAACCCGCAATCACACTGTGGGGACGATACTAACCCCCATTTAAACACTGAATTCTGACAAACACCATGTAGAGTACTGTTCAAAGTTTTCCAATGCTGGCAAGGTGAGTTGAAACCTGGCCCCTTAAGTATAGGATCATCTATATATCTACCTGTTTCATAAAATTAGTAAATGGTAGAAAGTGCTGACTAAATGACTGAATGCATTTCTTATGTATCTTCATGTTCCTCCTGTAGTGCAGTGTCAAAGAACTACCAGCATGTGCTGTCCTTGGTGTTTGCCGTGAAGGAGATCAATGAGAATCCAGAGATTTTACCCAACATCTCTTTGGGGTTCCACACCTATGACAGCCACTTCAATGCAAAGGTGACTTGTCAGAACACCTTGAACCTTCTCTTCAATCAGGATAAGATTAAACTATAATTGTCATGCCCAGAAGAAACCAGTAGCCGTCATTGGGAGCCTTGATTCTGAAATCTCCCTCAACATGGCCACTATTTTAGGTATCTACAAGATTCCACAGGTAAGCGGATGTATGGTCCAAATGTCCCTATTTACCAGGGGTAGTTCCTATTTAATGAAATCTTTTTTGGGGAAAGCCGTATCCCTTATTTATCTCTGTAGGGGAGCGCCAGTGGGTATATTTGACTATTTTGTGTGTGTGTGTGTGCTATTCAGTTTTCAGATGTCACTTCTTGTTCCTGGATCACTGGAAGTAACATTATCTTATCCCTTGCCTCTAGTGCACATACTTGTACATACATATGCAAAACACCTCTTTGGAAAATACTAATTTTAGCCTCTAGGATATGTTAAATCCAGGATTTGTTAAATTTTAAAGCAACATACAAGTAGGATCCTTGTAGAGTAGCATCCAAGTAGCATACAGCCCTCCCCTCATTCACAAGCTGGCTCATCCCCTGGGCGACCAGCCGCAGCAAATCAGGCTGCCCCACTTTTGCGTCTGCCACATGGGTAGGGCAGGGGAAATGGGGTCTGCGTGCGAGTCACACCACCCAGAATCTAATTAGAAAAGTGCGAAAGTATCAGAATACCTATAGTTTTGTGCCAGGATGAAGCAAGTTATCAACTATCCAAACACTAATAATACCCAGATCATAAAATAATCCCTTGTTGTTGCTTATGATACTTGGACCCCAAAGAATCATAGGTCAGTCCCACATTTCAAGCTATGCATGTCAGAAGTTCCTCAAAATATGATTGCGATAGGAGAATGCTTGGCTGAATTACCAGTGTAATTAATCAAGTTTTTGACTCTCAAAAAATTGTTCATGTGCACTGAAATCATCATAACTCACTTCTCCTTGCTTAGGTCACTTATTGCTCGTTTGCTGCAACAGTGAATGAGATAACTCAGCTCTCTACCCTCTACCGCATGGTTCCCAATGAAGAATATCAGTACACCGGCATTGTGAAGCTTCTTCTGCATTTCCAGTGGAAGTGGGTTGGGATCATTATACAGAGAGATGAGAAAGGAGAAAGGTTTGGGGAGACCTTGGCGCACATGTTTTCTCAGAGTGGCATCTGTGCAGCCTTCATTGAGAAACTACCAGTCCAGGACAACATTTCTGAAATTTTCAATCTCTTAGATCCCCTTTTGAACATGACTATTGTTCATAGTCAGACACATGTCCATGTATGTGTGGTACGCGCTGCCATTCATTCCATGATTTTTTTGCAAATGGTGTTGAATCTGGTGGAACTGGAAACGATGGCACCCATAAACAAGGTGTGGGTGATGACAGCCCACTGGGATTTCTCATTGGTAACATTTCAAAGAGATATACCTATACACGTGTTCCATGGGGGCTTATCCTTTGCAGTTCAAACCAATGAGGTGCAGATGTTCTCACAGTTCCTTCAGACCTTGGATCCTCATGCTGACACAGATGGGTTTATCAAAGACTTCTGGGAACAAGCATTCAACTGTTTATTTCCAGACACTGGTGTGGATAAGGAGGACAAGGAAAGCTGCACTGGGAAGGAGAAGCTGGAGAGCCTCCCAGGCCCTTATTTTGAAATGAGTATGACTGGCCAAAGCTACAGCATCTACAATGCCGTCTATGCTGTGGCACATGCTCTAGATGCCATGCATTCATCCAAACCAAAACATAGGGTGATGCCAAGAGAAGAGAATCCGGTGCTTCCTATGGGAGAAAAAGGCCAGGTATTGAAAAGGCTCTTGTCTGAGGCCCCCATTCCCAGGGACTAGGGTGCAATGAGTTTTATTATCTTCCATCCATCTTTCCACATGTGGGCATTTGACATGGGCTGGGAGGGATCGTGCCTTTAGTTTTCTAACATATTGCAGGAAAGCAATAACAACTTCAGAAAGTAAAAATAGGAGATAAGATTGCAGGACACTTTGCTGCATATAAACACATTTTCTGCTGATTTCTCAAACATGCACAACACTGTATGCTACATGGAATTAAGTTCCACTGAATTTGATGGACCTGACTCCCAGGAAAGGACTGCAGCCTCAGATTACTAACCCCTAGTTGTTATTGTTTAATTCACCCATGGCCCAATGCTTTTTTACTGACCTCTTTGGTGGCTGCGTGGTCTCCTTTGGGACACCTCAGCAGAGGCATTGCTAGAGGGGGGGCGGTGCACTAAGTTTTGCAGAGAGCCGCCCTGCAGCGTGCAAGTGGCTCCTCCCCCTCCCCCTCTCCTCAGGAGACATTCTCCTCCGTTTCCCCCACCCACATGGCTCCAAAGGGGAGGGGAGGAGCTGCTTGCATGCTGCGAGAAGCAAATGTCTCCTGAGGGGAGGGGGAGGAGATCTGGAGGGGACCTCAGATCTACGCCAGCCTCTGGGGATGGGTTCCGGTCAAGGTGTTAGTGTCCAGTGGATGATAGTGTTGCCAAGATTCACCTCTCTCCTGCATTCACCCCACCCAAAGGCTCTGCTCTCTGCCCTGAGCCAGCCATCAGCCAACACCTACTGACAATTAGTCTCTAGAGCACTGCTGATGAAGCAGGGCACAGAGAAACTGCCATGATGGCACCCAACAAGATATGCTAGAGGGTCTCCCAGTCCACCAGTGCATACGGCAGTTAGGATTGGCTTGCTAAAGTAATAGACTGTCTGAGAAGATCTATAGCAGCCATTTTCAACCAGTGTGCCATGGCACACTGGTCTGCCGCAAATGGTCTGCAGGTGTGCCGCGAGAGTTTGGGGAGGATCATATATTAGTAGAGCCACTGGGGGATGTGAGCCCCCCACCAACAGCATAGTGTGTCTTGTCAATTGTCAAAAAAACTGATGGTGTGCCTTGACCATTTTAACACCTTGTCGGTGTGCCATAAGACAAAAAAGATTGAAAATCACTGATCTCTAAGGAGCAAGTGTGTGACTGGTTGCAATCTATCCCTAAAAATGGGAATCCATGCCACTTCTGAGCATCTAAAAATAGTGGGCATCCTTCCTAGTTCAACACCTGAGAAAATGGCGTGTTGGCATCCTTCAGTCTCGGAAGACTATGGTGTCACGCTCTGAATGGTGGTTCTGGAGCAGAGTGTCCTCTCCAGTGCATGAAGCCTGGGTAAAGTAGGTATGGAGGATAGGCTGTTACCCATGCAGCAAATCCCCCCTCTCCACATCGCTGAAATGGTCCAATGGAAAGGCAGAGGCCAATACGGTTGGTTCCAGCGGCATCGCAGGAGTTGCCAGAACGTGACTGTGTTCAGCCATGAACTGCCTCAGGGACTCCAGCTCCAGATTTTGCCTCGAGGTTGACTCCTGAAGCCTTTTCCATAACTGGATGTAGCCACAAGGCAGTGGAGGTTTGGGATCAGAGTTTTCCTTCTCTCAGATGAGCTGCCTTCCCAGGCTGATGGGTCCCATCTACCCGGTGGCTGTTTAGTCGCCTCTTACGACAAGTACAGCCAAACTGAGGGCCTATTCTTATCCCCAGCCCCCAGGGGAGAGAGGCAATCACTGAAAGTATACATCTGTAGGAAGAGGGGAGTGCACCAAATGGTGAAGTACCTGTCCTTGAGCATCCCACTTCTCCCTACCAAATTGTGTGGTTTATCAGGAGCCTGTATAATAGCACAACTGGCTCATCCTGCATGTGACACGAATGCAGTGCTGCAATTCAGCATAATCTGGTTTTTGTATTTTTTTCCCCCCTCTGACCTTCTAGCTTGGCCCTTTTCTGAGGAGCATCTCATTTAATAACTCTGCTGGGGACCAGGTCTCTTTTGATGAGAAGGGGGAATGGGCAACTGGATTTGATATTATCAACTGGATTACTTTCCCAAACAAATCTTTCAAAAAAGTCAAAGTAGGACGGATGGATCCCCAGTTACCACCAGGCAGAGATTTCGTCATCATTCAGACAATCATGACATGGCACAGCAATTTTAACCAGGTGGGACATTTCTGAAGATTTTAGAGAACAGAATGAAATGGGGTACTGCATAATCTTTCAGGCACTGAAGAGTCAATTTTAAGTGTTGTTCACATGTAATGCTTTAAACAGGTACATAATACATATACCTGGAAAAAAAAAAACAAAAAAATAACTATGTAACTGAGTACACAGTCCATGACCGACCCTGGGCTCATGTTAAGAGATCAACAGTTTTGTTGTACATGTATTGAATGGAAAGGTGAAATACTTGTTCTCAAGTAGAGATTAACAAAGATTGCATGGGTAACATGTGATTAGATCTCTGGACTGCCAAGAAAATGGTGGTGACGTTCTTGTCCTTCCTTTAGTTCCAAAGCCTATTGAATACAAAATGAAAAGAGGAGTAGAAGGAAATTGAATGCATTGGTTTTTGTCCATTATTAAGTTAATTCTTTGTTTCAGGTCGTGCCCCTTGCTGTATGTAATGAGCAATGCCATCCAGGTTACAGGAGGCAAAAGAAAGAGGGGGAGCCATTTTGTTGCTATGATTGTGTCCCATGTCCAGAAGGAAAGGTTTCCAGACAGAACGGTAGGAGGCACCATATTATAAAATAGATTGAGAAAAATTCACATAAGTTATCACAGATAATATCAAAGCATATTTTAATTGATTTTCTGAGCAACAGAGAGACAAGACAGGTTCAAGTTCACTTAAGGGGCTTGCGGTAACTCAACTTTGACACGTTTGGGCAGAAAACATTCATGGTAGGGACAAAAGTAGATGGTGGGATGAGGTCTACAGTCTCAAGAAAGTTCTCATAGCAGACCTCAAAGTATGGTTTGTATAATGAACTAAAACATATTTCATTTAAAGATATGGATGACTGTTTTAACTGCCCAGAAGATCAGTACCCAAACAAGGAGAGAGATCAATGTCTTCCCAAGGAGATAAACTTCCTCTCATTCAATGAACCTTTGGGCATCAGTTTGGTGGTTTTGGCTCTGTCCCTCTCTCTCACCACAGCCTTGGTTCTGGGACTCTTCATCAAGCACCGGGACACTCCCATCGTCAAAGCCAATAACCGGAACCTCACCTACTGCCTGCTTGTCTCCCTCTTCCTCTGCTTCCTCTGCTCCCTGCTGTTCATTGGCCGTCCTTCCATCCTGACCTGTCAGCTACGACAAACTGCTTTTGGTATCATTTTCTCAGTGGCTGTTTCTTCCGTCTTGGCCAAGACCATCACTGTGGTTCTGGCCTTCATGGCCACCAAGCCAGACTCCATGCTGAGGAGATGGGTGGGGAACAGATTTGCAAACTCCATCGTTCTCTACTGTTCAGGCATTCAAGCAGGTATTTCCATGGTGTGGCTATGCACAGATCCTCCATTCCCCTATGTGGACATGCACTCTCTGCCTCAAGAAATTGTTGTGGAATGCAATGAAGGATCAGCCAATATGTTTTACTATGTTCTGGGATACCTGGGAATTCTGGCCCTCATCAGCTTCGTTGTGGCTTTCTTTGCTCGGAAGTTGCCTTACTCCTTTAATGAGACCAAGTTCATCACTTTCAGCATGCTGGTCTTTTGCAGTGTGTGGCTGTCTTTTGTGCCAGCTTATCTAAGCACCAAAGGGAAATACATGGTGGCTGCAGAGGTCTTCTCCATCTTGGCCTCCAGTGCTGGCTTACTGGCTTGCATCTTTTCCCCCAAAGTGTATATAATTGTTTTGAGACCTGAACTGAACTGTAAGGAGCACCTGATGAGGAACAGTAAATAAAAATCTATCTTCTCAATTGTATTATTGTTTAAGAAGAGGTGAATTTCTTTTAAGAAAAATCTTTTAAGAAAAGATTTCTTATGCTTTTCCTATCCAGGAACTGCATTAGGATTGTTGTGAATGTGTACGCCAAAGAGTTTTTGTTAGTGTGGACATTTATTCCCATGCTGCATCTTTAGAAACCTTTGCTCGGTGACTTTCTATTTCATACCTGTCTACACCTTCTCTCAAAGTATGGATTCATTAGTTTATTTAGATAGTTATTTATTATTTGTAGTGTTATTCATGACTGTGGGTGAAGAATTTTTGTATTGGCAACCTTCAGTCTCGAAAGACTATGGTATCGCGCTCTGAAAGGTGGTTCTGGCACAGCGTCTAGTGTGGCTGAAAAGGCCAATCCGGGAGTGACAATCCCTTCCACACCGGGAGCAAGTGCAGTCTGTCCCTGGTCTGTCTCCCTGGCTATGGGCCTTCCTTCTTTGCCTCTTAGCCTCAGACTGTTGGCAAAGTGTCTCTTCAAACTGGGAAAGGCCATGCTGCACAGCCTGCCTCCAAGCGGGCCGCTCAGAGGCCAGGGTTTCCCACTTGTTGAGGTCCATCCCTAAGGCCTTCAGATCCCTCTTGCAGATGTCCCCTGCTAATTGGGTAAGAGGCACTTACCCTGCTAATTGGGTAAGAGGCTAATTGTCCCCTGCTAATTGGGTAAGAGGCACTTTTTCAAGTGAGTGCTCCTCTTTTATTTAGCAGGGGGAGAGTAACTGGCCCACCTCACCCCAGCAGTGTCTATTCGAGTGGCTGTCTGCTGGTGTTCTTTTTGCATCTTTTTAGTTTGTGAGCCCTTTTGGGACAGGGAGCCATTTAGTTATTTGATTTTTCTCTGTAAACCGCTTTGTGAACTTTTAGTTGAAAAGCGGTATATAAATACTGTTAATAATAATAATTAATAATAATGTCCTTGTATCGCAGCTGTGGTCTACCTGTAGGGCGCTTTCCTTGCACGAGTTCTCCATATAGGAGATCCTTTGGGATCCGGCCATCATCCATTCTCACGACATGACCAAGCCAACGCAGGCGTCTCTGTTTCAGCAGTGAATACATGCTAGGGATTCCAGCACGTTCCAGGACTGTGTTGTTTGGAACTTTGTCCTGCCAGGTGATGCCGAGGATGCGTCGGAGGCAGCGCATGTGGAAAGCGCTCAGTTTCCTCTCCTGTTGTGAGCGAAGAGTCCATGACTCGCTGCAGTACAGAAGTGTACTCAGGACGCAAGCTCTGTAGACCTGGATCTTGGTATGTTCCGTCAGCTTCTTGTTGGACCAGACTCTCTTTGTGAGTCTGGAAAACGTGGTAGCTGCTTTACCGATGCGCTTGTTTAGCTCGGTATCGAGAGAATGAGTGTCGGAGATCGTTGAGCCAAGGTACACAAAGTCATGGACAACCTCCAGTTCATGCGCAGAGATTGTAATGCAGGGAGGTGAGTCCACATCCTGAACCATGACCTGTGTTTTCTTCAGGCTGATTGTCAGTCCAAAATCTTGGCAGGCTTTGCTAAAACGATCCATGAGCTGCTGGAGATCTTTGGCAGAGTGGGTAGTGACAGCTGCATCGTCGGCAAAGAGGAAGTCACGCACACATTTCAGCTGGACTTTGGATTTTGCTCTCAGTCTGGAGAGGTTGAAGAGCTTTCCGTCTGATCTGGTCCGGAGATAGATGCCTTCTGTTGCAGTTCCAAAGGCCTGCTTCAGCAGGACAGCGAAGAAAATCCCAAACAAGGTTGGTGCAAGAACACAGCCCTGCTTCACTCCGCTTCGGATGTCAAAAGGGTCTGATGTGGAGCCATCGAAGACAACAGTGCCCTTCATGTCCTTGTGGAAAGATCTGATGATGCTGAGGAGCCTGGGTGGACATCCAATCTTGGGGAGAATCTTGAAGAGGCCGTCTCTGCTGACCAGGTCGAAAGCCTTTGTGAGATCTATGAAGGCTATAAAGAGTGGCTGTCGTCGTTCCCTGCATTTCTCCTGCAGTTGTCTAAGGGAGAATACCATATCAGTGGTGGACCTGTTGGCTCGGAATCCACACTGCGATTCTGGATAGACGCTCTCTGCAAGTACCTGGAGCCTCTTTAGTACAACTTGGGCAAACAGCTTTCCTACAACGCTAAGGAGAGAGATGCCGCGGTAGTTGTTGCAGTCACCCCTGTCACCTTTGTTCTTGTACAGCGTGATGATGTTTGCATCCCTCATGTCTTGAGGTACTCCACCTCTCCAGCAGAGACAGAGGATTTCATGCAGCTCAGTGACTATGATCTCTTTGCAGCATTTTAGGACTTCAGCAGGGATGCTGTCTTTTCCAGGTGCCTTGCCAAAGGCAAGGGAGTCCAGGGCCACGTGAAGTTCTTCTAGGGTTGGTTCACTGTCAAGCTCTTCCAGCACAGGCAGGCACTCAATGTTGTTCAGTGCTTCTTCGGTGACTACATTTTCTCTGGAATATAGCGCAGAGTAGTGCTGCACCCAGCGTTCCATCTGCTGCGCCCGATCCTGGATGACCTCGCCTGTGGCAGACTTCAGAGGGGCAATTTTCTTCTGTGTTGGACCTAGGGCCTGCTTGATACCATCATACATCCCCTTGATGTTGCCCGTGTCAGCTGCTATCTGTATCTCGGAACAGAGCTGGAGCCAGTAGTCGTTAGCACATTTCCTGGCAGTCTGTTGGACTTTGCTGCGAGCAGTTCGGAGGACCTGCAGGTTGCGCTCACTGGGACAGGCCTTGTATGCTGCTTGAGCTCTCCTCTTTTCCTCAATGACTGGTGTCAACTCCTCAGAGTGGGCTTCAAACCAGTCTGCCGCCTTGTTGGTCTTCTTGCCGAATATGGACAAGGCGGTGTTGTAAACGGTATTCTTGAAATGTTCCCATCTGTTGGATGCGTTTGCGTCGGCCGGGCCTGGAAGAGATTCCTCAAGCGCTTGTGCAAATTCCTCCACTTTTCTCTGATCCCGGGTCTTGCTGGTATCAATGCGAGGTCTTCCTTCCTTTTTCGTGTGATACAGTCGCTTTGTTTGCAGTTTCACTCTGCTGCACACCAGGGAGTGGTCAGTGTCGCAGGCAGCACCATGATAACTGCGTGTGATCTTGATGCTGGGAAGGCTGGAGCATCTGGTGAGGATCAGGTCGAGCTGGTGCCAGTGCTTTGATCTTGGATGTCTCCAAGAGACTCTATGTTGGGGCTTTGTGTTGAAGAATGTGTTGCTGACACAGAGACCGTGATGACAGCAAAACTCTAGCAGGCGTTGGCCATTTTCGTTCATCCTCCCAGTGCCAAACTGACCTAAGCAAGTGGGCCATGAACTGTTATCAGCACCAACTCTAGCATTGAAATCACTGAGGATGAACAATGGCTCTTTTACAGGGATTTTCTTGACAGTGGTGGCCAGGTCATCATAGAATTTGTCTTTGGCTTCTGCTGGAGACGACAGAGTCGGTGCATAAGCACTGATGAGAGTGATAGGTCCTGCTGATGACTGGAGCTGCAGGGACAAAATTCTTTCACTTCCCACAGTAGGTGGGATGATGGATTTCAGCAGGGTATTTCTGACCGCAAAGCCAACGCCATGTTCCCTGGTTTCGTTTGGTGGTTTTCCCTGCCAGAAAAATGAGAAATTTCTCTCCTTGACAGATCCGGAATCTGGCAGCCTAGTCTCTTGAAGGGCAACGATGTCCATCTGCAGTCTGCTCAGCTCCATGTCGATGACAGCTGTTTTGCGTGCGTCGTCTATTTCTTGCAGGTCATCAGAGAAGCCAGGTGTCATTGTCCTAACGTTCCAGGTGCCCAGCTTTAGGGCAGGAGTTTTCTGTTTTCTGTTGCATGGTGCAGAGTTGTCGATCCGCTTGTCGGTTTTCACCCTAAACCCCACGCACCCCATGAGGTTAACAGACCGTGGCGAGGCAACACCTTACTGGCTGGGGACTGCCCAGCTTAAGGCGGGCGGTAGCTGCCCAATGAGATGCAATGATCTCTCCCACCGTCGGAAGCAGCCCCTGGCGTCATGCTCTACGCCAATCGAGCAAAGACTTATAACCGGTAAACTGCTGCTTCCCGTGTTGTGCCGACGCCGTATGGCGAAGTTGGAGTGTCCTCTCCAGTGCGCGAAGCCTGGGTAAAGAAGGTATGGAGGATAGGCTGTTACCCATGCAGCAAATCCCCCCTCTCCACTTCGCTGGAATGGTCCAATGGAAAGGCAGAAGCCAATACGGTTGGTTCCAGAGGCGTCGCAGGAGTTGCCAGAACGTGACTGTGTTCAGCCATGAACTGCCTAAGGGACTCCGGCTCCTGATTTTGCCTCGAGGTTGACTCCTGAAGCCTTTTCCAGAACTGGATGTAGCCACAAGGCAGTGGAGGTTTGAGGTCAGAGTTTCCTTCTCTTAGATGAGCTGCCTTCCTAGGCTGACGAGTCCCATCTACCCGGTGGCTGTTTAGTCGCCTCTTACGACAAGTACAGCCAAACCGAGGGCCTATTCTTAGCCCCCAGCCCCCAGGGGTTGGGTGAAGAATATCATGCACAAAAGTCTCCAAGGTCTTGTTTGGGTGGTGTTGAAGTTGGAGATCTTTTTTGGGGTTTTTTTTCAAGATGAAGCTAACAGTTGGGACAGTCATGGTGTTGGCATTTCTGAAGTTCAATTTGAAGAGTTCAATTTGATCTTAGAGACAATGTGGAAAAGGTAAGAAAGTGCCAGGTCAAGGGGTGTAGCGTTATAGACAGGACCGGCTGGGTACTGCGGTATTTGAGACCGGACAATTGCATCCTTGTCAAATGTGTCCTGGTCATTGATGTCCCTGGACATTTGTTTCTGGCTTTTTTATGAGTCCTAGTCATTTGCATTCCACTATAAGTGGGCAGCAAACTCCATGTTATATACCCTAAGCCAGTGCTTCCCAAAGTCTTGGTTGCAACCCACCAGTGTGTCTCAAGCTCATGCTTGGTGGGTCACAACTTGGTCCATCAGGCCCACCCTTGCTTCCAGATGACTCCTAATTGGAGCCATTCTGGAAGCATTAGGAGGGCACAGAGGACTTTTCTGGGCCAGAAACCCACCCTATCAGCCTCCACAGGTCTCAGAATGGCCCACAGAAGCCTCCAGCAGTTATGTAATGTAAAACCGGGAAGTGACTTTGGAAAGCAGGAAGTGACATTCTGAGGCTTCTGCAGGCCATTCTGAGTCCCGTGGAGGCTGATAGGGTGAGTTGCCAACCTGGATAAGGCCTCTGGCGCCTTGCAAGATGGAGCAACCTATTGTGACCCGCTTGGAAGAACGACGTGGGTAAAAGGTTTGGGAACCATTACCCTAAGCTCTTAGCCCAGCCCTACCTTTGTGTTTTAAATATAAAAAAAAAAAAAACATCTAAATATAAATATAAACATATATTGGACTCAAATATCAGGGACACCAAAATATCCAATACCAGGACACATTGGCGCAAAATGTTTGGGAGCAAGTGGGAGATTGGTTTGCGCTCCCCACAAATGCAAACTTGTGAAATGGAAATAAAACCTCATGAGAATTCAGAGCAGCATGAATATCAGTAGGCTTGAAAATCCTTATCTTTGGTTGGAACACGCCCATGCATTCTGTAACCATTTGGCTGCACCAAGTGCCGTCGAAAACGTAATTCTCTGGGGAGGTAGTTATCCATTCTGTCATTATCTCACATTGCT
The DNA here is from genome assembly GCF_035046505.1 of Tiliqua scincoides. Classification (NCBI taxonomy): domain Eukaryota; kingdom Metazoa; phylum Chordata; class Lepidosauria; order Squamata; family Scincidae; genus Tiliqua; species Tiliqua scincoides. The sequence goes on along the minus strand of NC_089825.1, from coordinate 135,522,877 downwards.
GGTATTCACTCTCTTTTGGTCTTTTGGCCCACATGAGTAGTTTTCTTTGACTGCTCAATTCTGATGAAAAATAGCATCTTTGCAGAGGGCAGCCGGGAAGAGGGACTGAAGGCATTATCGAGATATCGGTGGTAATGGGGTCATGTTTGCCTTTAGCCAACAGACTGTGGTGAGTTCAATTTAGCAGCAGATAACTTGTACTGGCTAAGCAATGCTGTAACCTGCTGGTGTTTATTACGAAAGACAGAAGGGATGTAGCCTTCTGAATGAGTGCATTGTCCTTGCTGCTATAACTTCTGGTATTGGTCTCTGTGGAACTCCTTGCCACAGGATGTGGTGTTGGCGACTGGCCCGGATGCCTTTAAAAGCGGATTGGACAAGTTTCTGGAGGAAAAATCCATTTCGGGTTACAAGCCATGATGTGTATGTGTAACCTCCTGATTTTAGAAATGGGCTATGTCAGAATGCCAGATGCAAGGGAAGGCACCAGAATGAGGTCTCTTGTTATCTGATGCGCTCCCTGGGGCATTTGGTGGGCCGCTGTGAGATACAGGAAGCTGGACTAGATGGGCCTATGGCCTGATCCAGTGGGGCTGTTCTCACGTTCTTATTGCTGCTGTTGCTGAGGTAGACCCAGTGCATTATTAATTCTGCCATGTGTATCATGAATGATCCCATCCAGAAACAATCCCAATACAGTCATGTGCCACTTAACGACAGGGATCGGGACCGCGATCCATGTGGTCAAGCGGCTCTTGACGCAACCTGCTCCCTCCGCAGGGAAGGGGATGCTCTGTTCCCCTCCCCTCAGGAGGGTCATCTGAGCTTCACAGAGGCAGTGCAAGGCAGCACACTGTCTCTGTGGAGCTCAGACTGAGGGAAACTGCGTCCCTTGTGCAATTTCCAGTTTCACAGAGGAAACCATCCTGACTTATCTCCTTGCCACCTAGTGGTCCAAGCCGCAAGGTAGACCTCTGGCCTCTGACTGCCACTGGTCCAGTGCGAGCTTGAGCTCAGCAAGCTCTGGTGCTGGGCTGGCACTAATGCCTGCAAATGTGTCTCATGGCACATTTGTGGCAGTGCACACCAGCAGTGAGCTGGCGCACACTGAATATGATTGGGCCCTCAGTGGGTTGGAGGAGGGAGGCAGGAAGGGTTGGCCTTAGGAGCTGCGGGACCCAATGCAACACATTTTTGCGTGAATGCTCACCCCCACAGGACCCCCCCACTTACCAAACTAAGCAACATTGGCATGGCACCCCAGAGTGGTGTCACCACCAACTGCTTCAAGAGGGGCTGATTTCAAACCAGTTGGACTCAGGTGTAGGTGGAGGACCAACCAGCAGCCATGCTTCACTTGCTGCACTCTCCTTGCAATGCCTGAGCATGGAAGATTCCATACCGAAGCATTAGCTATACAGTGAGATACCGGCACTGGCTACTGGTGCTCCGCTTGCTGACCCAGTGTGGTCCTCCTGTAAGCGTGGGACCCAGTTTGTCAAATTGGTCAAATTGCCCTAATGGCAGTCATGGGTGTGCCAACAGGGCATGCGCTACAACCTGCAGTGGGGGGGGGCGCAGTCATGGAAGCCTCCTCAAGGTAAGGGAATGTTTGATTCCTTATATCGGAGCTGCATTGTGGATGCATTGGTGTAGGACATGCCTAGTTTTGGGCTCCTCGTTTATTTACGGCCCAATTCTAAGCAGCTCTTGACTGCCAGAATACTCATTCCACATGCGTAAAATTCTTTACAGCTGTTGCAAAAGGCAACAAGACATTTGGCATGGCATGGCATGGCCACAGCCACAAGCGGAGAGTGGACATGTCCATGCATCAGAGAACTGGGGACGCCCGCTGGTGCCAGTAAGTCAGCTCAGGGAGTTGGAGAGAGGCAGGTGTGGGGAGGAACTGGGTGGGAAAGAGGAACTGAGAGGAGGTGGGGTAGGGGCTGTCTGTTTGACATGTGCTACCCGAGATCTGGTACCCAAAACATTTGATGCCCTGACCAAAATATACATGTTGGCATCCTTCAGTCTCGGAAGACTATGGTGTCACGCTCTGAATGGTGGTTCTGGAACAGAGTGTCCTCTCCAGTGTGCGAAGCCTGGGTAAAGTAGATATGGAGGATAGACTGTTTCCCATGCAGCAAATCCCCCCTCTCCACGTCGCTGAAATGATCCAATGGAAAGGCCGAAGCCAATACGGTTGGTTCCAGCGGCGTCGCAGGAGTTGCCAGAATGTGACTGTGTTCAGCCATGAACTGCCTCAGGGACTCCGGCTCCGGATTTTGCCTCGAGGTTGACTCCTGAAGCCTTTTCCATAACTGGATGTAGCCGCAAGGCAGTGGAGGTTTGGGATCAGAGTTTTCCTTCTCTCAGATGAACTGCCTTCCCAGGCTGACGAGTCCCATCTACCCGGTGTCTGTTTAGTTGCCTCTTACGACAAGTACAGCCAAACCGAGGGCCTATTCTTATCCCCAGCCCCCAGGGGTGACCAAAATATGGTGCAAAAATATGGTTATCACAGGAGGCCAGTGTTTTGCCTTGCTGAACATAATGAGGCTGGGAGGTTGTGGGATCATTTGGTTGGCTGCCATTTGCAGGGGCATTTTCCTCCGTCTGCACCTGAGCTCAATGGGTCTTCTCACCAATCCAGGAGATCAATCTAGGACTTGTTAATTTTTTTTCCCTTGGACCTGATTGGCTGAGGTTTGGGAGGGTTTTTTTTGGGGGGTCAACTTTTTTGGGGGGGTCAACTTCAGTCTAAACAAATGGGTTTTTTCCTTTTGGAATCTAGGTGATCACAGAAGGCAGGAATGGTGTAGGTAGTGATTAGGAGCAGAATTGGAGTACATCCAGGGGGTGTGGAGAGACCACTTGGGGGACAAGACCTGATGCCCAGAGGTTTCTTGGCTCCAGGATGCTGACTGAGAACCCTTTGCCCAGGGATTGTATACGAGGCTGAAAAGGGCTACTTTGGCAGCATTCCAAGAGGATACTGGGGAAACTGGGGTGAATGGCAGGATGCCATATAAAGAAAAAGGGGAAATCTATTACAATGTCTAGAATGTTCAGCAGACCAGTTGCAACAAAACACACACATCAAGCATTCCAGTTTTAAATGACCAGGGAGGTCAACATATTGGAGTCTCCAGGCAAGACAAAAGACATAGCAAGGGGGAGAGAAAATTTCCTATTGCTTTTCATCACATAAAAAAAAAATAATAATGGGGGTGAGGTAGCATCCATTCAGACACACAATGAGCCCCAAAGGAGCAAAATACTTGAGAATGATAGGGCTGTGTTATTGTTTTTATTCACCCAAACCCTAAAGGGGCTAAATTTGGAAGGGGAAAATAACCTCACAAGAATTCAGAGCAGCATGACAATCAATACACTTGAAACTGTATAATTTTCCTTAACGAATCTGCTGCACCTGGTATCATAGAAAATTCCTCTGGGGAGGAGATTGACAGCCTATTATTTTCTCCGATCGCCCGTATTCAGAATTCTGCTTACCCAAACCCTCAAGGAAGGTAGGTAATTCAGATACAAAATAACCCTCAGGCAGAGTGAAGAATGTTCTACAACTCGTGCAAAACAGGTTGCTGTTTGGTACTTTTCTCTCTCAGTGCAGGGGTCGGTTGTGAGATCAGGCCACCAGCTGGATCCAGACCTCTGAAAGGAGCTGATGGTACCAGCCTCTTGCTGGCAGATTATGACTAGGACAGAAGGAGGATTGGCTTTCTCAGTGACCTTGTTCTCCTTGTCACTACAAGTCCTGCTGCTGCTGTTGTCACTGCCTCAGGTGGGGAGCAAAATGGATCTTGTCACCTGTACGAGGAATGATCCCCTCCAGACACGATACCAATACTATCAACAAGGGGATCTGAGCATTGGTGCCATCACTACTCAGTTCTTCTCCATTTCTGACACTGTATCATTCGAGGAGCACCCCAAAGCCAAGCTTGTGGATGCGCCTCTGTAAGAACATTTGACATTTGTTTCACAACACGCAATACACTGCCTCAGAATCACAGATAGACCAAACAGCATTTTAGAAGATTGACCAATTTAACATTTATTTCTTGGAAAATATTGTGTTATAGTGTGAATCTTGGTTCAAAGAAATGCATTTCTTTGAAAAGGTCAACAGGCATGTGGATGCGGGACAACCCGTAGACATGATATATCTGGACTTTCAGAAGGCGTTCGACACGGTCCCTCACCAAAGGCTACTGAAAAAACTCCACAGTCAGGGAATTAGAGGAGAAGTGGAGAGAAGTGAAAAGCGGAGAGAAGTGAAAAGCGGTGTGCCCCAAGGACTTGTCCTGGGACCGGTGCTTTTCAACCTCTTCATAAATGACCTGGAGACAGGGTTGAGCAGTGAGGTGGCAAAGTTTGCAGATGACACCAAACATTTCCAAGTGGTGAAGACCAGAAGTGATTGTGAGGAGCTCCAGAAGGATCTCTCCAGACTGGCAGAATGGGCAGCAAAATGGCAGATGCGCTTCAATGTCAGTAAGTGTAAGGTCATGCACATTGGGGCAAAAAATCAAAACCACATACAAGCTGATGGGTTCTGAGCTGTCTGTGACAGATCAGGAGAGAGATCTTGGGGTGGTGGTGGACAGGTCGATGAAAGTGTCGACCCAATCTGTGGCGGCAGTAAAGAAGGCCGATTCTATGCTTGAGATCATTAGAAAAGGTATTGAGAAAAAAACGGCTAATATTATAATGCCATTGTAGAAATCGATGGTAAAGCCACACCTGGAGTATTGTGCCCGGTTCTGGTCATCGCATCTCAAAAAAGACATAGTGGAAATGGAAAACATGCAAAAGAGAGTGACTAAGATAATTACTGGGCTGGGGCACCTTCCTTTTGAGGAAAGGCTATGGCGTTTGGGCCTCTTCAGCCTAGAAAAGAAGTGCCTGAGGGGGGACATGATTGAGACATACAAAATTATGCAGCGGATGGACAGAGTGGATAGACAGATACGCTTGACACTCTCACATAACACCAGAACCAGAGGACATCCACTAAAATTTAGTGTTGGGAGAGTTAGAACAGACAAAAGAAAATATTTCTTTACTCAGCGTGTGGTTGGTCTGTGGAACTCCTTGCCACAGGATGTGATGATGGCATCTAGCCTGGATGCCTTTAAAAGGGGTTGGACAAGTTTCTGGAGGAAAAATCCATTACGGGTTACAAGCCATGATGAGTATGTGCAACCTCCTGATTTTAGAAATGGGCTATGTCGGAATGCCAGATGGAAGGGAGGGCACCAGGATGAGGTCTCTTGTTATCTGGTGTGCTCCCTGGGGCATTTGGTGGGCCGCTGTGAGATACAGGAAGCTGGACTAGATGGGCCTATGGCCTGATCCAGTGGGGTTGTTCTTATGTTCTTATGTTCGTGCACATTTTCTACTTGTAGATGAAACTGATGCAAATTATTTTGTTCTCTTTTTAAAGCTTCTAAATTACATTTTGGTTCTCTCCCTGTATGTACGTTCCACTTTTCCAACCCTTCTCTCCTATTATGGCAAATCCACTTTTCACTCAGATGTCCAAACTGAGCATGTCCCCAAACCAGAAATAGAGATTGTTTCAATGTGAAACATGATATGGTGAAAATGTGTGTGACCCTGAAGAAGGTGCTTTTATAAGAACAATGTAATGTGAGAATTACCACATGAATGTTTCAGCATCCCTTTTATGCTCTTCCTATATGTCTCTTCCTATAGCACAGTCCCAAAGACCTACCAGCATGTGCTGTCCTTGGTGTTCGCCGTGAAGGAGATCAATGAGAACCCAGAGATCTTACCCAACATCTCCTTGGGGTTCCACATCTATGACAGCCACTTTGATGCTAGGATGACTTATCAGAACACCTTGAATCTTCTCTTTAACAAGAATCAAACTGTGCTCAACTACAACTGTGATGGTCAGAAGAAGCCAGTAGCTGTCATTGGGAGCCTGGATTCTGAAATCTCCCTCTACATGGCCAGTATCTTAGGTGTCTACAAGATTCCACAGGTAAGCTGACAAATGTCCCTATTTACAAGGGATAGTTCCTATTTCATGAAACTTTTCCATGACAGAGCACTATCCTTTCTTTATCTCAATTGGAGCTCTCTTGCAGATATATTTATCCCATTTGGGTTGAATACCACATAATCTTCAGTTCTAATACCTGAGCTTGGCGTGCCGGCTTACTGCTGGTACACACTGTTGCAAACATGCAAACGTGCACTGTTGCAAACTGGGCGAGTGCTGGAGATAACCCAGCACTTGTCTGCCCCAGGCTACCACTGGGCAGGCACCCAACCTCTGCTACTCAGTGGTCATGAGGACCTGTAGATCAGTGACAGGAAAGAGTGTGAAAGCCTCTGAGCCGCACTGTAGGGTGTGGGTCTGAAAATGAAAACAAGTTCCATACACACAACCATGAGATCTTGGAGGATGGTTGAGATACCAAATTATTACCGTAGATACTCAGGTATAGTATGTGAAATTTTTGCCAAGTAATCAATCTCCAATTATCACTTTGCCTTATCTCCGGGTCAATCCGAGGGCAGAGTCTTTCAACTCTGAACAGTTTAGTTTCTCCTCTAAGGTTAGGCAGGCAGCTGGTTAGTTGCTATAGTTACTTTCCTGGGAGGATCCAGCCAAAGTTAACCTTTTATTCCCCTCCGTTCCCTTTTGCTGCTGCAACCCGATTCCCTTTCGCAAAGGCTTTGCATTTGGCAGAGGCCTTTTTTGTTCCAACACCAGGATGGGAC